>NC_088929.1:41547500-41877500 GCF_038396675.1 Hydra vulgaris
GCTGTTATTTATTTTTTGGACATTTTAGATATTACATTGATGGGGAAGACTCTCCGTCTATAGAAGCTAACCTGAATATGCTTCATGGAATAGGTCTCTTTGGAGATGAGTTCATAAATAAAAATAAATCATTGGGTAATCTTGATGCTGCTTGGGGTACTAAGTGGATTGGTTACACAGCTAAAAATGGTGGATATTACACAACAATGAGATTTCCGTTTCAGCGTTCTATAAGAATCACATTTATTCCACAGAGATCACAATATTATTGGTATATTGCTCGTGGTGTTGAACACTATCCATTAATTATAGGCGATATTCAACTTCCATCAAAATCTCGATTAGTTTTACAGAAAACTGTTAAAAGCTTAAAACAACTTGACTATGTAAGTCTGGCTTCTTCACACAAAGAGGGTTTGTTGTTTATGGTGACATTGGCAACAAATAGTACAAATTTTTATCATCTTGAAGGATGTTTTCGCATAGTAGTAAATCATAAACCTGTAAGTTATTTATCGTCAGGAACTGAAGACATGTTTCTTTCTGCGTATTACTATAACAAAGGAATTTTCCATACAGATCATTCTGGATGTACCTATTTAAAGAACCCTGGTTCAATGAGTGCTTATAAGTTTTTTGTTGATGATCCTGTGTTTGTGTATGATGGTTTTCATTTAGTGTGGAGATCTGGTGAGGTAAATAATTTGCTACCAAAATAAGTTTTTAATTTAAAGTTATAATTTGTGTATATACATATAAATTAGTAAAAAAAAAACACGTATAAGTGTTTTTTTTTAAATTTATCACTGCTCTGTTCTTTAAAAACATTGAACACTCTTTTTGTAGAATACACTAACATATTTGATTTTTTTTATTTTTTAAGGGAAAAAAATATCAATTCTTTGAAAATAGCATGATGTTAAAGCACTTTTTTTTTAATTCTTAAATATAAGTTCATATGAAAAATCAATTATCAAAAAAATTTCTCACAGAAAAAAAAAAGCACAATTAAAATTTTTTTTAGGGTTTAAACAAAAAATTATATTTTTTTATTATCTTCCTTATTTACTAGAATTTACTACAAATGTTCAATTGGATAAAGGATGGGGGGTTGGGCAGGACATTTTTATAAATTAATATTATTCTTTTAAAAATATTCTTTTTTTTTGTAATAACAGTATGTTTCAGGTCATTGTCAAAAAATTGTTTAAATTTACGAGCAAAGGGCTTCAAATTTTGATTTAAAATGTCTATATACAAATAGGATTTCATAGTTGATTTAATGAAAGTCAACTTGCTAGTTCCTTGTCTAGCCATTAATTGCTAACACCACGAAATTTTTTACCGCATTTTTTACTGTTCCTTACTTCTAACTCAAATTGTATGCCTTGACTTGTTTCTGTCAGACTTTTTGTTGACTACCCAATGAGATCGGGTTAAATTCACCACTCCTATTTGCTTTCTTCCAGTTCTTAATGGGCATGTTGGCTATTCAAAAAAAAAATTTTCTGTTTCATATTTCTAATTTCTTTTTAGGTCTTACCATTGTTTACTATATCCACAACTTTTGAGAAATTGTCGTTTTAAAATGTGCATTTTGCTATAAATTAATCAGTTTTATTTAATTAATCAATATCTTATGTGTTACATATGTAAATATAGTTTTAGACATATACTTACCAAAATTTTTTTCTCCACAAAAAAACTAAAATTTTTTTAGCCATTAATTGTTTTGGTTTCCAATATAACACTTGTATGTATTGTAACGCTTTTTCAAAATTCCTTTGGTAAAATCATGCATAATAAATACTAATAATCAATACATATAAAAATCTTTATTAAAGTAGTACTCTTTGATGTACATTTAGAGAATTATTAAGGATTATAGAACTCTAAAGATACCATACATCTGGTTGTATGATTTTTTGAAATCATCATGTGACATCTCTCTTAAAGCAAATTTTTAAACCAACAAGTTTAATATTTTAATTAAAATAATAGCTTTGTTAAAAATATTTCATTTAACCTTTTGCATTTAACAAGGCATGAATCTAATGATATCAAAAGCTCTAAAAATGTCAAGAGGGATAACCTTAACCTCTCCACATCTATTTAATGCACAATAAAACCTATCAGTTATCACTGTTACCAAATAAGCTGTAGAACAAAAAGAATAAATTCCATATTGATGATCAGAATTCCATATTGAATCTAATAACTTACATCATATTGATGTAAGTTATTAGATTCAAGATGAGAGATTAAGTGTTTATTAATTAATGATTCAAAAACCTTGCTTATGATAGAAACACTAATGGGACAGTGGTTAGACGAGTCAGATTGCTCTCCAGAGTTTTTGAAAATAAGGATAACAGATGCTGCTTTCCAGCAGGTTGGAAAACAAGACTCTGATTAGCACTTGTTAAATATTTTTGAAAGTATAGACGACAGCTCCGGAAAACACTTCTGCAAGACTATAACAGGTATGCTGTTCATACCACAAGCTGTTGAAGAGTCTAAGCAGGAAATCACTTTAGAGCGTTGGGGGGGATGGTAATAAGATAAGATAAGATAAATAAAAGACACTAACTCTTTATTGCATTGCCCATTATAGTATTTATAGAAAAGAGATAAAGAAGCAACACTACAATGATGAGATAATGGTTGAAGGTTGGCTGCAAGAACAGATTCACTATATATAATATGTGTATAAGCATATCAAAATATAAAATAACTTTTGGGATGTAATTTACTCACTTTTTTTCTGCATTGTTTGCCCATAAAGAAGTGAGTGCATTATATATATATATATATATATATATATATATATATATATATATATATATATATATATATATATATATATATATATATGTATATATATATATATGTATATATATATATATATATATATATATATATATATATATATATATATATATGTATATATATATATATATATGTATATATATATATATATATATATATATATATATATATATATATATATATATATATAATTTTACAGGAATCAGTACAATTAGTGTAAATCTATATGCAGTAATTAGCGGCTATCATCTAATTAAAGCGTTATTAAATTTTGTGCTTTGGTAATATAATATCATCACGCAAATAAATCTGTGGCGCGTTTTTTCATAAAGAAAAATATGTTAGCTAAATATCTAATCCATATTTATTTGAAAAATAATGCATAGAACTATTTAGTTTTGAGTTTATTTAAAGTCGCCCTTTTTGTTTAATTTGAGCATACTCAAATTACCCATTGTTTTTAATTGAAATTATCTAGTTTAAAGTCCTAAAAAAGCAGTGGTTTTAATTGGTTTTTTGAATAACTACAAAATATAGTAAAAGTTTTTAGTATTTTAACAATACTAAATATTTTTCTGTAATTTAAATTCAAAAAAATTGAATTTTTATTGTTCAAGGGTTTTAGTTAATAAAATTGAAAAATTAACGAACAAATTTTTTGTTGTTGTTGTTGATGCGGAAAACATAGCAATATTGTTTTAACAGAATGTGGCTTAAAATTTGATGTTTAATGATAACTTTTGTTAATAACGAATCATTATATTCTGAAAATTAGTTCTAATTGTCAGGTTGGTATTTTTTTGACAAAATTAATGTTTGTTTTTTTGAGCTAATTTAAAGTGCTCATATTACCGTGTGGTCTGGGTAATATGAGCATTTTTGCCTCTTTTTTAAGCCTCTGTGTTTTTAAGAAAAAATTTTGGGTGTCCAAATATCTAAGTGGATCATGAATAGAGATCCCTAAATATTGTTTATTCGCAAAAATTTTCGATCCAGCTTAATTATTATTGAAATTATTCCAAATTTCGCTAAAGGTGCTCATATTACCCTAATCTACCCTATTAAATCACATAATATTTGTAAAATTAACAAAATAGTTTTACGTCTTATATATGAATAAATATTCGAACAAAAAACATAAGCATTTGATAAACGTACAGTAGTGGCCAAAAAATTAAGGCAGGCTATGTTCTTTAAACCTTTTCAACTTATTGTTTATTCATGACGTTATTACTTTGGATACAAATAATTTTTTTATTATATTTTGATTTTTGAAGCTATTTTGATTTATTTTACACCGTCAGGTTGCCATAGTTGTGATATTATGGGTAAAAAGCGTGATATTAATAACTTTGGTAAAGGTAAAATAAATGCACTATTTTTGGAGGGCTTTTCTCAAAGTAGTATAGCAAAACAATTAAAAATATCAAGATATTCCGTGCAAAATACTTTATGTATGCTAGACGATTCAAATCGCAAAAATTGTGGTAGAAAACAAGTGAGTACATCACGAGAAGACCTTTTTTTAAAGATTGTAGTTAGTAGTGAGCTCCACACAACATCTGCAAGGTCATCACAACTTGCTATGGAAAGGGGACTTACTATTAGTTCGAGAACAATTAGAAGACGGTTGTGTTATGACTTTGGTCTAGTTGCAAAAAGACCAGCTAAAAAGCCTATATTATAACTCCATCTTAATTACAAGCTAAGATTAAATTTTGTAAGAGTTTAAAAGACAAGACACCAGAATGGTGGGAACGCGTAATGTTTACAGACGAAAGTACCTTTTAACAAATTAGAAGCACTCAATTTAACTCAATTGCAAATTGAGTTGTTTTTTATGTTGTGCCTTAATTTTTTGGCCACTGCTGTATTTACTATTATTTTAATTTTAAAATTTTGATTTAACTATTAGCAAATCTGTTTATTTAAGTTTTATTAGAGGTTAGTTTTTAAAGTGGTTTTAAGGTACCCTTTAAATTAAAGATAATTAAAGAAGATATATTAAAAGTAAACATAGTTTACAAAATGTTATATTTTGTTTGATTAAAAAACATAATATATTTTAGAAGATAGAAGAATTTAGAAGAATTTTAAAATTATATATTTTTTATTTATTAAGTATAATTTAAAAAGTTATGTTTAATAGATAAGTTACATTTACTATGGGTTATTTAAAACAGATCTTAATAAAACTTTTATCATGTTGTTGTAATCGTTATTTTTATAATTTTAAAAATCTAAAAGAAAAGAAACAAAACTTTCTGATAAAAGGTTACGTTTTGTTTTTTCGTTTTCCTTACGTAAACTAAAATAGCAAGCTTAAGGTCAAAAGTTCATTAATTTAAAAATTAAATTGTGCGATAGTCAGTTAGAAAGTCATTTAAAAATTAAAATGCGCGATAGACTGATAAAAAGAAATTTTTTACTTTTGTTCGGTTATTATCAAATGCAGTTTGCTCTTAATTGCCAAAAAACAGTTAACTTTTAAAAAAAACTTAACTTTAACTTTAAAAAAAACTTCAAAAAAATCATTCATTCAAAAGACTTTATTTTAAAATTGTTTTATCTTTCGAAAAAACACATTTTTTATACATTCCATTGTTATAAAATTTCGCTCCAATTTTTTAAAATTAAGTTTTGTAACGACTTTCATTTTTATAAAATTAACATTCATTTAGTAATTAAAGAACAGTTACGTAATTATGTAAAAAAGTTATTTCTTTTTAATTTATTTTATTGACCGAAAAAAAAAAGAGGTATCTAAAATAAACTAAAAATTATTTATATACTACTGCATTTAAAACTAAAATTTTTTTTTATCTATTTCTAATAAAAAAGCAAATAAAAAAAATTAAGAAATAAAAATAATTTTTGGGTGCTTTTTTTTGGGCACCCATCCAGCTCCAGCGGTACTAAAACAGGTCTGGGTTCAACCCTGGACTAGGATCAGAAACAAGACATAAGCGAGTAAAAAAAGTAAATGATTTCGATTGTCTGGAAAGCGTGTTGGAAAGTTGACTATTTGTTTTAGAGGTTGAGAAAGGCAAAAGTTGAGGGCCTTAACACCTGCAGAGTCACTGATACTAGAGCCAAGCCATTCAGTGTGCATTAAAGTCACTAACAACGATATTGGCTGAAGGATAAAGATAAAGGGCTTGGTCAATTTGATCAGAAAGAACATCGAAAATAGTGCAGTCTTAAAATGAAGGAGAACTGTATAGAACAAAGAGAAAGGCGACAGAGTGAAGTTGTGCTAAATGGAAGCACATAAAATAAAAATCTGTAGATTCAAGCCTAGTTTCTCAACAAATGGGTGAATTCTCACGAATGTAAATGCCCAGGCCAAGCTTGTGACTATTGGAGTCTTTACGAATTAAAGGAAGATAACCATCAACACTTAAATCACAAGATGAGACAGCCAAACTCAAATTAGTCTCACAAAGAGCAAGCAGGTCTGGTGAACTTTGCAAGAGATAAGACTCAACAGAAGAAAAGTTTCCTCCAAGACCACGAATATTAGTGAATGATAGATTCGACAATGCACACCAAAAGTACGAACAGGGACACCATCCATGCGCAGCGTGGCACTGTTAGTACTCTGATACTTTACAACTGTTGATGGAATCAGCCTCTCTGAGAGCTACTGCAGAGTTTGGAAACCTGACTACCAGCGGGCCTGTAGAGGTAACAGAATGAGTAGAGCTGTAGAGATAACAGATTGTGTTGCCTAGTCATAGAAACAGTCACAAGCTAAACCAATGCATTGAGTCAAGAAGATCCAGCTTTCAACAAGCTGGAAAAAATATATTGTAAATTCATCTGCACCAACCTAATAGATGAAGAAGGGGTGTGAGGCTTGTCAACAGATAGAATCTGTTTACCCATTAAATAATGATCTTAAATAATAAAAACTAATTTAAACTTCTTACAAAAATTCTTTGGCTAACATCTTAACAAGGATTAGAATGTTGACTTTCCATGGTCACACTTTTATGAAAGGAAATTCAATTTTAAGCTTTAGCAAACTATGTGAGCTTTAAATTTCTTGAGCAACGTAATAGCACTAAATGTGAAAATATTTTTAAGAAAAACACAATTTTTTTAAATTTTGACATGTCTCTTAGTTTACATACTATATTTTCAAAAGATGAAATTACAATAAAAACTCTAAATCAATTGTAACTGCCTAATAGTTTTAAGGGATACAGATGCTAGAGTTCTGCAAAAAGTTTTATCTGATTCACCAACTAATTTATTTTAATGTTGATCAAGATGTTGAAAATCAACATCAAATCCCTCCACCAGAACATTATTTTTTAATAGTTGGTGTAAATTTATTAGGAGATTTACTTTTGAAGGTTCGGCAAAGCTTTGGACATCGGTGTTCCAGAATTTTTTTTTAAATGCATGAGTATAGAGGTAGGCAATTCTTGTTATTTGAAGGTAGTTGAACCATAATCTGTGTATTTGTTGTGAAACATTTAAAGATATAAACAACTGTGTTTATGATCTGGTTGGGATGGGGCTAACTCCAAGCACATGTCTCTCTTTCATTAATATGAAAAACACTTACAAATCTTCATAAACCTTTTTCCAGAATCCTTTGATTCTTGCACTAAAGTCTTATTCAGATCAGGTCCTTTTTTACTAATTATCAACTGAACAATATCAGGCATGTCTTTTGCTATGACATTACCACACTCAATCAAACAACAGCCTGATACATCAAACAAAATTTGTAGAACATCATAATTAGTCTCCAGATTTTCTTGCAGTTCTTTCAGTCTTACGAATATATTGCTCTCAAAAGCTGCTTTGTCTAACATCTCTCAGCTTGGAACAAAATAATTAGGTTTCATTATAACTCTGAATAATTGCAACTTGTAACTGCCTAATAGTTTCAAGGTATACAGATGCTATGGTTCGGCAAAGAGTTTAATCTAATACACCAACTTGAACTGTAATTTTGTTTCCACCAGTTAAAATTATCAATTTAAATAAAATAGTTTTCTTTTCCATTGGGTGTTTAGGAAAATTAACTACTATATTTTTGCACACTTCCAATGCGTGATTAACAAGATTTTTAACTTTTTCTTTTTTTCTGCATGGATGAAAGTTTCCCTTCTCATTAATTAAATTAAGTTTCTTAATTTTATTAAATTTTTCTTATTCAAATCAAATTTATATATATCAACAAAAGCAAAACTAATTAGGACATATTAAAAGTGCTTCTTCTAAATTAAGAATAATTTTGAGTCACAGGTATTATCTTTCTCCGGATATTTCCGGAATTCCGGATATTTTTTTCAACTTTTAGTTTTTCCGGATATTCAAGACGTTTGCCATGCGTAAAAGTTTAGGTATATGTTTTTGTAATATAATTTCAAATGTTCATATATAATATAAAAATATTATAAGATTATTTAAATATAAAATACCTATGTATACATGTATGTATTTAATTTTATAATAATTTTAGCTAATTATGCACAAAAAGAAATTTATTTCCTATTTTTGTTTGGCATTAAAAATATTTCAAATTTATATAGCCCAACACTTTAAGCCCCAACGCGTGTTCGCCTGATTCTGAAGAAGTTTGTGTGGTTAAAAAAAACAATCAAGTATTTTGCGAATCGAACATTATTTACCCCGAGATCGATGATACAAATGTAATTACAAATATAACAAGTTATGTTTGGATGTATCAGTGGTAGAGTGTTTTAAACTTTTTTTATATACTTTTATTGTATACTGCCCTACCGAGTCAGAAGGAAGTAAGTCATCGAAATGTGATTACGTGAAAAACTTAAAACTGATCAATTTCAAAACCCATTCATTGCAATTATTAGCAATAGTGATATTCTATATGGTATTAAATGTTGTAAAGCTAATTCGTATATACCATAATTTAAGACTTGCTTCCTACATTTTAATAGACAATCGTATTGTAGACCAAAAGTGGACTTGCTTCCTTTTGCTGAGGCGGGGCAGTATTAAGCGTTGTATTGGTTTTTTAATTTTGTATAAAAGCGTTGTATTGGTTTTATATACATAAAATTTTAAATATTAGCTACTAAAAAATATATATATATTTGTAATATAAACTTGTAAACTATAATAGATAATTATTGAAATAAATATGCAGTATTTAACCTGTATTGGGTTGTAAAGAAAGTTCGTTCGGTTTTATTAGACAATTTATTTAAACACAAAAATATTAATTTTAACAATTAATTTATCAATTATGTATTCTTCGTTATTATTTACGACTTCCTCCCAACGTTCGGCTAGTTTGTTGATACCGTCTTGCCTATAATCGCCCGGTCTGTTGTTGAGCCAGTTTTTGAGGTCTTCATCATCGAAGGTTGTGCCTCTCATATGTTTTGACATGGAGCGGAAAGGGTGATAATCGCTTGGCGCAAGGTCCGGAGAGAAAGGCGGTTGCTGTAGAACTTCCCATTCGAGCTCTTGAAGGGCGGCTTTAACGACTTGCGCAACGTGCAGCCTAGCGTTGTCGTGAAGGAGAATGATTTAACCTTATTGATCGGGTCTTTTCTGTTGAGTAGCCTCATTAACCCGATACAATTGGGCAATGTAGAGGTCCTTGTTGACCGTGGCGTTCCTTTCGAGCATTTCCAAGTGCAGCACACCTTTGCAGTCCCAAAAAACGCAGATCATAACTTTTTTTGGATGAAGATCTTGCTTTATTCTTGGCTTCGGCGTATCTTCTGAAACCACCCACTCTTCTTTGCTTCATATTCACGTATAGACACCATTTTTCATCTCCCGTAACGATTCGGTATAAAAATCGTTGTTTATGGCCCCGTGTTGCTTAATGGCGTGCAAGATGTTGAGCAGCGATTTGAAGGCAATTTTCTTTGTTGTTTTCATCAAGCTGGTGAGGCACCCAAGCTCAGAGGTTTTGAGAAAAACCTATTGATTAAAGATGGTTGGAGATGGTCATGGCACAACATTTCAGTTATTCGGCCAATTCACGGGTTGTTTGGCGACCATCTTCCTTTAACAGGGCCTTTAGATGATCCTCATCGATAATTTTCTGATGGTCGTCCGCTTCGAGGCGTGTCTTCGAGGTCAAAGTCGCCGTTATTGAACTTTGCAAACCATTTTTGTGCTGCTCGCTCTCCTATGATACCTTTTCCATACACGTTGCATATATCCCGAGCTGCATCGGCTGCTTTATGACCTCGATGAAAAGCGAAGAAAAGCAGGTGTCGAAAATGTTGATTTCTGCCTCCTGGATATTCTATTTTAAAGCCTGGAAATATAAGGAAAAATTAAGTATTAATAATAGGGTATAGCGGGGCATAAATGGTCAGTGGGGCATAACAGGACAGTTATGCCTGAAGCCTTATATCTCAGCTAAAAATTATTTCTTTTCAAAAATTTTTTTTGATAAAACATTTTGTATTATTTCGCTTTATTATTGTAAAAAACAATTAATTTTAGAAATACCTTAATGCATTAAAAGTACCAAAAAATTGGCCAAAAACAAAATTTACGTATTTTCTTAAGCAATACAACGACAAAAGTTTTATCTTGAACTATTGCGAATTTGCTTTATTTATAAATAAGTTTATATTTTTCAGACAGTATTTTTATTCTCTTTTAGAATCTGGTTTTAAAAAATAATCTATTTTTGGGATATATCGGGATAGATGACATGTCGGGACAGCAAGTTATTTAAATCATTAAATATATTATTACCATTTTGTGATGCTGTTTACAGTTTGATGATTTTATTTTTAATCTAAAACATTATTTTTCTTATTTAAAAAAGCAATTTTTGTAATAAGTTAAAAGAAATTCTTATTTTTAAAACTTAACTTCGATTATAAATAGTGTTTAGTGTAAGAATGAAGGTAAGAAATGATTTAAAAAAGATCAATCATCCAATTGATCTTTTTTAAATTTATGGATCACATGTATCATACATTTTTTGTATGATACACGTGATCCATAAAATTTTTTTGTTTAATTTCAAATTTAATAATAGTTTTTTATGAATATTATTAATTTAATAATATATAGGTTAGATTAAATAAAAATAAATTGAAAAAACTCTTTAATATGCAAAAACATGCTATCAGAATTATATCCAATAAAAGCCGCTATACACCCTCTCGACCCTTATTTATTAACTTAAATATACTAAATATCTACCAAATAAATATTTATCATCTCCTAATTTTTATGTTCAAAATTAATAAAAGTATCATTCCAAAAATATTTAACCCGTTATTCAAAATAAAGGAAAACAAATATCTAACTAGATATTCAAATAACAGATATATACAGCCCAAAAGTTATTATGCTGCAACTGATTTTTCAATTTCAATATGAGGACCAAAGGCATGGAATAAAATACTTTCAACTGAACTTAAAACTCTAACAATGCTTAATGAGTTTAGGACAAAACTAAGACAGCTATTAATAAAGAATGATTTACCACAAAACTATTTCTGAAATTACATTATGATTTATCTATCAAATACATGAAAAGTATATTAATTTTAGAAAAAGACTGAGTTAAATTTATTTATATCCTAATATATATATTTTTATTGTTTTTGTTTTTTGCTAAGCCTATAGCGCTTCTAGCTAATTTTTCACTTTTTTTTTTTTTTTTTTTTCTTTTATTAATAGATGTTTTATTTATTATTTTACCACTTTTGTACATATGTTTATTTTATAAATTTAACGAAGTTTCTTATTTTAAAATTAAACTTTATATTTACGGAATTTATAAAGGGGCTTGGTGATAAGACATATTAGTCTTCTTCTCGCCCCTGCTATATTTATATTTTGTTAGTAAATTACGGAATGTATATTTTTAAACGGCAAAAAAAAAAAAAAAAAAAGATTAGAGTGGAAGTATTTTATAATAAAACACTGAAATTTTTTTTATTTTAGCTGTGTCTTTTTTATGGTGTATGGATGTAAGGGCGCGTAGTTTCTATGGGTTTGTCACTTTTTTTGAGTGTTTAATGTCTGAACATATTTAGACTAAAGATAGCCTTCATTTTTCATCATTTTGAAAGCTTTAAAATTGACGAATAACTGCTGCTTTTTAACTGTCCCGTTTTGCCCCATCTACTTCCAAAATGTAAAAGTTTTGCTTGTCTAGAGTTTCATTACTTTGGTTGTCGTAACTTATTTTTAAAAATTTTTATTGTTTTTTTATTTTCTTATATCAATGAATTTCAGGAAATTTATAAAAAACAGTGTCAACTATGATTAGTTTATCCGCAACTAGGATTTGTTTCTTAAGTGTCCCTATATGCCTCGCTCTACCCTACCTAATAAATAATTTTGCTTTTTTTTACAACTTTACTTCTAACAATGCTGCAAGTAAAAACTAATTTAACTTGCTAAATTGCAAAATAAAAGGTAAAGTATAACATTCAACAAATATATAGTTTTCAATATTTAAATACTGTAATAATTTTAACGTTTAATGTTAATAAGCTTTACAGTTAGTGATACGTATATTTAATGATAAAAACTTCTCGGATAATAAGCCGGAAAGTTTTAAGATTATAACTTTTATTGTTTACTATGATTTTACTTGTTTCGGTAAATGAAGTATATATATATATATATATATATATATATATATATATATATATATATATATATATATATATATATATATATATATATATATATATATATATATATATATATATATATATATCAATCAATAAATAAGTTTCTAAAATAAATTTTTTAGATATTAAGATACTAAATATCTATAATAATAACAAGACCAAGAACAACAACAATGAGTATAATTTTAGTAATAACGATAACAATGATGGATAACGATTGGTATAAGCATAATAATATCATTAATTTATTTGTATTGGTATTTGTGGGTATAAATGTATAGATGTCGTAATGATTACTACCTTGATATTTCATTTTGGACATTTATTAACTATATGTATAATTATCTAAATGGACATTTTTAAAAGATTGCAATTCTATGGACCTTGGCCATTGTTTCCTCGCAAAAGAATTCTCGTGTGATTGCATATAAAAGACGCCGCCCTAGACTTAATAACACGTGGTACTAGAGAAACAACGAGTAGTTTAACAAATTTAAATAAATATCTAATTAAATAGATATTATGATCAGCCACAGATTGAACCGGCAAGCAAACCGGGATGTTTCCCGACGGGCCCATTGGTTCCAATGCATATCGGACTCCAAGATTTAATTTTTTGATATTACATTACATTAAATCTACACGGATATTGTAGCGTATAGTGATGTTATTATACTTCTTAATTCTACCCTTTTTGGCCTTCAAAAACTTACTAAATCCTGTAATATACACAAAAGAAAATTGCATAAAATTGAATGCTGACAAAACCAAGTTCTAGCTCACCGGAAAAAATCAAATTAAAAACTAAACAATGACACTCAATCACCAACGAACAAAACTACATAGTAAATTTAGTCGTCTAGTTTAGTATGGGATACTAATAGTTCACCTTTTGCTTCAATTAATTGTTGGAAAGTAATCCAAACCTTAAGTCAATCTGGTATTTGTTTTTGCTCATCCAAACTTAATTGTCTAAATGTATATAGCTTTTGTTATTTTCAAGACCGTATAACACATATTAGTAATACTCTCATTTACTATTTGGAAAATTGTTTTGCGTATAATTATTATTATTTTTTTTGTTTGTTCTTTATTACAATACTTAATACAATATTTACAAATATATCAATAAGAAAAATTATATGCAAGGAAATCGTTAAAAAAAAAAGTAATAAAGAATAAAGATAAAGAACGCGGATACTCAAAGAAGACCATACAGGTCATGTCACCGAGAACCGCTGTTGAAGAACTTAATTCAGATTTTAGAAAAAACTTTGAACTCAATTTAGATTTAAAAAAAAGCAAAAATAAATACAAACTTTAAACTTTTCTTTAGTTATGGTCTTTATGGCATGAATTAAAAGACTAATTCTTCTGAACCGCATGACTCAAGCGAAAACAATAATGTCATAACATTCTTGATAAACAAATACTTCTCGCATCTTACTCGCATCTATACGATCACTGAGTCTTGTTACTCAAATGTATGTTACAATTACACTAATCTTAATTGTTAATTAATTAATAAATAAACGAAAATAATAAGAATAGGATTGCACTAGGCACATCCAAATGCACTTTAAGGTTGCCCAAAAGATTGTGTAGAAGAATTTATCAAATGTTGGTGCGTTTACGTTTACGCTTCCACCAACAAAAATGCTAAACCACTGTCCAAGGATGGTTAACTTCCAATAGTATTATACATACAATATTTGCGGATACATCCTCACATACATCAATTTTTTTATTTTTTTTTTATTTTTTTGTTTTGTTTTTATCTATTTATATATATTTTTTATTACAAAAATAAATTCAATATTAAAAGTATATACCGTTCGTAATACAAATTATTTACAAATACTATGAATTAAAATAAAAATTAACGTAAACAAGTAAATAATAAATAACTACTGTACAAATAATGTCAGTGCAACTTTTAACAAAATTCAAATAAACTTTAAATGAATATTGCATAAAAGTAAAATATATATGAGTAATGAAAAAACTGGGTAAAATTAAAAGTATATAAATATATTTTCAATTGAGAAAATTACTTTTTTTAGTTTTCTTTTGAACATATAATAATTCCATTCATGAGAAAAATCAAAATTTTTTAAAACTATTTAGTTTCTTAAAAAAGAGAAAAGAAATGCAAAATTTACCAAAGTTTGTTCGAAATTTTTGTTGTTTAATAAAATTATCATTTCTTAAAGAATATTTATTTTTTTCTTTTAAAGAATATAAATCAAAAAAGGAAGCTGGATATGAGTTGGTTTTACATTTAAACATAAAACAAAGAACATTATAAACATTTACTTGATATATATTAAAAACATTCATCTTAAATAAGAGTGGTCTTGAGTGAGTAAAACGATTTTTGAAATTTATAAGACGTACAATATGCTTCTGCTGACAATAAAGTGGCTTAAATTTACTTTTATGGGTACTACCCCATGCAATATTAGCATAATTAATATGACAGTGTATAAAAGAGTAATATAGTTGAGTTAATGAATGTTTGTTTAAAACTCTTCTTGCTTTATATAAAACTCCAATGCTTTTTGCAATTTTGTTGCATAAATGTCCGATGTGATTCTTCCATGATAGATTTTCATCTACGATGATTCCTAGAAAATTTGTGAAAGTTACTCTTTTTATTTGAGTATTTATTTTAGTATCAATATGAAGAAGAGACATATTACTTGGAAGTAAATGTTTTTTAAATTGTGGATGAAAGAAAATCCATTTAGTTTTATCAATGTTGAGTGAAAATTTATTTGACTTAAACCAGTCAGATATTTTTGTTAGTTCAATGTTCGTATCATAAAAAAGTTTATTGATGTTGTTATTAGATAGGAATAGGTTTGTATCATCAGCAAACATTATAGTTGTTAACTTTAAGACTTTATGGAGATCGTTAACATAAATTAGAAATAATAAAAGCCCTAGTATAGATCCATGTGGAACTCCACAGGTTAAATTTAGATAATCTATATTTAGATAATCTTGTGAAGAAGATCCGTCGACATAGACAAATTGTTTGCGATGTTTTAAATAGCTTTTTAGTAGTTTTAAAGCATTACCGGTGATACCATAATGTTCAAGTTTTTAAACAGTATTTCATGATCAATTGTGTCGAAAGCCTTAGATAGGTCTATAAAGATGCCTAAAGTAAACTCTGACTTTTCGAATGAATCAGTTATCCTACGAGTAAGATGAATTATTGCATGTTCAGTAGAGTTATTTTTTTTTAAACCGTATTGATTTATGTAAAGTATATTATTAACAGCAAGATGATTAGATATTTGGTTGAACAAAATTCTTTCTAAAATTTTTGAAAAAACAGAGAGGTTAGGTATTGGTCGATAATTACTGACATTTGATGGTTCACCTCCTTTAAATATAGGCGTTATTTTGGCTACTTTCAATTGATCGGGGAAAATTCCTTAATTTATAAAACATTTAAAAACTTTAAAAAGAATACATTTTATGGTATCGTGTGAATCTATGACTATATTACAATTTATATCATCAGGACCAACTGCTTTATTAGTTTTAAGCATTTTAAAAGCACTTTCAAATTCTGAAGAAGGTACTTCAAATTTATCTAAACTAGAGATTAATGGAAACACGTAATCATTTATTGGATTAATCATATTTGGAATATTTTTAGCTAAATTAGGGCCAACAGACACGAAATATTTATTTAATTATCTTGTTTGGCTTCATATAAAAATACGCCATTAGCTTTTGTAGTGTTAGGCATAGAGCACAATTTTAATTTACTATTTCGTGTAATTTGACATATAATTTGCTATGTGGATTTTGAATCATGTTTAAATTTTCCTAGTAAATCATAGTAATACCTTTTTTTAAATTTTTTTCTTTGACTTTCAAACATTTTAGCATAATTTTTATAAATAATTTTATTTTCTGGTGTTGGTTTTTTTAAGTACTTTATATACAGTTTTTGCTTTATTTTTGACGATTTCCTAAGATCTTTATTGGCCCATGGTGACTTTAAACTTTTATTGGTTATAATAAATTCACGTTTTGGAAAATTTACATCATATATTTCATAAAAAGTTTGAAAGAATGTATCGTATACTTCATTAGCTTCAAATTAACTGTTTATATAATTCCAATTTATTTGATTCTTAAACGATGCTAGATTTGCATCGGTGAAAAAACGTTTGATAATGACTTTTTTATGTTGTTGTATTAATTTGTAGTCAATATTAATAGAGAAAAAAAATAGGAAAGTGGTCGGAAACGTCACTTTTTATTATACCTTTTTTAAGAGTTTCATTAAAGATACCGATTGTTATAATGTTGTCAATTAAGAAAGCTGAAGTTGAGGTTACTCTAGCAGGTTTGTTAATTAGTGGAATTGCTCCATGTTCGAATAAGTCATCGTAAAACTTTTTAATGTTGTTATTAACGTGATATTCAAAACAATTTAAATTTACGTCACCGATTATATAATTTAGTTTCTTTTCCTTAAAACTATTTTTTTAAATATCATTACGCATTAAAATTAAAATACGATTACGCATTAATGCATTAAAACTTTCAATATGGCCAGTTGGTGGGCGATAACAGCAACTCATAAGTATGTTTTTAGAACTATTGGTTAAAAGTTCAATTGTTAAAAGTACACCACCTCCGCGTTTATTTTTTTATTTTTTATTTTTTTTTTTAAATTTATTTATTCTACTAAAAATTGAAAAATTACCAGTTTTTTATAATTTAACAAAACTAGGTTAGGTGTCACTCATATAGTTAAAAACTAGCCATTGGAGTGACACCTAAATAAAATAAACAAAACAAAAAAAAAATTAACAGCAATAATAATAAATAATAGCATGCGTAAACTAAATTACTTAAAAAATAATTATAATAATAACGATGAAGCTATAATAAGTTAAATAATAAGACAAAAAAATATAAAAAACACTCAATAACAACAGCAAACAAAAACACTCAATAACAACAGCAAACAAAAACACTCAATAACAACAGCAAACAAAAACACTCAATAACAACAGCAAACAAAAACACTCAATAACAACAGCAAACAAAAACACTCAATAACAACAGTAAACAAAAACACTCAATAACAACAGCAAACAAAAACACTCAATAACAACAGCAAACAAAAATGAAAATAATTAGCAAAACAACACAAATAAAAACAAACTTTACACAAATGAAAAGGCAAAACACAAAAACTACAATATGAAAACAAAAACTACAAAACGAAAATGCAAACACAAGAACTTCTACAAAACAAAATTAAATTAAAAAATAAAAACATTCTTTTGTTATTTATAGCGAAAAAAGAAAGGTGAAGAAAATTTAGTAAAATAGAAAAACAGTGAGCAACAATAAAAATAACTAGCAACAAACGCACAAATAATAACAAACTTTACACAAACAAAAAGACTAACACAAAAACTACAAAATGATAGCAAAAACTACAAAACAAAAATGCAAACAAAAACTTATACAAAATAAAATAATCTTTTGTAATTTTTGCCGTAAAAAAAAAAAAATATTTTTACGTTTTAATCAGTTTTATTTTTTTTACGATTTATTTTTTTTTACGATTCTTTTTACGATTTATTTTTACGTTTTAATCAGTTCTTTTTAATATTATTTCGAACTATTTTCGAACTTTTTTCTTGTAAATTAGTACTTAGCTTTTAATTTTTTTGTTTTGTTTTTATTTTATTAAATCTGTTTATTCTTTAATTCTTTTATTCATTTTCGTGTTTTATTATTCTTCAATCTTTTAATTTGTTTATACCTTTCAATAATTTGCTTATTTTACTTTATTTTTAACTAATCTTTTTTATTCTTCAAAAAAATTTCCTTCGCCTTTCCTTTACTCTTTTTTTCTTTTTCACCGTTAAATAAACGCTTCCGCCATTTGCGATGGCATTACATTGAATGGTATAATATTTGCTGGCATTAAAGCATTACATTGAATGGCATTACGTTGAATGGTATAATAAGCTTGTTTACTTGAATGATTAAACAGTTTTTTAACAATCAAGTAAGTTTCGCCAACATCTTCAACAAATGCAACCAAAAGCAAACGCGTAATAGCAAAAGTCCTTGATGCAAGTCGCAACCTCCATCCAGGCCAAGTTTCACAGAGTGGTTGGCAGAAACTTTCCTCGCTGAAACAATCTTTGAACAAAGTTCCTTTATATCAATACAATGCACAACTTGTCTTGCGGCAGCTTCTGTATCGGTTTTTTAAAAAGGATATTATTGAGGAATTGGTGAAAACATCATCAAGGTTTTTGCTTATGTCAGCAAACTTTTGGCAAAAGTAAGGCTCAAGAACTCTGCTTGCACCAACTTGATACAGGCCAGCTGTCTTATTTTTGAATTTGATAAGCCAGTACTTAATTGCACTTGCACAAGACCAGCTGTAGTCAAGGTTTCTGGATGTGGTGGCTGGTGCAGAAATAAACCTAAATTAATAAAAATATATAGCCATGTACCTATTTTCTTTTAAAAAATGATACTTTTTTACCTTGTCGTTCAGACAGACGTTTTCCGATAAAGGTGGTGTGGATGAGTCTGTGGAAGTGCTGGTTTGACTGGCAGCTTGCAATGGATGAGGCTGATTTAGCTGGAGTCTTCCAATGCTGAAAATGAGGCAGTCACCTGCAAGACTTTCCTTGACAGTGGTTTGATTGTGATAGACTCGAAATCTTCTGGAGCCAGAAAAGGAGTGCCTTTGTCACCTTTGCCATTATTGCTTGAAATAAATCTACACTTCATCCATATTTCAAGAGGTGTTCTTGCATCGGTGAAGTCTATGTGTTAACCAATGGTCTGAAATACTCTTGTTTTTTGAAAGTCTATCAGTTTTTGGTGACGTCTTTTTGGTTCTTCATGCAAAGAAAGCACACACATTCGCGAAATTCATCATGTGTATTGGCTTTTGTAGACATTTTTTATTTTTAGATAGAAATTCTCAACAATTTATACCATACACATATCACATTATGGGTTAATCTGAAGACAGAGCTGTTTTCCAGAAAAAATGTCAAAAATGATAATTTAGCACATTTGCTGGTATTTTGTTGTCATTTTTTAAATGCTCATATTTTATATCTATTTATATTTCGTATTTCAACTCAGCATTAATAAATGTTTGTGAAATGTTTACAAAAAACAAATTACCTAATTTTAAATTAGCTACAACGTTTATTTTATTCATTATATACTAAAAACTGATGTATTTGATGATGGAGGCACATATACATTCGTCAAATATTTAAAAATGCAGTAATTTTATTCATTAAGTTCAAGTGAAATTTCCGGCTTGGATGTCAGTAGATTTAAATTTTTTATGTTTTCGATATCAAAGAGTATACTTTGTCTCCTCAAAAAGGCAACAGCAGATTTTTTTGGTCATATTAAATATGACTTTTACAGGGTATGTCACTCACTCAAAGTTTTTGCATAAAGTACCCACGCGCGTTCATCACTCTTAAAATAAATTTTTATACCGTTAAATTATGAGTTCATTCTAAAGTACGTGGGCTAATAAATTTTGTGACATTTAAAGATAAAGTAGTGAGAAATTTGTGACGTCACCACTGATTTGATAAAATTCCTCATTTATTTATAGCTCTAAATTATGGCAAGCTTAAATTTACGAATGTGTTGTTAATGAAGTGGCATTGCATTGTATTGCAAGTTTTTGAAAAAAAAAATAACAAGTAAATTATAAACGGATAAGTATAAAAAAAGAAGAAAACAAAGTTTTTAAAAGCGCAAAAAAGATTAATGAAAGTGGAACGAACAATTTTAATCAAAAAATATGGTATTTTGGGGCATGATGCCCACCTCTTCTTCAAAAATTTTGTGATATAATTGTTCTATACTTTGTTACATGGTTGTTCTATACTTTGTTATATAGTTGTTTTATACTTTGCGATATATATTTATATTTATATTTATTAATCACCCACTGTATATACAAGGTAAACTATTATAAAGCTACATTTTTGAAAAGAAATAAGTTTATCTTGGAATATTTACTTCAAGAATATCTTTGAAGGTTTTTTCTTTACTCCAATGAGTTCCAGAATTCAATTGCATAGCTTAAATGATTATCTTCCTTAAAGATCTTTTTTAGGAATTATTTTTTAACACAATAAATTTTACTTTTTTGTTATGCATTAAGTTCTCTAGATTTAGTTCATTTTGATTGCATAAGCCTTTGACATCATCTAGAAAAGGGTGCTTAGCGGTTTGGTTATAATTGCAAAGTTTAAGACCATGCGTAAGTACCAGAACCGCCAATGTTTTATATAGCTGGACGATAGAGCTTGGATGAGCAAAGCGGACTCCAGACTGAATAAGAGTTTGAATTATTGCCCTGAATTTTAATGTTTTATAATAAATATTTGAACAATTAAGTCAAGCAAAAGAAGAGCTTTTAGTATTCTATAAAAACCATAGATGATTAAGTTTATCATTCAGTTTTGTTGCAATTTTTTTTTATTCCGGTGAACAAGAGCTCAGTCTTATTAGTATTCAAATTTATACAATTTGCGTAAGTGTATATATTAAAAGCTGCTATAAGCTTTTTAATTCCAGACAGGGTAGAAATAAAAAGTATGATGTCATCAGCGTATGCTGCAACACCTGGGTAATTTCCATGTCCCTACGATACTTTCATTTTGTATGGTTTCAAGTAGGCTTTGAGTGTATATATTATACTGGTAAGGAAACAGAATCGATCCTTGTCTCACTCCTTGTGTTAGATAAAATGGATATGATTTGCATCCTAGATAAGTGACAGAAGCACTGCTTTCATGGTACAATGATAATATAGTAATAATAATATAAAGCAGTAATTTTTTATTGTCGTATAGTTTCCTAAATAGCATGTCCCAGCTACAGCTGTCAAACGCTTTTTCAGCATCTTGGGAACAGAGATACTCAGGTGAGTTGTTGTTGTTGTAATGTTTTATCGTTTCCCTTATAATAAATTCAGCATGTAAGGTTGAACTGTTTTTCGTAAAACCGAATTGAAGAGGAGAAGTAACTTTTGTCTCTGGACAGATAATTAAAATAAGATATTCTATTAGTTATGTAAAAATTGGAATGATGCTAACGCCACGGTAGCTATTTGGATCAGTTAACAACTTTTAATAAGATTTAGCAAAAGGTATAATAAATGATGTAGACATCGATTTTGGGGCTTAACCGGGGTTAATAATAAAGTAAAAGAATTTCCTTAGCCGCTCTGTTAGGGCATTGCAACGTGCATATTTTAAATGTTCTGCAGAGATTCCAAACGCATCTTTTATCTTATTTAATTTTAGGCGAGAGATAGCCGTTTTAATATTTTCATCTGATATTATTACCATACCAAATTTGGTACAAGGTGGAACTTGAAAATTCGAAGCGTTATGCGTCATTGCTTTGGTATTTAGACGTTTTTCGAAACTATCGGCAAATTCTTTAGTGATTGATTCCTTGTCCTTTATATTATTTATAGTAAATAGTTTTGAGTTTATATCAGACTTTATGTATCTGAAGGTATTCCAGAAGTTTCTTGGATTGGTATTTTTTTAGCTTCTCGATTTTTGTGTATTTCTCAGAAAGATTACAATTTTGAGCTTTTTTGACAGCGTTGCGGAAATTTTTACGTGCCATTCAATATCGATTAAAAGTGAGCGAGCTTAAATCTTTTTCGAAACCCATCTCACGCCATTTCTTCAAATGAAATGTAAAAACTCTTTTGCTCCTGCTTAACTCGGAAGTCCACCAAGATTTTGAATATAAAGATTTCAAAGTATAGTTATAGTTAAAATAAAATAAAAACTTTATTACACACACACACACCCTGAAAAGAAGGGGCATACATGCTCCGGGCGCCAAGATAATAGAAGCGCCAGAAGACAGAAGCCAAAAAAAATGGTGGCCTATAACTCAACCTAATTTTGAAATTTCGTATATCGTAGATTATGACGTTTTTAATTTTCAACCGAAAATTTTTGATTTTAATATTTACACATTATTAAAACATGTACTACTAATTTTCCAACCTACTAGATCGTTGGCCTACTGTATTTTTGACCTACTGAATTTTCAACCTACTGAATATTCAACCTACTGTATATTCAATTTGTTAACTATGTCTTTCCGGTATGCATTTTGCATATATTGTTATTGATTTGAATACGAGTCAAATATGATCAGCCTTGGCGCAGTGGTTGAAGCGCTGTCTTCAGAATCGGGAGGTATAGGGTTCAACGAATGCTTGATAAACCTATAGATTGTTAATTTAAAAAAAAAAAAATTCATAGTAAAAAACAACAACATTAAAAACACAGACCAGATGATCAATTGAAAATTAATTTATCGCAAATCGGTCGAAAAAGAAAATCTATAAAATAGGTCGAAAAATAAATCGGTTGAAAACAAAAACGTCATAAATCGGTTGAAAATAAAAAAGACGATAATCGGTTGAAAAAAATTTAAGCCTCAGTAGGTTATCGGAAAATTAGTTCCACTTTTTAGTAGATGTTCTTTTTGTAGAACAACTTAGTAGGTAGAGATCTTTGAAGGTCTAACTATCTGACACGAAAAAAGTCATAAAATGTAATAAGGTTTTAATTACAAAAATGTAAAACAATTGTTTTTATTATTGAGGTAAAAAAAAAATTAAGTGATGTTAATAGCAATTAACTTTGCTTTATTACATTACCAAAGAAGTATCGTTTAAAACAATTTATTTTTATTTTTCGACCAAACCAAAAATCATTAACAAAAAAAAAAAAAAAAAAAAATACAAAAAATAATAGAATTGGTTTATATCGACGACATGGAAGTAGATACTAGATCTTATCAGAATGAAAATCATTTTATTTTTTAAGATAGACCTTGTCAGATTATTTCAGAAAAAAGAGTGTATCTCTTAAATACGTTTATGATTATTTTGAAAGTAAATTTAACCTTAAATTTATGTAAATGGTTTTAGACTTACTGTTATTACAATTCATTTTTTTCAGACTATTAGTGAAATTATGATTTTATTTAAAATCAAAAAAAATTTTATGCATGCCTTTTGCTTTCCAAATGCTTTCAAACTATCGATTTAAAAAGAGTTTTCAATATTCTCCAAACAACAATAATAAATCAAAAAAATTCTTACCTTCAATAAAGGTCTTCCTTTCCAAATTTTGTTTTGAGCCAACTGTATAAGTCAGGGGTGGGGAACCTTTCTGAGCTTGGGGACCGTATGACCCTTAAAAAAATGGCCGCACTAATAAATATGCAAATTTGGTGTATAGTACTCGTACAAATGTTATATTTCTTAAAGCATCTTGTATCACAATATTTCTTAATGTATCATGTATCACAAAAGTTTTCAATGACTTTTCAGATTCCGTTTCTTTTGAACCAGAACTTGAATATTTGGCTCTATCTTCGTAGTTTTAAGCTTCAGTTGGAATTCCAGATGCTCATCGGTCAATGGTGACCTTAAACACGACTTGATAAATTTAATGTGTGAAAACGTAGATTCACAGCAGTAGGTTGTACCAAAGCAGCTCAGAAGACACCTGGCAATTTGATGGAGTTTTGGATACTCAACTGCAGTTTTCCAAATTTCCAATGGATCCTTCTTGTTGTCAAAGAGAGATTTTAGGATACTGTCCTCAGAAAGCTCAATCAATTCCATCTGTAAATATTCTGGAGCTATTGAAAGTTCAACAAGATGAGGCTGAAAAGCTAGTTTCAGTGTTTCATTATGTTCTTCAAAGTCTTTAAACCTGTCATTAAATTCTGGAATCAAAGAATCCAGGACTGTTTCATATTTTGATATATCATTATTTTCCAAGCTTTTCTCATTTTTTTGTTCAAGAATAATTTTTGTGAGCTCTGGAAAATGTTCTGTTGATAAATTTGACTTAGAAATAACATCTTTGAGAAAAACAAGTTTTTTTCTTGAATGCCTGAATCTGTTGCCGCATTTCATAGGTTAACTTTTCATTGAGCTTTACCTTGCAATAAACTATTCAGCATGTTATACTTTGCCATTAGATCGCAACATCTCTACAAAGTTCTGGATTAAAAAGCTTACAGATCTCCTTTTGACTTGTAAAAAACTCCTCAATTACTTTTCGAAGCTCAAGCAATTTTTGCAGTACTAATCCTTGTGACAGCCAACGAACTTTGGAATAGTAAGGAAGATCCGCAGAATATACTTCTTCATCCGATTGCAGAAGGTTTCGAAACAGTCGATGGCGTGAAGAATTTGCCTGTATATAATTTACAATCCCTATAACTTTTTTTAACGTGTCATCTAAAGTAGCAGCTTTTGCACAAAGACTTAGCTGATGAAGAACACAATGAAATGTAATCAGACAATCTGCATCAGGCAATTCTTTTTTCAGGAAGCAATGAACCGTTCATTTTTTCTACGCATAGAACGAGCTCCATCAGAACAAATGCTGACTAGATTTTTTAACTGAAGTTGAGCCTGACAAATTTTTTCTTTGAAAGCAGCAAATATATCACAGCCTCGTGTTTTTCCTTTTAATGTTTCTAAAGCAAACAACTCTTCATAACTTTTGAAGTCTGCAGTTATAAACCGAATAAATAACAGAAGTTGGGCAGAATCAGTTACATCAGTGGACTCATCTAAAGCAATTGAATAATAGGCGTCCTCCATTTGACATATTGAGATTAATTGCTCAGAACTATTTGTAGCAAGCTCATGTTGACGGTCCGTAATTGTTCACCGAGAAAGCGGAAGCTGCTTATACTTATCCACTTTATCTGGATCCATACTTGACACTGCTTCAATGAGGCAAGCCTTCAAGGTTTCAATATCACTATATGGTTTTCCCCCTTTGCCAAGAATGAGAGCAATTTTATATGCTGCTTCAGTTGCTCTATTTCCATGTTCTTGAACAATTGAAAATGTCTGCTGTTGTTTGCTCTTTTGAGACTTCAGTTTTGCTAATGCATTTTTTCGAGCTTTTTCCTCTAATTTTGCATACTTATGATCCTTATAGCCTATTTGGATTTTTCATTGCTGTCTAAAAAAGGATTTTTTTTTCAAGTGCTTTGATGTGGTATTTAGTCGCTATATGTAAACCAAGGAGGCAACATTTTCCTTTAGCATGTTGTAACTGATGGAACGGTTGTGTAATCAACTTCTTATTTTTTTTAAAACATGGTCACTTTTTTGGGCAAATAAAATACGTGTACGAAAGTAACCACCACAAGCAGAAGAGCTGTAGCTAAGTCAGAAGAGCTGTAGCTAAGTCAGAAGAGCTGTAGTGAAGAGCTGTAGCTAAGTCATGGATAATCTTGTAACCAATTTTTTTTTTGAATGTAAAAATCTTGGTTCAACAGGACTTTTTATTTCCAGAGAATTAGATGGCTCAACCTGACTAACTGATTAAACTGGAGAGATTGATTTTGAACAAATTGGATCTTTAGGTACTGGCATAACAGACAAGTTAACTCCGCGTTCCTTAATCCAATTATTCAACAACATTTGTGACATTGCTTTGCAATAACAGAAAATGTAAAAAATATTTACAAAATGACAAGACAATGATATCATATTTTGGCTAAAAAAAATCCATATAGACCAGCTATTAACAAAGGGCGAGTATTTCAAAACAAAAGCATTTCCTTTCTTTTACATAAACCTAAAAAAAAAAACCTAAAAAGGTTTTAAATTTCTTATTATTACTATTCGGAAAGATTTTGCAGATAAAAAATACGGGAAGTCAGAGAGGTTAAAAATTACTTAAAATTCTAGATTTTAATGCAAAATGTTCTTTATTCTGTTTAATCTTATGTCACCTGCTATAACTGAACCTAATACATATTTAATATATTATTAAATCAAATAAAATCAATGCTTCAAAATTAAAAGAAACCGTAACCATTTTAATTTTTCAAAGTGAAAATATACACAAAGTTTATAATAAAACCGTGTGAAGTTGTTGTTTTTCCGGACTGCTGTAGACCATCGATTTGAAATCGAAAATCAGAAATGCAATGCAAACTTAATTTTTTTTTAAATATATGGGTAGATTTAAAAACCACTGATCTTTATAATTACTTGTTACTATAGTTGTTTTTATTATTTTTACGCGATATGTGTATAAATATCGTGGATTTTTAGTTAGCGGTTTCAAAACATTATGTTGATTGTTACACAACATATCTTTTTCAGTGCCATGCCACTAAGCGTCAAATAGCTTATATAAAAAAGTTATTAATTTTATTAACGAGTTGCACGAGAAATTCACATCATAACTTCTTTCAACTTTAAACTGTTTAAACTGTTTAAAGTTTTTATTTTGTTTCACTATAACCAATATTTTTCTCTTCTTGCCAGTTGACTTCTCTTTTATGAACAACCGCAAACTATTGGAAGATTGAATTGTTTGTAGAACCATTACGTAATCGACTTGCCTTTGTAATATGAAACATGCTTAATCAGTACGGTGTCTTGATCAGTCTTGACAGCTGTCTTACACAAGCAAGTTCTAATTGCTGCACATCTTCAGCTGTAAGTGCGTAAAACTTGTATGCTGAACCTTGTTTGTGTTTCTAAGTAGCCCTCCAATTTACATTTTCGGACAAATCTACTGTGTATCTTGAACAAAACATATAAATATTGCTGAGAGATATTATTAAAGAAAAGATGAAAATCAAGAGAGCGGAGGTAGGAAGAGAATGGGTATTTTAAAAGACTCAATGAAGTAATGAGTAAGAGAATACGAAGAGATGTTCAGAACAGATGAGTGTGAAGAAAACGGGTGCCATGGACCTACTGATTGCTTGTTGGATTTGTCTGAATTTGCCCAAAATGTTAAACTGAAATTATCTGCTTTTGCACTATATCAGTACCTTAGCTATGTAATTACAGTAAGATAAAGCCCGCTTATGCCCGGAAGTCATTCATTATCCAATGACGATAATTGTCTACTATACACAGTAAACATAATCTTGTTTTTGGTAAACATTGGATTTGCATTTGCTTCGTATGAAAGCTCTTCATTTCTTACTTTATCTACTTAATTATTCTACTGTTGCAACGCGTTTTTTGTTGTTATTTATTAAGTTGTCTAATGTAACGAGTACTAGTAAATTTATGTAACTAGAAATTTGTGCAATAACTTTATGCTTACTATGAAATGCTATAGTTCCCTAAGCCCTATAGTAAGCGTAAATAAACATAAAGTATTTTCAAAATTTTCTTATTTTATTTATTTATAGTATATATATACATGTATTTATATATATATATATATATATATATATATATATATATATATATATATATATATATATATATATATATATATATAAACTTTCATATATTTATAAATATATACAGTACTCTGAATAAGTTTTAGACCACTTACATTTTTCAAAAAATCCCGGAGAATTCTTCTCTAATATTTAAGTTTGTAGTTCCAAATTATAAACTTATTAAAACACATGTATTTCACAGAAAATATGGAACAATTTCAAACTTTTTAATGTCAAACTTCATAAAAAACTCTTAATATTTACTATGTCTTGCATTTACCTTAATCCCAGCCAATATTCGTCGGGGAATAGATTCATACAAGTTAGTTATAAAATCCTAGGATATATTGTGCCATTCTCTTTGAAGTACTTCAAAACATTCTTCAGCATTTTGGGGGACATGTTCGACCTTCGTTCTGTCCAGGTAATCCCAAATATGCTCAATTATATTCAAAACTGGACTCTGGAGAGGCCAGGTCATCAATTCCTGTACTCCTTCGTCTGCCATTTCATTTAAATAATTTTTTGCCACTCGTTAAAAATGTTGTGGGTCATTGTCCGGCTGCATCAAATTATGACCTATTAGTCTCATTGCGGATGATAAGCATGGTGCCTTAGGATACCCACATAACGTTCCCCGGTGAGTCGTCCCCCTATTTTGATCAAATCACCTACTCCAGATAAAGATAAACAGCCCCAAACGTGTAAAGAGCCTCCTCTGTGTTTAATAGTAGGGTTTAAGCACTCGGGCTGATAGGTTTCTTCAATTCTTCTTCAAACATATTGGCATCCTTTCGTTCCAAAAATTTCAAATTTGGGCTCATCGGTGTACAGAACCCGATTAAACATTTCCTGGGCCCAGTCTTTGTGTTGTTTTGCATATTTAAGTCGTTTTTCTTTTCTGCCACACCATAATAATGGTTTTTGAATTGCAACACACCCTCTTAATCCCGATTTAAGTAGGTGCCGTTGAATAAAATTAGAGCTGATATTTTCCCCTGTTGCTGCGTTAATGTCTGTTGCCAGCCCGGTTGATGCTCTTTTTGTATTTCTTAAAGGTAGGGTTTTTAAATATTTATTGTCATCTTGTGTTATCTTAGGAGGTCTACCAATTTTCTTACTATCATCAAGGGAGCCAGCTACTCTGATTTCTGAAGCAGCATTCTTTGAATACTCTGCTTTGGATGTAGTTGTTATGACACATCGTTTTAAAAAATAAACAAACAAATCTCTCATGTTTCCTCATCAATTTCGTTTATTTATTCAAAGTAATATATTCTTTCAACTTTTCTTATATATATTATTAAACTTAAGTACGCTTTAAAAAAATTACATAGGAAAAAATTGTAAATACGCCTAATTATACAAGTGGTCTAAAACTTATACGTATATATATATATATATATATATATATATATATATATATATATATATATATATATATATATATATATATATATATATATATATATATATATATATATATATATATATATGTATATGTACAAAATAGGTAATGTATTATTATGGTATAATAATAATAATAATACAAATACTCTTGTGCGTTTTAGAGAGCTCAATATTATTAAATAAAAGAGCAATATTTATTTATTTATTTAAAATGAATAAAAACAACTTTTGATGGAACTCTGAGTTTCATGCCCTTCGGCCATCATCAGCCACAGTTGAATCAATGGTAAAGCACCCAATTTGTTATAGATTGGTTTAAAAAAATCAAAAATAAATACTTTTGCAAATTTCTAATTTTTAATATAAATGATTTCTACCCATCTATTAGTGAAAACACTCTTACCAATGCAATCAGTTTTGCCGAACAACATGTTGTTATAAATGATGACGTTAAAAAATTAATCTATCATGCATGAAAATCTTTAATTTTTAAAAACGATGAAGCTTGGATAAAGAAAAGAGGCGGATTATTTGATGTCACAATGGGAGCATTTGATGGAGCTGAAGTTTGCGACGTAGTCGGTATTTTTATATTGTTTCAGCTCTCAACGTTACAATAAAAGCTCTCAACGTTACAATAAAAATAATTTTGGCTTGTATCGTGACGACGGACTTTTTTTGAAAACAGAAGCGGTTAACAAATGGCAAAAATCAAAAAGTATTTTACAAATACTTTTAAAAGTAACAACCTACTTATCTCCATCCAATGTAATATTAAAATTGTCAGTTACCTTGATGTAACATTGAACATAATTGACAGTTCTTATCAACCATATTGTAAACCTAATAACCAACTTATTTATGTTCATTCTGATTCAAACTATCCACCTAATATAATAAAAGAAATCCCTCGTAATATTCAGTTAAGATTATGGACTATGGCAGTAAATGAAACTGTGTTCAATAATTCTATTCTTCCGTATGAAGAGGCTTTACATAAATCAGGATTCAATTCAAAACTCACCAACCAACCGCAAATAAACAATAACCAAAAAGACACCGCAAACGTAAAATTATATGCTACAACCCCCCGTTTAGCAAAAATGTTGAAACTAAAATTGGAAATCGCTTCTTAGCTTTAATTGACAAACACTTTCCAGTAGGACATAGACTTCATAAAATTTTTAATCGAAACTATATTAAGGTTAACTATAGTTGCATGTCTAATGTCAAGTCTCTAATAAATGCACTCAACAACAAAATTTTACAAAGCGATAATACGAAACATCAAAAAATGTAACTGCGTAGATAAAAAAATTTGTTGTTAAATAACCAATGTCTTTCTAGCAATATCGTATACCATGCCACTGTAAGTTCTGCAGATCCTCAATTCAAAAACAAAGTTTATTTTGGTATAAGTGAAACCACTTTTAAATTAAGATATGTTAACCATCTTAAATCTTTCAATGCACCCGAATATAAAAATGACACTGAACTTTCCAAAGAAATATGAAAGCTAAAATCGAAAAATATAAAACCTGTTGTTACATGGAAAATAATAGCACGATGTAAGCCCTACTACCATACATTAAAAGTTTGTAATCTTCGTCTCTGCGAGAAATTTCATATATTATCATATAAGAAAGAAAAACTTACTTAATAAAAAATATGAAATAATATCAAAATGCCGGCATTCAAAGAAATTTTTATTATCCTTTTTTGAAACTGGGGACCGAAACTTTTGACGTCTTCTTGTTTTTGTTCTCTTTTGTTTTTGTAACGTCAGAATTCGTTCCAAAGTATTTTTAATTAGTAATTTTTAAACGGTTTTTAAGTGAGGAAATGCACAATGGCTGATTTTTGCCTTAAGGCATAAAACTCAGAGTGACATCAAAAGTTGTTTTTATTCATTTTAAATATATATATATATACATATATATATATACACATATATATATATATATATATATATATATATATATATATATATATATATATATATATATATATATATATATATATATACATATATATATATATATATATATATATATATATATATATATATATATATATATATATATATATATATATATATATATATATATATATAAGTTTAATTTTGCTGTGAGGATATATTCAGCAAGAGTGCTCGATAAATGATATCAGAGCTATATAAGCTCTCGTCAAAAAATCAATTTTATATATATATATATATATATATATATATATATATAATATATATATATATATATATATATAATATATATATACATATATATACATATATATATATATATATATATATATATATATATATATATATATATATATTATATATATATATATATATATATATATATATATATATATATATATATATATATATATATATAGACGGCACCTCAACGACTGCGCCAGGTTGATTAAATTTGGCTCGCATTCAAGTCAATAGCAAAACATAGAAAATGCATACCGTAAAGACGCAGTTACAAAATTAAAATTAAAGTAGGTTGAATATTCAGTAGGTTAAAAATTCAGAAGGCTAAAAATAAAGTAGGTCGACGATTTAGTAGATTGGAAATTTTTAGTACATGTGTTAATAATGTGTAAATATAAAATTCAAAAATCGTTGGTTGAAAACCAAACACGTTATAATCTACGATTTACGAAATTTAAAAATTAGGTTGAGTTACCACCTTTTTTTGGCGTCCGTCTTCTGACGCCAATACTATTTTGGCGCCCGAGGATCATATGCCCTTTTACTCCTCCCTCTTTTCCGAATTTTCATACGAAAATTCCGAACTGTTTTCTGAGAAGTTTTTAAAATTAAATATACGTAACTGTAAAGATTATTAATATTAAACGTTATAATTATTAACAGTATCTAAATATTTAAAAGTATATACTTGCTGAACATTAACATTTTTTTTATGCATTCTATCAAGTCTCACCCAAGTTAGTTTTAACATTTATTTGAATTTTAACATCTTGATCAACATCAAGATAAATTAATTGGTGCATCTGATAAAACTCTTTGCAGAAACCTAGCATATGTGTCCCTTGAAACTATTAGGCAGTTAGTTTTAGTTGTAATTTCATCTTTTGAAAATATAGTATGTAAACAAAGAAACATGTCAAAATTGAAAAACACCATTTTTTTCATATATATATATATATATATATATATATATATATATATATATATATATATATATATATATATATATATATATATATATATATATATATATAAATTTCCTTAGCAATCTAAATATATATATATATAAATATATATATATAAAATACATTAATTTTAAAATCTTTTTTAAATAAAGTTTGAGTTCTAAGTATAGACTTACGGAAAACCTCTATGGCTAAATCATGTTAAGTATTACCATGCAGATTTTAAGCTCGCATAGTTTGCTAAAGGTTAAAAATAAATTTCTTTTCACAAAGGTTTAACCATGGATAGTCAACATCCTAATCCTTGTTAAGACGTTAGTCGATAATTATTTGAAAAAAATTTAAATTAGTTTTTAATTGTTGCTTAAGATTATTATTTAAAGAGGAAAACAGATTTTATTTGTCTACAAGCCTTGCACCCCTTCTTCATCTACTAGGCTGGCGCAGATGTATTTACAATATCTTGTCTCAAGTTTAGGATGTTGAATGCTGGGTCTTCTTGACTCGATGCATGGATTTTGCTCGTGTCTCTCCTTTTATGACTAAGCAACTCATTCTATCATCTCCTAATTAGGGTACGTTTCTAAAGCTCAGTAATATGGTTCTAAGCTCGGCTAGTAGTCATGTTTCCCGAAATATGTGATTGTTCTCAGAGAGGCTGTTTGCTACTACTTAGGATTTATTAATAGTATTGTAGCAATTGCTTCGATTATTAAAGTGTACTAAGTGTACTAAGTAATATCTGCCTTTTAAGTCATGTTTTTTGAAATTTAAAAACTTGAAAACTAAAAACTATAAAACTCAAAAAACCATCATCATTACTAAGTGCTCCAAATCATTCACTAATATTCGTGGTTTTCGGAGTAAATTTTTTTCTGTTAAGTCTTATCTCTGGCAAATTTCACCAGAACTACTTGCTCTTTGTATGAAATTGTGTTCGGTTGTCTCACCTTGTAACCTTAGTGTTGATGGTTATCTTCCTTTAATCTGTAAAACCTCCAATAGTCACATGCTTGGCCTGGGCATTTACATTCGTAAGAATTCACCTATTTCTTGAGAAACTAGATTTGAATCCACAAACTCTTCTTTTATGTGCTTTCATTTAGCACCGCTTCAGTCTAATATCTTTTTGTTATATTGTTTATTATTGCACTTTTTCATCTCAAGACTAGCCTAATTTTGAAGTTATTTCTAATCAAATTGACCGAGTTCTCTTTATCCTTCAGCCAATATTGTTGTTGTTGGTAACCTTTACATGAGGGTAAATCACCAAAAGAACCTAGATGCGAGTGAATTTTGCATTTAAAAATAAAACAAAATACGTTGAAAATATTCACCTCATAAATATAAAGAACGCATTTAAGACACTAGACTTGCTACCTACTTCTGCTGACAATGTAGAGGCTCTAACTCATCAAATTATCGACTTAAGGAATATTATTCTCCTATTTTTAAGGTAATATAAGTTCACTTACTCTTCATCTTTTCAGGAAATGTTGAAGTGATTTTGATTGAATCATGAGTTAGTAAATGCTCTCCACAAACTAAAAGATCATCGTCTTCTTGAGGTACAAATTGATCTGATGCCTCAATTTTATTTTCATCTAACCTCTCAGTAGTTTTTGAACTCTTTTGCAGGGTAATAACTGTCATTAGACCTCTTGGACACTAAAATGGTTGGAAATTCTTAATAGAAGACTAAATAAATAAAAAATAGGAAAATAGGAAGTAAATAGGAAGAATGACAATAGCCTATAAATCAGACACATAAATTTTGAGTTTGATTAAATTTTTTTCTTAACTTTTTTACTTAAAAAAATTGTGATTTACTTTTTACTCAAATTTAATTTTTATGACATTATCAATTTTTATGAATTTGGTTTTAAAATACTTAAATTAGCTGTATTAACTCATTAAATACTATAAAAACATCTCTCGATTGAAATGAAAGTATGGATAGAAACGTGCCTTTTCAACATAAGCATATGCACAGATTATACATTTTTCCATGTTTCCATTTTTGAATTTGTACAAATAATTGTGATACATACCAAAAATGCAATTAGATAAGACGGAGGATATACTAGAAAAATCCTGAATAAAATAGATACGAGCGTTAATCAATAGCAACAAATTTTGTCAATGTTTCGACAATATTTTGCTACACCAGCTGCAGTGATATTGCAATACACTATTACTAGTTCATTAATTTCTTTAGACGTTATTTGTCCGACTTGATTTGTTCCCTTTGATGAAATTATATGAGGAGTGTTTTCCACGGTATTGAAACATGTCTCATTAAGATTAAAAATTTAAAACAATCTTGCTTTAGACTCTAAGATACCTTCTTGTAATTTGTTAAAGAAATTATCATTAGTATCTATCAGACTAGTTCTAAGTTTCTTTTCAAAAATCCAATAAAATAATCTCAAAGAGACATTTTTGCTCTATCCAACGGAAGGGACATACTATTGTGTTCCCCTGAGCCATTTCAAAAGCTATTGCTCTTTTTTGAACTGTTATAAGGTTATATAACATAGGGGAACAGATCTTTCGATAAATGCTCAATTTTTTTTTTTTTTTTGCAACAGAGATAATTATAGAATGTTGATAAATCGTAGAAGATTAGTATCTGCTTATTGACAATTTTTTTTTGTTTACAAAGAAGGAGACTTAGAAATCTCAGCTGAGTATGCTGCTACTCAAATTTTTATCTCATTTGTAACTTCGGCTTCAGCAACTTCCAAAATGTTTTCTGTTGCATGCGGAGTTTTCCTTTTCCTTTAAAAAGCTCTAGAAATTAGGTTTTATAAAAAATATTTGTTTGCGATGGTTTTAAGCTTACTGTTATTACTACATTTTATTTCAGACTATTAGTGAAATTACGATTTTACTTAAAATTAAAAAAACTTTTATGCATGCCTTTTGCTTTCCAAATGCTTTCAAATTACTGATGTAAAAAGAGTTTTCAATATTATCCAAACAACAATTATGAATCAAAGAAATCTTACCTCCAATAACTATCTCTCTTTCCAAATTTTGTTTTGAGCCCACCTAATAAGAACTAAAACTAAAATCAAAAACGGCTTAAACGTATCACTATTATTATTTTGAAAGATTATCAAAATATTTTAGAGCTCTCCGCAATGAAAAATGACGCAAAACTGTTAAGGAGAAGACGGACAGCAGCTTTTTTCTGTGTCCTGCTTCACACTTACGTAGGACGTTTCACCCATATGGTGAAAGCGTCCAACGTGACGTTTGAAGCGTCCCCCATTGAAAACTAGGTGCCTAAGAGGAATTTTTAAAAGATATTGCTATTTGAGGGCAATTATCAATACTAATGTCATCTGCAGTGTATATGGGAATACCTGATTCTGTAGAAACATAGTAGAACAACATCAATTAAACAAGGGTATATCTCTCCTAACGTTGGCACTAAAAATACCGCTCCCAAAGTAAATATTCAAAAATCAAGGTCAGCCAAACTTAACATTATTTTAAGGCAATTAGAAAGATTGGGAACATATTGCCTTAGAGAAAAATATTTATATAAAGGGTAGAGTTTTATTAGTTTTGATGAAGTAAGGGATGCTAATGCATTGATATTAATAAATCAATGGGTTCAAACAGTTTCAAGGAAAGTAACGCTAATAATTATTTCAAGATCGTATGCAAACAATAATTTATTATTACCATCATGGCAGAACTTGGTTTTCTATAAATTCACTGACTATACACAAAGCCAACGCAAGAAAAACATTAAACAATATGTTAAACTTATTTTAGGAAAACTTGAATTGACAGAGGAAGCGCTTATTGATTTTGCTAAAAAATTTGCTGTTAATATTATATTCAGTTTATTTTTAGTTGAAAAATAACATTGAATTAATGTTGAAATTTTCAAAGTTTTTTTTTTTAGAAATTTTCTTAGAAATAACCTTGAAATAAATTTGAAATTTTAATCGTTATTTTCCAACCATATGTCAACCAAATTGCAACTTTGAAATAAAATTATGTGCTTGCTGGGCTAATTCAGGTTGGCATCCTTATCTTGAAACTAAAACTTGTGAATTTGAAAAAACTTAGTATTACACCCGCTGGAAACTTATTGACTTGATGAAAAATTACATATGCAACATTAAAAAAACGCGAACCTAAAAGAACGATGAGGCAACGTTTTTGGAACGTTTTTAGTTGTGTATTCACATATATCCAGAACATTTACAATGAGTTCATAGAACGTGCTTGAACATTCGCAACGTTCGTTTAACGTGGTCAAAGATTGTGGGTTAGCTGCAATAGTCTTAAAGTATTGAATCTATATACTTTTCGATGAAGTATATTCTTTAATACTTGCAACAAAACAAAGCCAATGAGAATGCTTTAAATCAAATTAACTAAGAGACCGGCTTATGCTTAAGTGATTGGACTCAAAATTTAATTCCTGTTGGGTTCAGAGAAGGGCAGAAAGTTTATTTTTGTAATAAGAGTATTTCAATGCCTCTCGTATGCTTTTTTCAAAAAAAATGAAGAGTTCATAGCTGGCAAAAAAAAACATAGACAAAGTTTTCCTCAAATTGAAAACAATGAAAGATAAAAAAAAAGTCAATTTTTTTATTTTTATTAAATACATTAGTCAACAGAAAACTCACTTCTCATTTAGCAGAACGTTCAGCAAGGTTTTCTTAAAAATCCTGACAAAGTTAAAGTTATGAGATTTTGAGACATGATTTTTAGACAAAAATTGAGATTTAACCAAGTTTAACTGTATTTGCAGTCAACAAAACCAGATGTTATTTCTTAAAAAATTATAACATTCTAATATAAACCTAGATTAACTAGGGACTTACTGTTTAAAAGTAAAGAATTTGCATTATTGAACGCAGCTATGGTAGTTTTGGGTAGTAAAAAAAGTGTATAGCACATACTTTAAAAGCTAATTTTTTTTCTTTAACAAATAAAAATTAATATTAGGTTCATTTATAAAAATTTAGCACTTTTTTCATTTAAAACAAATGCATTTAACCTGCATGAAATTGCTACATAAAAAAAAACTTTGAAAAATGTCAACATTTTATGAAACTTTAAGCCGCAAATAACTTTTGAACCGCTTCGCAATATTTACTCAAACTCACATGCTTTTCGAATGAAATGATTCAATAATATACCTGATATTGTCAAAAAAAATTCACTAGCTAATCTATTTTAAGTTGCCTCATTCTTATAGAAAACGACTTATATAGGAGAGGCGAGATCGTAGTTGTTTTTTTATCCCGGTCAGGCAGAATAATTTTTATTCATATGAAAAACCCCTACAGCAACTTCTATAGCAAGTTAGCTAAAAATAATAGCTAACATTAATTACACTTAAAAATAATTTAACTAAAAAGGTAGTTGAATAGTTTTAGTTAGACAATAACTTTGGTCGACTAACTTAAAGAGCCCAAAAGATAGTCAAATAAATTTAATTACGTGAAAAAAAAAAGTTCGTCGCAGAGCACCGCGGAACAGAATTTAACTAGGTGGTTTACAACTTATTCCTTACCAATGGCGCAAAATATGTACGAGCTCGCTCGGTACCCTAACTTCTAAAGACATTTTTTTCAATGCAAGTTACACTAGAATTTTAAATGAAAGTTAATTTTTTAAAATAATTTAAATCAACAAACGTTTAATATAAGAAAATTAAAGTTCTCGACAAATACCATTCGCTGCTTGAATAACAGCCATATTAACTTGCACGGAATGAAAATCTACATAACTGCCTCCTTTATCTGGGTGATGTATAAAACACATTGTCCTGTATGGTGTAAGAACATCTCGGTAAGATGCATTGTTTTTAAGATTAAAAAATCGATATGCGTTTTCTAATGCTTCATCTTGTGGTATTCCAAATAGTCTTTGTGTCATGCGATCGGACAAATTGTAAGCAGCAGAGGCGTAATATTCTCTAGCTGTTCAACCACCACTTTTTGTACTATCAAAACCACAAAAATTGTCAATAGCAGCTCCGAAAATTCTTCCTAAAAAACTAGCAAATGAATCTATTACAATTTTACAGCAGCGAAAACCAGATATATCTCCTTTCCACCAGCGATAAATAGATCTGATTGCATTGAGGCCAAGTGTGACAGGTTCTAGAGAAGTTGGTGCAACATTTTCAATACTTATTGTTTCTGAAAACTTTATCATACCATTGTTCCTTTGTTCAATTTCTTCAAAAATACGACTTGCGTAACTTTTAAAAGATGCACTATCATCCAATAAAAATCTTAATGTTCGCCAATGTGGCGAAATACTAATATAGTTGTTTTTTTCTTCCTCGTTCAAAAAGAACATTATTTTAGTATATTTATCTTTCTCCTTATTAAAAACACATCTCATCGTCTCGTTAACTCTATCCTTCCAGTCATCAGATGACATTTCCGTATATTCTATATGTTTAATCAAAAAATATTAGTTATTGATGCAAACTATATAAATTTATGTGTACATACATGTATATATATATATATATATATATATATATATATATATATATATTAGTGTGTGTGTATGAAAAATATATATCTTAAAATAAGTTTTAAAGCTAGAAATAAAACTAGTCTAAAAATATATATTTTGAAAAGATAACGATACTTATTACAAAAACAATAACAACAATAATATTAACAATAACAGTAATGATAACGACAATAATAACAAAAATATTAATAATAACAATAAGAAAAATAAAAAAAAGATGATAAAGAAAAAAAAAAAAAGGAAGAAATAGTAGTTGTTTTAACAAAAAGGAGAAGTGTGAAGAATAATAAAAAAAATAACGGTAATAATTTTAAGCATTATGATATATTTTACAACAATAAGTTAATAATTGATAGAAATGCTGTCTCACTCAAATACAAGTCTGATTAAAGGAGTTGTATCGATTACTAATTATGTTGATGAGGACGTTCGAAGTACATATTAATTAATAGATGTTCAAGGCATAGTTTAAGAGGTATGCAAAACAATAGGAAACGCTTACGTCACGAGGAAATTTTATTTGATTTTAGATCAAAGTGACAAATTCCTCTATCAAATTTGAAAAAGAAAACTTTATTATGTTAAGTATTGCGAATATATTTTACGATTTTGTTTAAAATGTTCTATTTAATAACTCGTGTATAACTATGTAACAAAAAGTTTTTCAATTTTTTAATTATTTTAGAACTCTACTTGTAAAAGTAATTAAAATTCCGAAAAATATCGCAACGAAAACATAAATTCTTTGTAAATACAAGAGATTTTTAAAATCTAATTGTAAGGAGTAGCAATTGCAATTGCAAACAATCTTTAGTTTAGCAATTAGAAATAATCTTTATTTCAATCTATAAATAACTACAATATGACCTTCAACATTTAGAAAATTCATTTTATTTTGCAATATTGATTTAGCATATCGCATATTGCATTTTTGCAAATCAATATTTTTTAGAATTAAATTGTTATCAATTAAAATATTTTCAAACACATGAGACCTTCTTAATTAATAAGATGCCTTTAAGTTCCTCATAAGCTAGTGTTTTACTGGTAATAAAACGTTTACTCAAAGAAGTTAGCATAAATGTCGGTTATATGTCGGTTTATTTTGAAAAATTATTTTTAAAAACGACGCTAAAAACTATAACCGATTAGAATATTTATATTCTAATTAATAGTATATCTTAATTGTTGTAATAAATTTATTCTAATTATATAAGAAATGTTCTAATTAATAATATAATATAGAATAATTATTAGATATGTCCTTAGGTGTCCAGCATGTATAGTTTTTGTAAACTGGTTTTCAAAAGTAACAGCTTGTTAAAAGGATAAACTTAAGGCTTTCTAACAAGCTTGGACATTGAAAACCGGTGATCGATTTGCAAGCTTAAAAAATATTACAGTTTTATAGCAGAATAATAGGGTACTAAAAAACAAATAAATAAAAAATTACGAGTCAGAAACATGTTCTATACTCATTTTATTTCAGTTATTCAATGCATTGCGTTTATTAGTAAACCCAAGTTCCAAAACATTTTGATCTGGACTATTCGAAGGTTAAGATTTCAATTGCAGACTCCAACCTTCTTTAACAAGTTCTTCTTGTAAAGCAGAATCATTATTTGATAAGTGAGGCTTAGCATTAAAAAATATTCACACTGTAAAACGAAATGTGACAAGTAATGCGGAACAAAAAAATGTACATTTTTGTGAGTGGTGCCTTATTTCTCTAATTTTTAATTAAAAACTTGTTTTCTTTTTGAATTTGAACTTCTAGAAAAAAATTAAGACAAATTTGCAAATCTTTAAAAATTACTATAATAGCATGAATTTTCAGTATTTGCACTAAAAGTATCCAAATGTGATTACAATTGCGGAACAGACGGAGTATTATTTTTCATTCGCTTAAAAAAAGCTTTCTCTACCCTCAAATATGCCTCCAATTTTTACAGACCAAAATAAAGTTAAAAAAGGCTTTTTTAAAAATATTTTGACTTTAAAACCTGTCAATAAATATACCTTACGAAATAATGATTTGCTAAACTAAGTTTTTTGTCGAACCAAGTTTAATCAGTTTGTTTCGATTATGGTAAACCATATGTTTGGAATAAAGTTATTTTGTAAAATTTTGATTTGCTTTTTTCTTACTCTATTTTCAAAGGTGAACTAAAAAGTACAAATCTTTCCATAATTCTTTATGTTGAATGCAAATCGAAACAGTATTTTAGAACGATGGGAGTAATAAAGTAGAGCTAAAAATCTTTCTTACTTTTGAAGGACAATTGTTGTTTTCCTTGCTTAATTTTACTGTTAATATTAGCAGTTTTAATGAATAAATATTTGTTTGTTGTTGGTTATTTGTTTTTTTAATTTACTTAGCCTGTTTAGGTTCTTAAGAAGTTGAAATGACGATAAATTATATATGTAATTATATATATATATATATATATATATATATATATATATATATATATATATATATATATATATATATATATATATATATATATATATATATATATATATATATATATATATATATATATATATATATATATATATATATATATATACAGTATCGGACAAAAAGAGTGCAACCAAATAATGCTAATTTAGTTTCTTTATATAAAAGTGCTGCATTTTTTCACTTTAGAGAAATAACTATGTAACTGTTTAGAGACAAAGTTCTTCAAGTTTTATTCATTACAAAGTTCATTATTTGTACACAAAAATTAATAAATTAATCAAAAGTATTAAAAAAAGTTGACTTTCTTCTGGACAAAACAACTGCAACTCGACAAAATCCTTTGTTGTCGATCACAGCCTTGCATCTTCGAGGCAAAGATTCGATCAGGTGATCAATGAAACTTTGTGGAATTGCTGGCCAGGCCTTTTGGATTTGTTGAAACAGTTGATTCTTATTACGAACACCTTCACGATTAATTCTGCGGTTGACGATTTCCCACAGGTTCTCGATAGGGTTGAGATCCGGAGATTGAGGCGGCCAATCCATCACCGAAAGGTGGTTGTCTTGAAACCACTGCTTGACTACCTTTTCACTGTGTTTCGGATCGTTGTCTTGCTGAAAAACCCATTTTATTGGCATATTCCATTCAGCATGAGTTAACATAACATCTTTCAGGATATTTTTATACATGAAACGGTCCATTATTCCATCGTTTCGATGTATTGGACCTAGACCGTTAGCAGAAAAACACCCCCAGATCATTACATTGCCTCCACCATGCTTCACGGTCTTATGGCAGTAACGTAAATCGAGACGTTTTCCGGCCGGTTGACGTACACGGCAAATGCCATCGCTCCCAATGATGTTGAACTTCAATTCATCACTGAACAGGACAGTTCCCCATTTCTGCACATTCCAGTCAATATGAGATGTAGCAAACAGGAGTCTTTTCTTCTGGTTTTTTAGTGAAATCAGCGGTTTCATTGCAGGGCGTCGAGAAAACAATCCGGCTTTAACAGCACGTCGTCTGATTGTTTGGTCCGATACAGGCAGCTCTAATTGCTTTTGTATCTCGACTGATGATATCCAGGGATCCTTCTTGACGGATCTGACGATCATAGAATACTCTCTAGAAGTGGTGGAACGCGGTCTTCCACCTTTGTTATCTGTTGCCAACTTCCCCGTAGAACGATATTTGAAATATAATCTCGATACGGTCCATTTTTTCACGCGATATTTATCACAAATACTTTTTTGTGACATTCCACTTACGTAATTGCCAATAATTTTCTTTCTTAGTTCTAATCCATTTTTGCACTTGAAGTCATAAAAATAATAAAAATAAATAATCACGCTTCTTAAGGCTTACCGTGTTACATTTACCTTGTGAAGATACAATAATGCTCTGTGGAACACAGTATCTTGGTTGGATGTGAACTGTATTGATGTTATGAAACACTTGTTGTATTTCACTTCTTGTATTGATGTTCTTCGATAAAACACTTTGATAAAACTCACTTCGATAAACTGTCTTGAAAATACTGACTGATTGACTTCCATATACTGACTGAATTACATGTCGATTTACATGTCTCATATAGTAAAATGAACCTGTGTGAACCTGTTCTGGAAGATTTTAGATGCTTCTTTTCGATGCTTCTGGAAGATTCTGGATGCGTCTGGATGCTTCTGAATGTTTCTAGATATTTCTGGATGCTACTGGATGCTTCCAGGTGCTTCTTCTAGAGACTTCTGGAAACTTCTGCATGCTTCTGGAAACTTCTGGAAATTTTGGATACTTCCTTTAATTATTAAAAAACTTACGTGACGTTGACACGGACCAGACTTAAGAAAATGAAACAAACCAAAAAAGTTGCACTTATTTTGTCCGCTGCAAAATGGTACTTGTCAACGAAATTCTGCCTGTGTGCTGTCACCTGTCAGCTGATTGCTCATGTCATGGCATGCTATGACTCCAGACTCCTGAACTGCTAATTCCTGTGCGGTACTGCGGGTAACAGTAACATATATATTATACATATATAAATATATATATATATATATATATATATATATATATATATATATATATATATATATATATATATATATATATATATATATATATATATATATGTTTATGAAAAACTATTTTAAGATAAATATATTAATTAAATATATAGACTGATAAATCTTAAGAAGTTGCAAAATGACTGATAAATTAGTTTCTTTAGTACAGTGGGATTTCTTTTTGCATGAGTTTTTTTTTTAGTCTTTTTTTCTACATTTTTGGTTGCTAACAAACTCATTTTATTTTATAAAACAACTGGAAAAAATTAAAGCGACTTGAAGATATTTGACTTTATTGTTGTTTTTTGTTTTGTCTAAAAATAGAAATTTAATTTTATTAAATTTCTTAAATAGTTTAATTTTATTATTCTTTTTAATAGAAAGATTAATAAAAATAAACATTTTTAGACAACAAATTATTCAGATTTGTGCAATCTTATATATATATATATATATATATATATATATATATATATATATATATATATATATATATATATATATATATATATATATATATATACATACATATATATATATATATATATATATATATATATATATATATATATATATATATATATATATATATATATATATCTTGAACGTCGTATTAGCATAAAATAAGTAATTATTTTGAAAAATAGCACGAAGATTTTTATTCTTGACATGTTTCGTAAAATTGATTTACATTTTCAAAAGATTATTCTACAATAATAAAAAACTCTGACATAAATATTAAAAATTAGAAGTCTTTACAAAGAAATATTAACGGACAGAAAATTATACATAATAAACGAATATATTTATTACAAATTAATTCGGTAAATAACATATTAAAATAATCAACTGTCAAAAAAAATAAATAAATCAATAAATTGACAGTGAAATGAAATAGATAAGTTTATAGCAAAATGTAAAGTTTGTTTATTAAGTTAGGGACTTTCCCAGTTAATTTGGAGGGCTTCTTTTATCTTTAATTTGTGCTTGGTTGGGGCATTGTCCAAAATCTCAAAAGAAACACAGTTAGACAAATTTTTGCAATTAAGAGATAAATTTAAGTGTTTAAATATATGAGATTGTTTATTATATTTGAGGTGCTCATTTGTTCTAATTGCCAAGTGTCTGGAGGTTTCTCTAATATAATTGGCATTACAGCCAGCGCAAGAAAGTTTGTTGTTAACATGTAATTTAAGCAGTTTAGGAAGTGACTCTTTTAAGCAAAAACAAAATTTTTTTAAAAAAAATCTTGTATTTTATTGAAAATGGTTATTTTATTGAAAATTTTAGTGAAAATTAATTTTATTAGAACATCCTTGCAATATTTATGAACAATTTATGAAATTTTTATTTTAGTGTAATTAGAGTACATTCCAATCTATGGAAGCTTAATGTATTTTATATTTAAGCTATTAACAATGTTAGAATCAGATGGGTTCGTTTTCTTATCAATAAAGGGTTTATTTTCATTGTCAATAATTTTTTTGTGGAAATTTATTATTTTATAAAACTAATGATAGATTCTTAATATCTTTACCAAAACCAACACAAGAATTATTAATTTTAAATGTACGATCAATCAAACAACGAACAAGTCCAAATTTGTAGCAAGAGGGAATAAAACTAAAAAATTTTGTAAAACACCTCTATACGTTTTTTTGTAATAAATGTCTAAAACGAATTGGATTTTTTAATAAGTACATCACTTAAAACTTCCAAAACTGCTTAAATCTCATGTTGTCTTTAAATTTTCTTGCGCTGGCTGTAATGCCAGTTATATTGTAGAAATCTCCAGACACTCGGCAATTAGAACAAATGAGCACCTTAAAAGTGATAAACAATCTCATATATTTAAACACTTAAATTTATCTCTTAATTGCAAAAATTTGTGTAACTGTGTTTCTTTTGAGATTCGGGACAATGCCCCAACCAAACACAATTTAAAGATAAAAGAAGCCCTCCAAATTAACTGGGAAAGTCCCTCACTTAATAAACAAACTTTACATTATGCTATAAACTTATCTATTTCATTTTACTGTCAGTTTAATTTTTTTTTTTTTTTGAAAGTTGGTTATTTTGATAAGTTATTTACCGAGTTAATTTGTAATAAATATATTCGTTTATTATCTATAATTTTATGTCCTTTAATATTTCTCTGTGAAGACTTCTAATTTTTAATATTTATGTCAGAGTTTTTTATTATTGTAGAATAATCTTTTGAAAATGTAAATAAATTTTACAAAACATGTCAAGAATAAAAAACAATGTGTTCTTTTTAAAAATAATTATATATATATATATATATATATATATATATATATATATATATATATATATATATATATATATATATATATATATATAATTATTTTTAAATAATTTTACAATATTAAAATAAATTTATCGATTCGTTGTTGGTTGCAGGAATTGTGGCACTGTTCGTCCATGGCATGCAAAGTTTTGAGCAAAGTTCTTGGTCTACACCCGTATAAGATCCGTTTGGTGCAAAAATTAAAGCTGCAAGACCGTTATATGCTTCATTTCTTCGCTGATTGGGCTCTAGAGCTGTTAGTAATCCGTTATTTTATCGCCAAATTGTGTTTACCCATGAGGCTCATCTTTTGCATAATGGTTTTGTTAATAAGCAAAGTTGCTGCATATGGAGTAAGACTAATCCACAAGAGACCCTTCAGATTCCATTACATCGCAAAATATTCTCCGTTTGGTGCGGTGTACACGCTGGTGACATCATCGGACCTCATTTCTTCAAAAATAAGGCCGGAGTACGCGTTACGGTCAATGGAGATTGATACCGCACCATGATCTAAAAAATTTTTTGTGAGAGTATAGATGACATAGATACAAACGAGATGTGATTTTACACAGGATGGCGCTACTTGTCATACAGCGATCGCAACCATTGACTTGTTAATATTAAAATTTAGAGATAAGTTAACTTCAAAAATCGGACTTGTCAATTGGCCTCCAAGTTCGTGCGGTTTGACATCTCTGAATTAGTTCCTGTGGGACTTTGTGAAGTCACTGATTTATGAAGAAAATCCAGCATCAATTGATACCTTGGAGGCCATCATTGTTTGTGTTATTCGTGACTTATGACCAGATGTTCTTGAGAAAGTGGCCCAAACTTGGACATCCAGACTGGGTTTTGTCAAAAACAGCCGCTATGCCCATACGCCCGAAAATTAATTTTAAGTGTTAATGTCATGTATTGATTATTTAAATAATCAAAAAAATTTCATTACAGTTTTATTTATTGTGTTACTTTTTCCAATTTGAAGTTCTATTGGGCTTCAAAAAACACTCTGATCTACTATTGCAAATAACAACTTACAACTACTCACCTTACAACTACTTACCTTACAAAGATTATTACCTTTATTACTGCACATTTTCATTTTAAATTAGTTGCCCATTTATAATTTAAAAACGTTTTTTCTTAGGTTTACAATTGATTAAATATGTTTCCAGAACTAAACTTAATGACAAACAAAATGTTAAAATAATAAATTAAATTAAAGAGGTTTATATATTCTCAATGCATACTTATTATTACAGTTCTTAGTATAGAATTTATGTTTACATGCTTATAGTTCATAAATGTTTATATTATTTATTGTATATATTCTGTTGTTTGCATTTATATATATTTATATATATATATATATATATATATATATATATATATATATATATACATATATACATATATACATATATATACATACATACATATATATATATATATATATATATATATATATATATATATATATATATATATATATATATATATATATATATATATATCCAGCAATTTTTGGTGATATCGAACTTCCAGACATGGAGCTAACTCCAAACATTTACATGTCTATACTTATGCTAAAGATACTTTGCAAAGAACTGCGGCTATTGGAGCCTGCGATCAAAAAGCCTATGAATTTTCGCTCTCCTGCCTTAAATGTAAGAGCAACAAGTTGATGAAATAGTTTTTGTACTTTTTTCAGCTAGACTTATATTCATCAATAAGTTTTAAGTTCCATAGTATGATTTCTCAGCCTTCAAAAACTATGACCATATAAAAATTGCAGCCCCTTTAACTTGATGTGGGTTTAAACTTTCTATGGTCATAATTTTTAAACGTTAAAATACGTTACTATGAAATTTGAAATTTTTCGACGAATATAAGTCTAGTTCAAAATAGTGCAAAAAATACTTGAACACTTGAAGTCTTATATTTTTTGTTAGTACATGCACATATTTCTATAAAAGTTATTAAATAGAATAATAACTTTTATAGAAATATATGCATGTACTAACAAAAAATATATGTAATTTGAGTGCAGCTTTATATTTTGCAGCTACTCTAAATTGCAATGACAATTAAAAAGAAAATAAAACTTCCAACAAAGAATGTCTTACCTTTTTTATCAATTAAAAAAAAAAAGCTTAATCACTTAAAAAATAAACGATGTAAAAACCAGAAAAAGTTTATTAACATTTTTGTTTCAACTTTTATTAACATCTTTTTACATGCTACATATAAAAGTTTTTTTATCCTAATATTATTAATGTTACTTGTGTGTAATAAAGATTTTCTTCTTGCTCTAAATATAAAGCTATATTTAACTATTTTTTATTACTGATTATTTTTTCATCTTACTTAATTAATATAACTTGCGCTAACAAGCATTTTTTTCTTGCTATATAAAGTTATAACTGGTTTTTTTTTTTTTAATTTCCCCAAAACATCCCCTAAAAATTTCCCTAAAAAAATTCCCTAAAAAAATTTCCCTAAGAAAATTTTCTTTAAAAAAATTTCCCTAAAAATATCCTCTAAAAGCATCTGTTAAAAAAATTTCCCTCAAAACTTCCCCTAAAAAATTTACTCAAAAGTTGATACAAAACGCTGTATCATTAATCGAAATCCAGGTGGTTACTTTTCAAAAGTTTCATCACTAAGTTGAAAAAATGAACACCACAAATAGTATAAACTTTTTAGTTCACTAATTTTTGTATTTGTGATCGCTTTTTTGAGTCGGTCATTTTTACTTAAACTTTGCTTAGAACAAAAAAATTCAGAAATATCAAAATACAAAAAAAAATCTATATAGAGTAAAATTTCCGCCAAAAAAATAAACTTTCTCTATTATTACATGTGACAGATATTTTTGTTTGATAAAATCTTCAAGAGGACAAGACTTTACAAGTTGTATCACACCAAAAAATTCTTATTTTATTAATATAAAACTTTGAATGTTTTAAATGTTTAAAAGTATGGTAGCGTAATGTTTAAAATTACAGTTGAGTTTTTTGTTCTGAATCTAATGAAAATGTTTTTATTTGATTATGTGTAAAACCAAATAGGTGTAATAAACAGAAGGGAGAACGAACTTAAAATATGTCATTTTTCATGGAACAGTCCTTAGTAGTAACGCATTTTTTTACTAAGCACCGCATGATTATCATAAATTAAAGTTAATCACATTCCACATTGTTTCAAAATATCACAAGCAAATGAAGCATAGCGAGTAAAATATGGAAGCATAAAAAGTTCGTAAACAATATTAAGAGTTAATTTATTGCTATTTTTTGTTTTTTTGTTGTTGTGCTTTTTGAACGACTAATAATCAATTTCTAGTTTAGAATTGAATTAATAAATATCTAGATAAGAATTGGTAGTATTTTTGCCGTATTTACAAAAAGGTATTTTAAATCTCTATATTTAAAATAATGCCATTTGTTTAAACTCCAGGAAAAATACTTTAACACAAAATAAAATCCTGGAGCGATATAATATGATCCTTATAATAGAGATTGTCTAAAACTATGATATTTATACCTAGTATTGTGGTATTCAAAAAATGATTACTTTACGTGTTAAAAACTAATCCAGTCAACCTTTAAGAGAGTAATCCATTTTGATTACAGCTAACAAAGGTTACAAACTACATTTCAAAAATTGAAATATTTGATTTAAAATTTGACTTCAAATTTCTAAAGCATCTTTTATACCACTGATTTCAAACTTTCTCCATACTTTATTCCAGTTATAACCTTCTTTATACTCAGCTAAAAGTTCAGAAAAACTTTTGTCTTCTGAAGCTAACTTGATTATAGCTAGCACCAAATTTTTATCCATTGTTTCTTCTCCCTTAGTCTTTCCAACATCCATTTAATGATTTTTTTTTGGTTGAGCCCCCGCTAACTTATGAGCTACAATTCTAGTGGCTTAAGTAATTTCTTGCTCAAACTTATCTAACACTAGATTTTCTATTTCTAATGTTTCCAAACCTTCTGGATTTATAGTTATTGAATGTTTTGGTATTGCTTTAAAAAACTCCTCTCCTATATCTCCTTTTATAATTTTATAACTTAGATTAGCTTTGAAAGTGGTGGGTAACGCAAATTCGTCATTCTTAACTTGCATTACCTCAGAATATCCATCCATTTCTTTGAACCCTTTATTAGAAAAAAAAAGAAATTTAGTTTCTTTAAGCTTTCCATTTGGAAGTTTTACAAATTTTCCTGTCTTAACTTGGCTGGCATCATCACCTGCATGCAAAAAATCAGCGTTTGAGAATGTATCTCCTTCTGCAGAGTATTTGGCTTGCAAAAAGGTAATTCGATCTCTAAAGTCTATAACTAAATCATTAAATTTTTTAACTCTTGTGCTTTAGTTATTAGGCAAAAACATTTGATACTCTTTTTAACTCTAACTGCAGCTAGAGTTAAAAAGCCGAACTGAAAACAATTGCCGTTTAAAGTATTTTTTTAATCCATACGCAGACAGTTATCTATAATATGTATTTTTAAGACAAAAGCCCAATTTGTTTCTAGGAAAACTAGTTGTATATAAAGCAGTTTCAGTAGCTTCTGTAACCTAAGTATATATTTGGATCAACTTTTGTTTTGTATAATCGTCTCTAATTATACCAAATATTAGTTGCACTTATTCATCAGACAGTTCACATATTTTTGTATATATTTCTCCTGCTTTGTCATGAGTTTAGGCTTTACATATTTTACTATTCTTTTTGAATGCTGTTTGTGCTTGATGCATTCTTTTAAAACTAAATTTTCAGACCTGAATACCTGTAACTTGTCAATTTTAATATTAGCTTGTTTAAATTCATGTATATGTTCTTCATGTGCAAAATCTGTTGCTAAACTTACCGTTTGTTTTGTATTTTCATTAGATATAAAATCAACATTGAAAATATTTATTTTAATATAATCAATAGTATTTCTGAAAGTAATAGGACCACAACCCCAAGCATTTGTTGGTCTATTTATTAATGGTACTCCTTAATACTACCTTCTGAATGAACACAATACTGAGCACTGTGATGTTAAATTAATTTATTGACAGCTTGAATATTACTGATTTTACTTTGTCATCTAATGCTTGATAGAAACTATCTCCACCATAAGGATCGCTGTATAGAATACTGGTTTGCTGATGATCATTATTGATTTCTTTTTTAATGCTACGTCAATGACCATCTGATAATAATTGAAAAACTATAAAGATTAGGCATTTTAATCCATATAGTATTTTTATCACATTGATCAATCATGTACCTTTCTTAAACATATTGTCCTGTTATAGTTTGAATATCATCATTAGGAGAATCAAAAAAATTATCAAAATAATAAGGCTAAGCTAAAAAAGTGCTCTGAATATTCTCTTTTCTAAATCAAAGCTCTTTGGCAATAGCTTTAAAATAAAAGATTTCTCCATTTCCTTGTGCATAAGTCAGAAACTTTTGACGTATATATAAAAGGAGAGCCATCCCTAATACTACATAAATATCCTTTTTCATTGCCATGCTGGGACACGCCTATAACTTTATTTAGAAACGATGCCTAATTAATTTTATCTAATATAAATGTATAGATTATTTTTTTGCTCTGTTTAATAGACATAATTTAGCCTTCCTGCGCGTACTAGAAATCTGTCTTTTTTGAAAGGATCTCTAAAATTAAATCTTTGCTGACAGCCTAGAAACTCACGTATGTATTTTTTCGACTGCTGTTGCATATTTCTTATAACTTATAGAGAAATGCATTTATCATCTAACATTTAGTACTTTGATTTATATTTTAGCTTTAACTGTATGACTGCACTTTCAGTTTTATTTCGTTTGTCCTACAAAAGGATGAAACGTCCTACATATTAGTGAAGCGTCCTACATAGAGGTAAAGCGTCCTACATAGGGTTGAAGCGTCCTATATAGGGGTGAAGTAGGACAGAGAAGTAGCTGTCCGTCTTTTCCTTAACAGTTTTGCGTCGTTTTCCGTTGCGGAAAGTTCTAAAACATTTTGAATACGATTTTTGATCTCTTTTAAAATAAAAATGATACGTTTAAGCTGTTTTTTGATTTTAGTTTTATTTCTTATACAGTGGGCCTAAAACAAAATTTAGAAAGAGAGACAGTTATTCAAGGTAAGATATTTTTTTGATTCATTATTGTTATTTCGATAATATTGAGAACTCTTTTTACATCAATAAGTTGAAAGCATTTGGAAAGCAAAAGGCATGCATAAAAGTTTTTTTAATTTTAAATAAAATCATAATTTCACTAATAGTCTGAAATAAAATATAGTAATAACAGTAAGCTTAAAACCATCACAAACAAATATCTTTTATTAAGCCTAATTTCTTGAGAAAAGGAAAAATAAAGCTCCACATACAACAGAAAAAATTTTGGACGTTGCTGAAGCCGAAGTGACAAAGGAGATAAAAATTTAAAAAGCAGCATACTCAGCTGACATTACTAAGTCTAAACTTCATTTGTGCAAACAAAAAAAAATTGGAAATGTCCAGATACTAACCTTCAACGATGTTATCAACATTCATTGATTTTCTATGTTGCACAAAAAAAACACTAAGCACTTATCTAAATACCTTCTCCCATATGTTATATAACCTTACAAAAGTTCAAAAAAGAGCCTTAGCCTTTAAAATGGCTCAAGCAAACAAAATAAAATATCCCCTGCGTTAGATAGAGCTAAAATAAGCTGTATAGAGATTTTGAAAAGAAACTTAGAACTATCTGTTAGAAAATCAGAATCAATTTCATCGATAGAGCAACTGCATTCAATCGCTATACTATTGATATTTTCTTTATCAAATTACAAGAAGGTGTCTAAGAGTCTAAAGCAACATCATTTAAAGTTTTTAATCTTAATGAGACAGGTTTCATTACTGTGCAAAATACTTCTCATGTAACTACATAAAAGAGAACAAATCAACTAGGGTAAATAACGTCAAGAGAAAGAGGTGAACTAGTAACAGTGTAATGAATGGTCTCTGCAGCTGGTATAGCAAAACCCCCTGTTAAAGTTTTTCCAAGAAACTTATTTAGAAACCCACGAATGAAAGGAGTCCCAGAAGATTTTTTTGGATATGCCCATAATCTAAATGGATAAACACTGAAATATTTATTGAAATTCAGGACAAGTCATTACAGTTTACAGAATGACCAGTCTCACTCAACAAGCAAGGGATAAATCCACACCAACAAATATTATCTCAGTAATTTCCTTGACAGAAATTTACTCTTATCAGACATGTATTTGGTGATGAAATTTTTTTATCAATAGAGATGTACAAGTAGAGATGTACCTCAAGAGCTATACAATGAAGGCTCATGTGAGAAATTGATTACAAGTTCTATTATTTCAGATATCTCAGAAAGAAATGTGCCTTAAAAACCATGCAATGAAGGCTCATGCGAGAAATCAAATACAAGTGTTATTCTTTCAGAGATCTCAGATTTGAGTGTACATAAAGCAGTTAAAAAAACCTTTAGTGTGTTTTCTCCTGAGATTGTACGAGATTATCTAAAGGTTATTTAAACTAAATATTCATAGTTCAGGTTTTTTTTTAAATTCAATATTTAACACATAAACTTTATAAAAAAATGCAATTGATGAAAATAAGTTTCTTGTGTTACAGTTAAAAAAATAATATTATATAATTTGTAGGTACCTATTTGTAAGATCAACACCAGAGATTTTTAAAATAAGCGATAAAGTATTAAACATACAACAAAAGTAATAATTTCATCCATTCAAAATCAAAGAAAGTGTAGACAAATATATTACGCATATCAAACAGTGATCTTGATACAGATGTCAACAAAATAAAAAATGATGTTTTTTTTAATTTTTACTCCCTAAAGTTTGTAGAAGAATTGGAAACTGTCTCTTTTAGTTTTATTCAAACAGTGAGTGTCAGTGATTATGTTATTTTTGAGGTTGTAGTAAAAACATTATTTCTTATTATGTAGGAATAGTGCAGTACGAATTAGACAAAGACTTTGATGTAGAAGTCAGCTTCCTAAAATACCAAAAGAAGGAAACTTCTAAATTTGTCAAATCTAGGATTAACGACATTTTTAGTGTAAATTTTAATGACATAAAAGCAATGCTGCCTCAACTGCTTGCAGGGATTCACTAAATTCAAAAAAAGCATAATTTATTAAAACATGCTATCAATGGTAGAGGGTAAAATTGGTACCCCAAACATTCTTTTATTTGTAAAGACTTGTTTTTTTCAGTTCATACATCAAATAAAAAAGGTATTGAAATAACCCTGTAAAATATTAATTGTGTCCCTTTTTTGCTCACTCTCCCCAATACAAACTTGTAATATAAAGTAGTTCAGATGTTGCTAACTAAACTAGTGTAAAAGTAAAAAAAAATGTAACAGTGAATCCGGCTGTCAGGTAACACAAGACAAATAAAAATCTTATAACCTAATAATTATTTGACAAGTAATTAAAATAGGTAAAATATACTTAACTAGAACAATTTATAGCATAGAAATGACAATATTAATAGTAATTTGCAGACAACAGATTTATGAGCAAAGACCTTTTAATTACAATAAGGGAATTTATGAATGATATTTGTTTATTATATATATATATATATATATATATATATATATATATATATATATATATATATATATATATATATATATATATATATATATATATATATAAATATATATATATAACTACCAATTTGATAATAAACAATATAATGGGAAAAGGTATGCTAAGCAAAAAAAACACTAATTGAACTTTTAAAATTTGAAAAAAAATTTATTTCTTTAAAATAAATATTTATTATATAACGGGTGATGCGGAAGTTATCGGACAAATCCTAATTTCATTATTTGAGCATAATAATTAGTTTTTGTGGTTTTAAGCGTAGGTATAAACGTTCTATAAAATATAAACTTTATTATTTGAAATACAATTATTTAAAATGAGGTTAAATGCAGCTGAACGAGAATCTTTTCGAAAGCGACTAAAAATGTTTTTTGTAAATAAACCTAATATAAAAAAAAAAAAATCGTAAATCATTTTGAAAAGGAAGGATTTGCACGAAGTACAATATATGATAACCTAAAAAGACTTGAAACTGTTCAATTGTTTTCTGATAGAAATCACCCTGGTCGTCCGACATCCTGGACTAGAGAAAAGGAAGCCAGATTAACGAGACTTGTCAACAATCGAAAAGGGGTCAGTCAGAGAAAAATAGGTATTAGATTCGGTGTAAATCAATCGACAATTGGTCGTCAGTTAAAAAAAAAAAAATATTAAATATAGAAAACGTGAAAAGACTCCAAAATACACTATAGAACAACAAATAAAGGCAAAGAAAAGAAGCAGGAAACTAGTTAATCAACTCTATAACACAAAATCGCTTATAGTCATCGATGACGAAAAATACTTTTGTTTTGCAGGGGACAACATGCCTGGAATTTCTGGATACTACACAAACAACAAAAAGACATGCCCAGAAAGTGTTCGTTTTATAGAAAAAGAGAAATTTCCAAAAAAATTGTTCATGTGGATAGCCATATCTGACCGTGGTATGTCCGAGCCATTGTTTTGCACTTCCAAAGCTGTAGCGATCAATTCATCAATCTATATTAATGAATGTTTAGAAAAACGACTTCTTCCATTTATTCAAAAGTATCATGGAGACTTTAGCTATTTATTTTGGCCAGATTTAGCAAGTTCTCATTATTCTAAAGATTCTCTAAATTGGATGGACCAATATGTCTATTACGTTGATAAAGAATCCAATCCCCCAAATGTGCCTCAAGCACGACCAATTGGGGACATTTGGCACAGAAGGTTTACAAGAGAGATTGGCAAGCTTCAACAGAGCAAGTTTTGATTGATCGCATTAAACTAAAACTACAAGAAATTGACTTAAACTTTTTACAGTCGCATATAAAAGGCGTCAGAGCAAAATTGAGATCAATTGCAGATGGTGGTGTTTTTTCATATAAAAAATAATATATTTTTATTAAAAGATAAATGCTTTATTTAAAAAAAATATAATAGTAGTTTTTTTATTTATAAATAAGTTATTGACGTTTTTATTTAGTCCGATAACTTCCGCATCACCCGTTAAATGATAATAAAGCACTAGTTAGTTACTAGTTAGTGCTTTATTATCATTTATATGATATATATTTATTTTAAAGAAATAAATCTTTTTTCAAATTTCAAAAATGCAATTAGTGTTTTTTTGCTTGGCATACTAATAACAATGTATAGCTGTAGCAACTGGAGTAAAAAGTTGCGAGTTGCAATAGCAGTAGATATTGCACTGTAACAGCTCATTTTGTTTTTAGTTTATTTTTTAGCAAACAGTTTCTGCAAAATTCAGATTTTTCTAGCTTATTTTTATAGTTATATAATGAAGCTTCTATTATCTTAGATGGTAAGTTGTTCCATGCATTTACAAGTCGTTCTTGGAAAAAGTGATATTCGTAAGTATTTTTGCAAAAACGTGTTTTCAGTCTGAAATTTTGTTGTCCTAAATATCAACAGAAAAAACAATGCTGAGTTTTAAATCGTTGAATAAGATCTTTAAGTAGTGTATGTTCTTCTAATGTTGTTAATTGCATAATACTTAAGTTTGCTTCATTAGCTAGTTTTTTAATTGTGGATGCTAGTTTGGTTGCTCTTCTTTGGATCATCTCATTTTGGTCTATATCTTGTTGCAGGAATGGAGATTATGCTAGAACCGCAAACTCAAGATGGAATGTATGAATGTTGCATGGAGCTTTTTTTTTATGTTTTCGTTTAAGTATCTAAATGCTCTCATTATGATACCTAACATTCTGTATGCTTTGCTAGTTACTAAATCAACTTTTTTTGCCGCTTTAGATCCGATTGAATCATTATACCTAAAACCCGTTCAACTACTGTGTTACATAATGTATAATTGTAATTGCAATCAATATCAGTGATTATAAATGTAGCATTTGGATTTTTTTCCTATATCCATAACTTTGCATTTTTCATAATGAAATTTTGTGAGCCAGATAGATGACCATACTATTATATTATTTATATCATTTTGAAGGCTTATTGAACCATTTGGATTTTTTATAGTATTTATTATTTTACTATCATCAGCGTTATGTGTGATAAGGTTTTTGACTTGATCTAGCAATTCGTTAATGAAAATCAAAATACAGCGGTGGTCCTTAAACTGATCCCTGTGGTACCTCATTGATAACCAGTTGCCATTCTGAGATATTGTCGTCGAGGATGACTTTCTGTTTTCTGTTAGTTAAAATGTTTTCTATCCACCGTAGGTAATTTTTTACGATACCATATGATTTAAGTTTAGTGATCAAACGAGAGTGAGGTACTTTATCAAACACTTTTTCAAAATCTAGATATAACATATCAACTGTATGGGTATTTTCTAGTGCATCTGTTATGATATTTAGAGTTTCAATTAGGTTTGTTGTGCAGCTTTTTTTTTTCTGTACCCGTGCTGATTTTCCTTTAAGAAGCTTTTTTTGTTAGGAAATAATTATTTTTATATCAAATAATTGATTCCAAAATTATACATGAAACAGTGGTCAATGAGAGTGGCCTATGATAATGAGCTGTTGGTATTACTATAAGATGAACTGTTTGTATTACCTTTTTGAAAAATCGGGGTTATATTTGTCGATTTCCAGCGTTCTGGTGAATGTTTCTCAGACATTAATTTTATATTTATATATATATATTTTTGTTTTTCATTTTTTAATTTTTGTTCTGTTATCTTTAAACTGTTGTGATTCTATATAACTGATACAAATTTAGAATGCTTATAAAATATATAATGGTAAAAAAAAAAAAAAAAATCTTACAATTTTATAGAATACAAAAACATATAACTGCAGCGTATCATCAATATTAAAAGAACGCGGGAAACTTGCAGCAGATGGCTTTGCCATCAAGAAACCGCTTGTGCTAGTAATATTTAAAGTATTTTTGTTTTACATGTTTCTAGTTTCACAAAATTTAATGGTAGTTCTTTTTTTATTGGATTCGTATATAATAAAATGTAAGATAATAAATAATTGATAAATGCTAGATTTTGTATACATAAATATATGAATAGGCTTAAGTAAAATTATTATTCATTTATATATTTTTTATATTGATATTTGCTATTGAAGTTTTGGGATTTTCGTTTCAACGATAATGCTGGTTCTAGTTTCAGCATTAGTCTAGTGTAAGTTCATATAATTGTTTATATTTAAAACGAATTTGTTTAGTAAGATTTTCAAACAACTTAGGTTATCTAATTTTGTAATTATGGCATTTCAGTTTATTATACAGATAGGGAACGCGATATAAAATTGTGAAACGCAGCAGTTTTATTTTTCTAAACGGTATATTAAAGTTTCCTAGTTCTGGAGTGCCATATCTATTTCTATTGCTTTTAAAGAAACCATTTGAAAAATGTGATGGGACAAGTCCGAGTTATATTTCAGCATAAACAATAAATTTTGATAAATGTTTATTCTATTGACATTCAGTGCATTAAGGAGTTTTAACAAGGTTCAGTATGAGTGAATTTATCTTTTATATAGACAATTCTAAGGGCATGTTTTTGATGTCGATAAAGGGATTTCAAATTGGATTTATGGGTACTTGCCTATAATATATTACTATATGTATAATAGGTCTGTATAAATGAGAAATAAAGATGGTTTAGATTTTCTTGGGATAACATTGGTCTACCTTGGTTAGCACGCCAATGTTATTTGTTATTTTACTGTATAAATAGTCAACGTGTGTTTTCCATGAAATATTTTCGTCAATTTGTAAACTTGGAAATTTAGTTGCTGATGTTCTTTTAATATTTATGTTTTCTATTTTTAGCAATGGTAATATATTAATAATTATGTTAATATATATAATTTAATAATATATTTGATATTTTTTTCTTTTTTGGATGGGATGGAATAAGATGTAATTGATTTACTCTGTGTTTAAAAATAATTTATTAGATTTTAGCTAGATATTACGTTTTTAAGTTCAATATTTGTTGTTGCAAAGAGTTCTTTAATAGACTGAGATGAATAAAATATATTAATAGCATCTGCAAACAATATGACATCAAGTTTGTTTAAGACTTTTTGAAGATCATTAATGTATATTAAGAACAATAAGGGAGCTAAAATGGAACCTTGAGGAACGCCACAATAAATCGTAGGCATTTTTGAACAGATATTTTCATCAGTATTAACACATTGCTTTCTGTTTAGCAAAAAGTTCTTAAATCAGAGTAGTGCAACATTTTTTTCCCCATTTTGAGTAGTGTGGCATGATCAACAGTATTAAATGCTTTCAATAAATCTATAAAGATTCCTAGGGCGAATACTTTATTAACAAATGATTAATTGATGTTATTTACAAAATCTACAATTGCATGTTCGGTTACATGTTGCTTTTGAAAGCCAAACTGTTTTGTATTTAAGATATTGTTGTTTGTTATATATTTGTATAATTTGTTATAAATTATTCGTTGGAGGAGTTTTAGGAATACAGGAAAAATTGATGTTGGTCTAAAATTGTTTAGTAAGTATGGTTCTCTAGTTTTATATATTGTTACAATATTTTGCAAATTTTAATTTCTCTGGAACGGTTCCTGTTGTTATTGAAGATTTAAATATTTCGAAGAGTAGTTTCTTTATTATGTGAAAAATACTCATTACCTTGATTGCTACAAATTTCATCAATTCCTGCTGCTTTGTTATTTTCAAAGAGATTTTTTGCATTTTCGGGTTTTTCATAGCTTAATCCGTTGAAGGTTTGTTTGCTATTTAGATCAGTAAAATAATTTTCAAAGGAGCTATTTTTGGGTTTAAATTTTAGACGCCATATTAGGGTCAATATATGCGAAGAAATTGTTAAATTGTTCGGCAATAGAGTTTTTATCGTTGTGTTCTGTTTCATTTATAATAATTCTATCTGTTAAGCTGTTTGTTTTAATTTTTTTTTTCCGACTATTTCTTTCATGATGTTCGATGTTTTTTGGTATCTCCATTTGTTTTTTGAAGTGATTTATAAGTTTTTTTTTGAATGTTTTTTGATTTTTTCAAAAAGATTTTTATACTGTTTATAAGTAGATAGATTATCTTCATTTCTATTTTTCAAATATTTAACATAGTTTTGGTTTGTTTTTGAAGATTTTTTGATTCCGCTGGTGATCCATGGACAGCTCAAATATTTTACTTTGATTTATTTTTCTTTGATTGTAAAATGACATTTATCGTGTTTTAGTAAATTATCTGTGAAAGTATTATATGCAGAATTTATGTTCCCAAGTTTACATTCTTGATACACTTTAACCCAATCTACTCCCGATAGTATGTCTCTAAAACATTGAATAGAATTTTATTTATTTTTCTATCATAAATTTTTATTAGTTATTGTTTATTTTTGTATCATGTTTTATTGTAAAGTAAATTGGAAAATGATCTGTTATATCAATTTGTATTATTCCTGCTTTTAAGGAGGTATCTAGAAATGAGTTTGTTAGTTATCTATCGCAGAAATAGAATTCGAGGTTACCCATATGGGTTTATTAATAATTGGTAAAATACAATGTTGAAACATGTTATCAAAAAATAATTAAGTAATTGGATACCCTTTGTATTTTAAACAATCTATGTTAAAGTCCCCAATACAGAACAACTTTTTAGGTCTTTATTGGTTTTGATAAAAATTTCTTCGAGGCAATTAGAACATTTTTTAATATCACCTTTAGGTGGTCTATAACAGATAGAGACTTTAATATTTTTAAACTTGGAGTTGATGATCTCTATTGTAATAACCTCACTATTGGGATTAGAAATGGAGTGATTTTTTCTCACTTTTATCACTTGATAATTCCGAACATAAGTTGTGATCCCTCCTCCGTTATTGTATGCTTTCGTTTCGGAAGATAATAACTTAGATTTGGGAGTTTGAAAGTTAGAGCTATTGATTTGATTCATCAGAATACCAAGTTTCTGTTAGGCAAATCATACTGAATAAATAATTGCAATCAATTAGGAAATGTTTAAGTTTATCAAAATTTTTATTTATGCTTCTTATATTTATGTGAATTAACGTAAAAATTTTTATAAGCTTTAAGTTAAGTTTTAAAAGTTTCTGTTACAAAATATCGAGAATTAAAATTATTCATTTGAAAAATTTGCGTATTAGCGTCATCGAGTATAATATTCGCAGTTTCAAAGACATTAAAGCGCATCATTTCAAAATCTATATTAAATCTAATGGTTTACAGAAGGTACTATGACATTTACTTAAGATATATGGGCTTATCTCATCTACTCCAACAGTGAACATCTAAATTTTAAAATTCATTTTCAATAGTATGGCAAGTTATTATATCTTTTATATCTACTTCTAGAATAATTTCAGTCTTGTACAGCATCTTTGGTATGTTATGTCTAACTTTATTAAAAAAATTGAATTGAAACTATTGTTTAAAATATTTGCTCTAGATTCTTTATTTGTTCCAGTTTTATTATATTCATCAATCATTGAAACTATTCCTCCTTTAACTTTTTTGTTAAAATTAACATAACTGTAAAATAATTTGGAATCTTTTTTTGATGTTTTATTTATTCTTTTTACGTATTCAATACGTTTTAACTTCAGATGTTTTTAATTAATTCACTTTGTATTTTGTATTGTTGAACCAAAATGGGTAACTTGGATTTATTTGATATTAATTTGTTCCTTAAGGGTGCTATATGTATGATTTCAGTCTTCATTTTTTTTGTCAATCCATGTTTTTAAAGCTATGTGTATGAACTTTTTCAGTTATATAACTCTTAGACAATTCGTGGTATTTATTTATTTATTTACAAAGATTTTACAACATTCATCAACGTTTTTATTAGAGAAAAGATGTGATTATTTTATACTATAAAAAGAATCGTTTATTTCTTGATAATTTCCGGCTTTGTAGTTAAACTTTGATTTCCCATAGGAAGTTCTTGAAGTAGTTGGTTTTTTTAAGATGTTATTCCAATATATTATCTGATATGCATTATTTAAATTTCTTATTGGAGGATTATAGCCTATGACCGAGATGCGCTCTGGTGCATGGGTTAAAATCAAATCAAAGGTATTGTCTTCTGACATTGTGCCTGAATTAAATGTTGTAATATTTATAACTACTTTACATAGCCAAACTAAATGTAAATATTAACTTATTTCTAACTAATTTGGCTATGTAAAGTATATATACTACTTTGGCTATGCAAAGAAGATTTTTAAAATTAAATTAACTTTTCTCAATAGATTATAATTTAAATAAAAATTCTTCAAGATTCTTCACATTAAATCTCAAAATCAATCTTTAGTTTAAACTCTTAACGAGAGAAATATCAAATAAAGTTTTGTTTATCTTTATGTGCACCTTCAGCTGGTTGTTGATACGAGTTTCATCATGAAGCAGTAGAAATGGCCTTTTTTTCCAGACTATTTATTCTTATGACTATGTGTACACCAAGTTTCAGTTGAACAAATAATTTTTAAAAAGTTTTCCGTTTCGCAATACATATTAAAAAAGTTATTAAAACATTTTTTAAACTTTTTATAATAATGTGGATTACATTAAGTAATCACGATTTTCGTCATTTTCATGAATGCTTTTAATTTTATCTGGATAAAAGTAAGAGCATTCAAATTCAGGTTCGTTAATCTCATGAAAATAATTAATATCTAAATCAGATTCAATTTCTAAATTAAAAGTGTTAGTTAAAAAAAATTCGATACATTTTCAAAAGGATTCCTATAAGATGAATCTATTTTAAATGTTTTCGTAATTTTGAATATATGCGGAGGTTTTTATATACATATGTATATATGTAGCAAGGAGGTAGGAATTCGTCCGGCAAGTCTGGTTTTCGCCGGACCACTTATGACCAGCTCATATTTTTATTTATTTATTTAAATCTGCGTCTATTCATTCTGCTTTATACCGGTATCTTCATTATTACAATCGCGAATAGATCAATTTACGTAGTTGTATAAATGAATTATAAAAGAAAGCGTCGTTGTTACTAGATCGTAACTATTATTTTGTGAGTGTCCGTGGCGTCATTTAAAAAGCTGTATGTTTGCAACGATTGAACCAGTTTCTGATTCCTGTCATCTCCAATAGGTATTTGCTTCAATCCGATATGGGAAATGTTCTTCTGAGAAGTTTGAGAAGGTAAACCAGCTCTTCTGTGATTTTACCTTCTCAAACTATGTATCCAATCCACCTCACCAGCCATCAGTAGATTTTAAGTTTCCTTAGCGTTTTTTTGGAGTCAAAAAGGTAGAACAGAGAAGTTTAAAGCCACAATGGTTCGCTAAGTGCCTTTTTTTACATTATGATGAGGCAACGAACGCAGTGTTCTGCCATACATATATTGAAGCGTGCAAGCTTAAACGAATTACTGCTAAGAAACCCGAGGAAGTATTTGTAAGCATTTTTGTATACTGTTTGTATTTAACATTGCAATTAGACTAAAACAATTGACATTAACAAATCATCCTTTTTTACATACCCTGTAAAAAATTTTATTGTTAAAAATATCTTTGAGTTCATAAACCAGTGATGATTGGCTTCTCTAATTGGAAAAGATGCTATAGTATTGTTCAGGAGCCATGAACCTAGTTCTTTTCACAAAGAAGCAGTTATGGTGATGGTAACTATTTCTTCTACGACACCAGATGTTAGAGAGCTTCTGTCAAAGCAACATGCTGCTCAAAAACAGAATAATCGGCTTTATTTGTTTGAAATTATTCCATGTATTCAGTTATTATGTAGACAAGACAATTGGCTCTCAGAGGTGATGATGATGATCAAGATGGAAACCTTAAACAAATTGTGTGTATGAATGCTTACAGTGATACTCTGCATAAAGACTGGCTTGTTAAAAAGGACATTTTTTACACCAGTGCAGGAATACAAAATGAAATTATCCAAACAATGAGTCTCCAGGTGCTGAGAGAAATCATAACTAAGCTCCAGTCTTTTCCTTTTCTGACCATTATGATAGACAAAACTGCTGATTCATCCAACATGGAACAATTTACATGTATTGTAAAACAATCACTGAAGAACTGGAAGTGCATGAAGAGTTTTTAGGTGTATATGCTGTGGATTCCACTGATGCAACAACTTTGGTATCTCTTATTAAGGATATGATGATACGAATGAACCTTCCTATGGAAAAACTACGAAGATAATGCTATGATGGGCTAAGTGTAATGAGTTGGATAAGGAGTGGTGTTGCCAAACAAATTGCAGACATTGAACCAAAAGCATTAAACACTCATTGCTACGGTCATGCTTTAAATCTTGCTGTTGGTGACACTGTAAAACAATCCAAGATAAGGAGAAATGCATTAGAAACCACATTTGAAATCATAAAACTTATAAAGTATTCCCTAATGAGAGAGACGATGTTTAAAAACATTAAAGCAAACTTGTTTGATGCTCCAACTGTTGGAATCAGAGCACTCTTACTGTCCATCTGTTCTACCAGATGGACAGTAAGAGCAGATTCACTTGCTAGTATAATTAACGGGTGATAACTAAAAATCCGGATAAAGTTAAAGTTAATTTTATTCCGTGTTAAAATAAGTATACATAATAATTAAAATATATTTATTTGGCTCACATATTCTTTTTTTAAAAAAACATAAAAAGTATTTGAACCAATCATTTAAAAATGAAAGTGAATCAAAAAAACGAAGATGAGCAGCGGAAACGTGTCTATGAGTTTTATTTAGAAAACATAAATCTCGGCAAAACATACACAGTAAAGCATTTTCTTGCTGAAAATATTCCAAGAACTTCCATTTATGACATAATAAAACGCGCTGAAAACAAATTTGGACATGAAAGAAAGCCTGGAAGTGGTCGTATGGCCAAAAAAAATGCCAAAAAGTAAGATTTCTAAGCTTAAAATCATGTTTGACCATCAAGATGGTACTTCACAGAGGCAAATAGCTTGTAAATTCAGTACTTCGCAACCGTATGTGAATAAAATACTCAGAAATCAATCTGCTATCAAATGTTATAAAAAGCAAAAGATTCTGAAGCGAGATGAGCAAATGATGCTAAGTATTCGAACATGCTGCAGTCGGCTTTACCAAATTTACCGAGACTTTGAATGAATCATTGACGATGAATCGTATTTTACTTTAAATCACAGTTCGATAAATGGAAATGTTAGTCACTAGTCCAGTGATACTTTTTTGACTCCACCGAATGTAAAAAACAGCCAAAAAGAGAAGTTTCCAGAAAAAATAATGGTCTGGATTGCTATTTCGGCCAAATGTACCTCAAAACCATATTTTTGAGAATCTAGCAACGCTATCAATCAGTTTATTTACTTAGAGCATTGTGTTCAAAAGAGACTTATCCTTTTTATAGAAGAGCATCATTTAAATGATAATTTTGTGTTCTGGCAAGATCTTGCATCTGCTCATTATGCCAAAAGCGTATTGGAATATTTAAAGGCTAAAAATATTGAAATTGTACCAAAGAAAGATAATTCGCCAAATTTACCTGTATACTGGCCCATTGAAAATTTTTGGTCAATATTGAAAGGTTTTGTGTATAAGAATAATTGGGAAGCAAGAACACTCTCATAAATTAAAAAAAGAATTAAGTATTGTTTGATAAATGTTGATGCTAATGTTATCCAAGAAACAGTTAGTCGCACCAAGAGTTTGATCGACCGAGTCAAACGAAATGGAGTGATTGAATCAATTTGAATATTATATTGAATAAATTAAATAATTCTCTCTAAAATACTTTTTTTAATTTTATAAAACATTAAAAAACGAGGAAGTTATGATCCTTTAAACTTTGTCTGCTATTGAAGGACATCAAATTGCTCTTATGACTACTGCTATATTAAAATCTCTTCGAAATGATATATCTTTTGATCTTCTGTGGGGTAAAGTTAATCTTATGGCATCCAAATTAAATTTTGATGAACCTCACACCCTAAATCTTTATACAGGCAAAGTTGTTATGAAGTAATAGACGTTTTCATTGCTGTTAAACAAAAACGCCTTGTTCAACCAGGAAATAAAATATTTCAGCAATTGGAAGCTCTCTTGATAAAAGCAATAAACCAAAAGAGATTGTAAGATGATGTAAATGGTGTTTGCTTATTATTTGATGATAATTCAAACAAAAGTCTACTTGAGGCATTACTTTTCACGTTTGGACTACATTTTCAGCAGGTCCTCAAGGAGAAAAATGACTTATTGAAAAATGATATAAATTTCTTTGATGTCAAGATTGCTTCACCTCTCTCTCTCTCAGGGTCAAAAAAGTCTTATGTTTGAAGTGAAAAAAGTACTTCAACTTGTTTTAGTAATGCCAGCAACAAATGCAACATCAGAAAGATTATTTAGTGCTCTTAGGAGGGTTAAAACATATCTCACGACAAAAGTGTCTCAGAAACGGCTGAATCATTTATTAATACTTAATGTTCACAAAAAAAGGACAGATACACTTGTCCTTAAGGAAACACTTAATAACTTTGTTAAGGGTTCACAGCATCTGTCAACGTTGTTTTCTTTGTTTTGATTTGAGCGTTTACTATTACATTTCATTTTTGTAAACAGTTTTTTTAATGTGTTATGAATCTAATTAAATTCGCCGGATCACTCCTATAAAGAGTGCTACGTCCCTGTGTACACACACATGCACACGCATACACAGATAAACAAATATATATATATATATACATATATATATATATATATATATATATACATATATATATATATATATATATATATATATATATATACATATATATATATATATATATCTATATATATATATATATATATATATATATATATATATATATATATATATATATATATATATATATATATATATATATATATATATATTAATTTAATAATTGATAATTTGAGAGGCTTTTAGAAAGAATTTGTGATTAGTTGATTATTGTCATTTGTGATTATTTATTACTTTACTCCATATTTGAGAGCTTCTAGTGATGATAAGAACTTTAAATTACGTTTTAACTTGAATATAATTAATACTTGAATATTTAGTAGAATATTTGTGTTGCATTATTTTAAATTTAGTTTTGAAATTACTTGAGTGCGTTAAAATGGTACTAAAAACTAGGGGATAGTTTATTTTTCTTTAAAGCAAACTTGAGTTATAATACACCTTACCACAAGAGTGTTTATGTTTCAAAAAAGTGCACACGCCCAAATTAAATTTTTCTTGCAAGGTATGATTTTAGTGTACACAAAAAAGTATTTCACAAAATTGGAAAAGTGTGTCCTGAAAATTGATGGTGCTTATTGTGATATAAAAAAAAGTGTGTTTTTCTCTCATTAACATATACAAAAAAACAACTGGTATAGAATGAAGTTCATAGAAGAACTTATTTAACGCATAGAATACTAGCTAATAAGCTAACTATTTAATAAATACCATTATTTAAAATAATATTTATATTTCATATTAATAAATTAAAGAATCCTATCAAAATCAATAATAAAATATCTTAGTTTAAACATTCTGTTAGCTGATATAGACTAAACATAATAATTTCTATGAAAATACAACACGTAATAGATCATTTTTGTATGTTTCTTTGTCTAAATCACTTCGAAGTTTGTATCTGGAAAACTCACTGAATCTCGAGTGAATAGTTGCTCCGGCTTGTTTGCTGTAAATTCCCAGTCTGTGTCCTTTATTTCTACAAAACTCTTTTACATGAAAAAATATTATATGGAGTTTGGTACTCTTTGTTTTGATCTTCAAAGTAATGAAAATATCAAAAAAATCATATATTGCTTTTTCAAAATCCGTACTGAGTATCTTGCTAAAAATTGAGTAAGCCACAGTATCAAAAGCATCAAAGGCATCACAAAGTTCCCTAAGATCGACAGGTAAAGCATCTTTAAGCTTATTTGTTAATCTCAGCAATTTTTTATACTGGTTTCCTTTAAACTCTCTACCGTAAAGTTTTTGTCTGACAAGAGATTTCTTTTCTAGGAATATTTCCCATTTTTCTTGTCCCCATTTTGTTGGTAGGTTATTCCACAAAAAATAATTGTTCCTGTATAGAGATGAAGTGCGGGTATATTGCATACTTCCATAACTTCAGTTTTATCGTCTCCTGGCAGAAGTGGTTGATTCTTGCAATTATAAAATTCTTTCAGTGATGAGTCACAGTTCCATCCATGTTTCCAAGCAAGATTTTGTTCTCTAATTGATCCAAAGGTTCGTTTATCTTCTCTTGAGTAAAGCAAATCTACGCAACCTGTACTCTTATTACAGAAGCAACAAGGATGCTTTGAACTGTAATTTTGAAGTCCTAAAATCAAGTTAAGTAGTTTCAAATCAGCACACATTTTAAACTGAATATTTCTATAATAAGTCAACACTTTTGAAAAAGACAGCACAGTTTTCATAATTCTCCTGAATATTTGGGACTATTCCTAAAAGTAATGTCTGATCAACGCACATTTATTTTTTCAGGTTCGGACAAATGACCTCGGAATAGTCTTATCTCTTGGTGATATCATCACTAAAGTAACTTGCCACATCATTAGCAACAACTCCAAGCTAAAAGAAACCTCCACCCCCATCAAGAAATACTTTCACCATTTTCCAGGTGAATTCTTCCACATCTTTAACAAGAACAACAGGTCGCACAATAAAGTTTCAGTTTCCGAATTATACAAATCAAGGTCAACTGCTAAAAAGTACTCTACTAAAGAACCATTGTTATATACCATGAATTCTTTAAACCCAGCTTCAATTTATTTTTGTCCGTGCTTAACTCGAACTGCTTTTGATATTGCATCCATATCAGAACCAGACAACTTCCAATCAACTTTAATGGTCATCAAATCTTTGTGACTATATTTTCCAGTAGGTTTTGTTGATCTTTTTGAAACTGTAAATGATTGCTCTCCTGTTTTTAGGGATATTAAATTTATTGCATCTGAGTTCATAAGTCTTTTATTGCATGCGGTACTCGTGTTACCCTATGATGAATTGAATCAAGAAGATTTATATATATATATATATATATATATATATATATATATATATATATATATATATATATATATATATATATATATATATATATATATATATATATATATATATATATATATATATATATATATATATATATATATATATATATAATTGAATTACAAATAGAATTGTTTACTTATTTTAAAATTATTTAATTTTAAAATGAAAAAAACACAGTTAATAGATAGTACATCCTTTTCAAATTTTGTGAAATACTCTTTTGTGATCACTATAATTATAACTTGCTAGAAAAACTTAATTTGGGCGTGTGCACTTTTTTAAAACGTAAACATTGTTGTGGGGAAGTGTGATAAAGAGGTTAGTTCATTGGAGCCGAAATACTCAATTACGTCAACTTTTAATATATCCACTCAGATCCACCACGACCTGTATTAAAGGTTCAGAATTTCTAGCATATTATTAGTATTACATTTATAATACTACTCTAATGGTCTAAAAAAGCCGACTAACAAAAGTCATCAAAAAATTGATTTACAAGAACAATATTTAAATAGGACCTTCTTTATTAAATTTCTCATAAAAAAGATGATAAATATTTTTTGTTAAACATTTAGAACTTTTTGATTATTAAACAGCGGTTGTAAATACGAGAGGCAGTGTGCGTTTGGATATTGATAAGGAGGGGTAAATCTTTATTCTATAACGAGATGTTTGTATGGCAATATGTGACGTTAAATTCAAATCCGGAACTAATTTTAATTATCTGAAAGTAGTTTGCTTTTTTTCAAAACGGTTTCAAAAAAGTAGTGAAGAAACATTTTCCGCAAATGTGTAATGTATCATTCTATATTTTTTCTTGGATCCTAATATTACATAAATTTGTGCGTTAAATAACATTACATGTCTTGACAGTCTGCGGTACTGACCGAATGAAGTGCTTACATGACCAGCATTTTGATTTAAAAGCCAATTGTTTTACCGCTAATTTTTCATTCCATGTCTGATCTCACACCAATCCACCATGCCAAAGAACACAGATAGTCCAGTCAAGACTAGAAGCGATACTGTAAATTGCGAAATTGCGGGGGAATTGTACCGAGAAAAACCAAGATTTATTGGTAAATCTAAGCAAAGTGGTGCACGTTTAATTGGACATATACATTTCTGTTTAGTAAAACCTGTTTCTAAAGTTTTCTTATATCCTGACGCAAGCAAAATAGTTGCACAGGATCTGACAACTGTATATTGAAGGACGTCTACATACTGTGTCAATAAAATATAGCCAAGAAGATAAGAAACGAATAACAAATTTTTATGACTTTGGTTAAACGCATAAAAATTCAAGTTACAAGAAAAAGAGTCTATGGATACAGAAAGCTCAAGATTTCAACATGCGACAAGCAGAGTTTACGAAATCATAACAAAGAATGTTGCATACCAACGGAAATTGGAAGAGTTATTCGGCTTTACAATGGTCGATGAAGACGAAGCATTCCATTATGATAATTGCTACCGTCTTACTTGGCGATTTATAGATCAACATTTTTGCGGAAATGGAAAAATTAAGTGAAGAGAAAAAAGGAAAGGCATTAGTCAAATGTGAAAAAGTGGAAGGCTACCAGAAGGAAAACAGCTGAAGGAAAGCAATAAGCAGGAAAAAGTCTACAAAAATCTGCAGTATATGGATGCCCTAAAAACGGATGTTAAAGGAACCAACTCAGATGACCGATATATGCTGCTGACATCATATCTGATATGGCTGGGGTAATGTTGATCTTAAGAGTAATGTGGGTTGAATCAATATTTATCAATTTTTTAGAAGAAAGGCTTTAGGTAGAAGCTCTTTTTTCCTGTATTTTATGGGCGGTTAAAATACCTCCCTAAACTTCAATTATCAGCTTACTAGGCAAATTCTTAAATATATATTTTATTCATTTTATTTGTGTTAATAAGCTCGAGAGCGTGTTTTATTTTCTATACTTAAATTTGTACAAAATTAAAAAATAATTTTATAATGGTTAATGTTCAAATTCGTGATTTTAACGTTTATAAAGAACTTCAAGACAAGAACTTTGAAACACTTGAAATCATCTAAGGGAGAAAAAAATTTAATAATGTATGGCATTAATGAACCAAAAGAAATTGATGTAAACAAAAAAATAGACGACAATAAAAACGCACTAAACAAAATTTTTGCAGCATTGAAATTTGATAATGACAAAATTCGCGTCATCAACGTTTTAATTAAAAAAGTGAAAAGTCGGAAATAATTATGGTTGAAATGATTAACAAACGTTCTGCTCAGAAAGTAATTGAAGAATCCTGCAAATTTAGTAAAATTGACGAATATAAAAACAAAGTTTATATCAACTTTTCCGCAACGGGAAAGCTTAAAATTATTAATCGCAAACGAGATAAATTAAACAATCAATCCAAAAATTAGCGCGTTTGATTCATCATCAAATATGAGAAATTCATCAAAATTAGAATTAATAAAAATGATTAGTTCAAGTTTTTTTTAAAAAAGTAACAAAATAATTTAAAATATAAACAACCACAACGTCCATTACACAACTACCTTAACGATGATTGATAAAAACAAACTAAGTCACAAACCAAGTCATTTAAAACGCTATTGTATAAATATAGGCATTCTTTGTAGTATTGTTGTATTATTAAAAGAATTTGTCTTTAAAAAAAACAATATTGACGTAAATATTTTGCAAGAATAATGGAAAATTAAAGATTTTATGGATTATAAGCTGGTTCACTGTACTGGTCCTTTAGTTTACCAAAGGATTTCAAGAGGTGTTGGAACTGGTGCTTGCATTAGAAATGGAACTACTTTTAAAGTAATTAATACTGGCTTCTCCAAAAATATGGTAGAATCTATAGGAATTGAGTTTACGAGGAAATAGTGATTGAAAAATTGTAAACTTTTATAAGCCTCCAGGTGGTAATGAGAAGAAAAAATTGAAATTGTTTGAAAAAAATTTTTATGAAAACAATAGGACCAACTATTTTGTGGTGATTTCAACATCAACTTTCTTAACTCAATAACCTCTCTATGTTACGTTAATATCTTGAAAGAGTACATCCTCACTAATATAATTAATGACTCTACTTGGTTTGTGTCTGGTACATGCCTTGATCATGTTTTAATTAGTAGGAGTCAATCTAATGACACAGCTGATGTTCATGATGGTCAATATGGTTTTCAAAAGCTACACTCAACTGAGCATGCAATCCTTGACCTCTCAAATAGGATAAGTAGATCATTTTAAAAAAAAATTCACATTAGGGATCTTTATTGATTTGTCAAAGGCATTTGACCGTCAACCATGAGATTTTACTAACAAAAATGAAAAACTATGGTATAAAAAATCAAGCTTTAAATTGGTTTAAAAACTTCCTTGATAACAGACAACAGTGTGTTATTATAGATAGAAAAAGCAACTCAAATTTACTAAAAACAAAATATGGTTTACCCCAAGGTTCCATTCTTGCTCCTCTTTTGTTTCTTATTTATATAAACGATCTTCCAAACGCCTCTAATATCTTTAAAACTATAATGTTTGTCGACGATGCAAACTTATTTTACTCGTCAAAGACAATCGAAGACCTCTATGAAAAAACAAATGCTGAACTAAAAAAAGTTAACATATGGTTTAAATCAAATAAACTGTCACTCAATATAGAAAAAACTAAGTGTATACTATTTCACTCTAATCAACAAATTAAAAAAATACCCCTGAACCTACCAACAACTAATATAGAAAATATATTCATCAAAAGAGCTCTGAATACAAAGTTTTTAGGAGTTCTAATTGATGAACACATCTCCTGGAAACCCCACATAAACTACATAAACACAAAAATATCAAAGAACATAGGTTTACTTTACAAGACAAGACCATTTTTGTCACAAAAAGTCTCAAACTTTTCTACTTCTCATTCATACATAGCTATCTCATGTATGCCAATATAGCATGGGGCAGTACCCACAAATCTAAATTACAACCACTTTACTTACGTCAAAAACACGCTTCAAGACTACTATATAACAAAAGCAAATTTACTCATGCTCAACCCTTACTGGAACAAATGAACGCACTAAATATATTCCAAATAAATATTTTTCAAAATATACTTTTCATGTTTAAATATAAACTAAGTCTGGTTCCAGAGCATTTTAAGCACAGTTTTTTAAAAACAATATAAATAAATACAATACAAGAGCAACAGGCAACTTTAAGATACCTTTTGAAACAACAAGACTCTCAAAATTCTCAGTTACATATCGTGGTCCCTATTTATTTAACAAATTAGTTTCCAGAAACAAATCACTATTAAACTTAAACAACGAACACTCTCTGAAAAAAAAGCTAAAAACTACAATAATCAAATTAAACAACTGTAAGGAATTTTTTTAAATTTGAATAAATAAATAAATGTAACTTAACTTTTAATACAAATCGATAATAAAAATAATATTAATAACAAGGTATATATGTAACACGTATATACATACCACGTATGCAACTGATTTTTTATGTGTATTACACGTCAAATAAGAAATAGGTACTCTGACTTAAGTCTTCTGCGAGCTTCCTATGACTACAAATAAGTATTTCTTCTTATCAATCTTACACAAAATTTGTTTTTATCATATTTTTACACTAACATTATCTTGAAATGTGGTAAATTAACTTATAGTGAAACATCTAAACTCTCCTCCAAAAAATCAGCAGATTATTTTTATTTATTGTATTTTTTATTTAAATTGGAGTTATATAAGGATATATTTCTCGGATTATTTTTACTTACACGTTATAATATTGTTGTAATTGGTATTTATTTTATTCATGTCTCGGAGTTGTAAGCAACTATATTTTTATTTACCTCGTATATTTTGAACTTTATATTTATGATTTAAATTTGTATATCTTTACTGCCAATCAGTGATTGGTAACTTGTAATTACTTTGTTGTTGTAAAATAAAACATGTATAAAAAAAAAAAAAAAAAAATGATTACGGTATAACTGATCATCAAATTGTTTTATTCACAATATACGACTTCTTTGATAGGAAAATAATACAGCTGAAATTTAGGAAACTAAACAAAGAATCTTATAACACAATAAAATCAAAAATGGACATTTACTTCACAAGTGATAGCCTTGATCTAAGTAACAAAAAACTTATTAACAATGTTCACATTAAATTAGACATTGCCAGAAAAAGAGGTTGTGAGTAACCGGCAATTTTTACCAAAAAACCAATAATTGACCAGAGAACTGCTAAATTTAAGAAAGCTTATAACAAATTTAGGCTCAAAGGTTACTAGAGGAAAAGATGATTTAAAGCTTCTTTTAGTTGAAAAAAAAAAGTTAATAAAAAAACTATCCATAGCCAAAAATTAACTTCTTGGAAAACTTGGGTTGTTCTAAACAATGCCCTTCATAGATCTAGTAAAAGTTATTATTCAATAAAAATTAAAAAAAGTTCTTGTTTGATTGAATCGGAACAAGAAATAGTGAACTTGTTTAAATACCACAATGCTGATGCTTCGCTTGAGCCTAGACCAAACAATTTTAACCTCCTAAATAATTCCAAATTTCTTCCATGTCACTATGCTACTTGGGATGAAAAGTCAGTATCTAATGAATCAATTACAAAAACTGTTATTAGTCTTACTCCAAAAAGTTGTGGTTTTGATCTAACAAGTAACAAGATAATTAAGTCAATTAAACATTGGTTATCAGGGTGCTCTCATGTTTTAACAAAAATGAACAATAATTTTATTAGTACTGGATGTTTCCCATAAGAATTAAAACTAGCTATGATAAAACTTGTTTATAAAAAAGGAAATATAACAGTTTTGGAGAATTACCGAATTACCATTTTGAAATGCTAGGATTATCAAAAATATTTGAAAAAGCTGTTATATATTAAATTGAGAAAAATCTTGAGGAACTATTCTGATTAATCAATTCGGCTTCAAAAAGGGATGCAATGCAATACATACTAATGTAAAAATTTGCGAAATGATAACGGACTACAGAAACCAAAATAAAGTTGTTGCAGTCATTTTGCTTGATGTAAAAAAGCTTTTGATAGCTGTGCCCATAATGTAATTTACAACAAGCTCAAAAACATTGGTCCTGGTAAAAAATCTTTAAAATAATTCTCTTCATATTTAACAAATAGAAGGCAGTCAGTTGTTATTGGAAGTTCTACATTAATTGAAAGAGTAGTAAAGTTGGGTGTGGGTCAAAGAACATGTCCATTACTTTTCAAAATTTATACTTATGACCTACCAGTGCAACAAAGTTAGACATTATCTTTTTTGCGGATGATACAACAATGATTGCAAAGACTGACCTTATTGAACAGTTACAGGGAGCTAGAAAAATTAGTAATTGGTTTTTAGCAAATGGACTATCACTCCACCTTGAAAAAACGAAAATGATGATATTTAGTAGCGCAAAAAAATATTGAAATAACATTAGAAGGACTTAAGGTTACCCAATTTATAGAAAATCATAAAGAAAAAAGTGTTAGCATTCATGGTATTTTTTGGGACGACAAAATGAAATGGCATCACCGTATAGTACAAACATCAAAAAGATAAGTAAAGGCATCTATCTACTTAGAAAGTTCAATAAACTATTGCCTCGTTAATCTAAAGTTGTTTTATACAATGCTTAAATTAGAAGAATGTAAGGTGCTAAAATTTGGGAAAAAAGTAAATCAAAAAAAATTATGCAATTCAAATTTTAAAAAAAGAATGCTCTACTATTAGTCCCAACAAGGTACAGACAAGACTAATCCTTAAAAAATGAATATTAGAATCCTTAAAAAATGAATATTAGAATCCTTAAAAAATGAATATTAGAATCCTTAAAAAATGAATATTAGAATCCTTAAAAAATGAATATTAGAATCCTTAAAAAATGAATATTAGAATCCTTAAAAAATGAATATTAGAATCCTTAAAAAATGAATATTAGATTCCTTAAAAAATGAATATTAGAATCCTTAAAAAATGAATATTAGAATAGAATATTAAATGAATATTAGAATCCAAGCATGAGAAATATGTGTTGATAACTAATAATTTTAGCTGGGTTAACATTGATAAATATTTGAGAGTTAACAGAAGAATAGCCCTTCCTAATTTAAGAGTTGCGTGTTGGTTGTGCAGAATGTTAATTGTAAAATTTTGTTTCATTTTTTCAAGACAATATATCGACAGTAAAAATTAGGGAATAAGGAAGACACCTTTCATTAGATATTATCCTCTTTCATATAAATTACTGAAGAAATTACTAATAAATAAATAAATATTTTTATTCAAAATGACTCAAACATTTAAGGAGAAATTTTTATCAAAAACCTTAAACTTCGAAAAAGGATATTAAAATGGATTTTTACTCATAGAAAATGTTTTATCTGGAAGAAAAATTACCAGATTGTTAGGTTCAACTAGTTTTACGAAGGAATGATGCATATGTTTTTTGAAATAAGTAATATTGTTGGGTCGGGTAATGTGGATCTATATGCCAATAAGTTTTGTGCCATTAAGAATCTAATGCCTATAAAACAATAAATACCATTAAGAAGAAAACTAGTATAAATTAGAAGTCTGACTAAGATTCTGAATTCATTTTTTTGCAGACATATTGCTATGATTTTAAACAGATGATCATTAAAGACAGAAGCAAATTAAGGCCAGAGATATAAATAATATAGGGGCTATCTTGACTAAAAAAAACGTGAAAGGCATGTAGCATATAATTTTTCAGTCATGTATATAAAAATTAAAGTAACATTTTTTAGATTTTTGTTTGGCGAATTATTCAAAAATGTCATAAAATGAGAGTTGTCTGATCATCTCACTTTCAATACACATCAAAGAAAGCAAGTCAAGCCGCTCTTAACTAATTCTAGTACGGTATTCATTTTTTACACACTTCAATAGCGAGAAACTATTTTCTCCTGTACAATATGCCAACATTAGGCTGAGATAAATTCTAAAAGCTACTACAATATTTGAAAAACTTTCTAGCAAACCATTATTGAACAAAATGCAGTACATCAAAAATTCCTTGCCTGTCTCGTATCATCAGAATTCATTTTTAAGACTGCGTAAGACCGAAAAAACCTTTTCCTCTCTTAAGCTGATTTCAATGTCATTGGAGTAATTTTCTGCTAAAGTACATTACTTCAATGACTAAATCATAATGTTTTATCACTTCCATACATTTCAATGTTTTCAAATTGTTCATGAACCCAAATCTGCTGGCCACATCTATATATGCGGCAGATTTGTGAGCCAATGCTGCTTTTAACTGATCTATTATAGCAATCAGCACATTAATTCAAAATTCATCTTTTGCAAGCAGGAAAACTTCTTCAGAAGCACCTTTATTGAACTGTTGCTTTCATTTTTTGACTCTTTTGACTTTTTTTTTATTTACTTTACATTTGGACAACTCCATATTTCTTAAATTTATCCAATTTTGTCGAATATCTCAACAATTGAACATACTCAGATAATGAATGCAACAAAAAATAGCCTTATTCAAATCTCTTGCTTTATTGAATTTTTGCAGTATTGTGTCCTAAAAGACTCGAAGTACCAGTTTCCAATTCACTTAGTTATTTTGCTAGTCCAAGCGCCTCTTGAAGAGCTTCACCTTTTGTACGTTCATCAGTTGCAATCGTACTTAGAGCAGATTGAATATTCTTTTAACCCTTCCGCAAAGCACTTGTTGCACCAGCATGTGTTGAGCAAAGTTTGTCTGATAGTTATTTAAGCACTGGTGTCTTGTCTTTTGCTGGCGCTTTTGTCAGAATTATCCATCGATGAGTGGAAACAAAAAAGAATGTGTAGATCCGTTGCACAATATCAAAAAAACCAACTGCTGCACACCAACAACCAACAGCATTTTTTCCAACTAAATTTAACAAATGAGAAAAGCAAGGTTTGTAAAAAGCATATTTACAAAAAGATGTAATGCGAACCTTAACACCATTGTAACATCCAGACATATTCGACACTTTATCATACGTCTATATTCCAGTAATACATATGATAATTCAACTTCAGTGTGACTTCCAAACTTAATGAATGTTAAAAAACGCTCAATTAGTTCACCTTTTTTTACATAACTAAATGTCTCAGACAATTGATCAAAGTACGATAAGTCAGGTGTTGAATCAATTGGCACACTACAGTACTTTGCTTTTTGTATTTCATTAACAATAAATAAAAGTTTTGACCAATCAAACCAATGAGCTCATCACAGACAGTGGAAGATAAGTATGATATTTTACGGCGACGGTTTTTATGCTTATCAATTTGTGCAGCCAAAAAAGGATTATAAAGAGTTAATAGCTTGATGATGCCCATAAAGTAAACATTGTGTACTGAACTAAACTTCTCTTCATGCCCATGAAGTATCAAACCATTCTTAGTTAAAAACTTAATCACATCCACCTTCCGCCGAAGAATAGATAACCAATTCTTATATTCATTTAAGATTACTTTCTCCTGTTCTTTATCAACACAACCCATCACCCCGCGTTGCTGTGCAAACGCAATAAAAGGCGAAATATAACTTTCACTTTTCATGTAGCTCGACATCATGTTGTCCATTTTTCCAATGATTAAACCCTTGTGTAAAAGGAGAAGTACTCTATTTCTGATAATAAAAACTTATACAAAAAGAATAAACATTTCTATCTGATAGTGAGTAACAAAGCCAGATATGTTCAGAACTCTCGCCAGTTATTTCAAAATGTTGATTCATTAATGAAGGAGTACAATAACAGTTTCGATAAACAACTGTCCAAGAGTTTCGATTACAAAAATTTTATGTTGGCAATTAGTACCACCGGTGCGGACAAAATAAGACTGCATGTTTGATAAAACCATTTTCTATAAACCCAGATCAGTTTCATAAACAATTGGCAGGTCTACCTTCACTTGTTCTTGCTTATATTCAGTCTCAACGATTGCTTTAGCTGTTAAAGGTTTAAGATTAACTGGTTCTTAATTTTGAACTTCTCTGATTTCACATTCAGCTTGACTTTTTTGTTCTGGACTTTTACTATTCTGCTTCTCAACTGTTTTACAACGGAAAAAAGTTTCCTTTTTAGATGAGCACGCTTTTAATTTTTTATTGGCTTTACCTAGGGTTTATCTCTTTTTCGGACGTTTTTTATTTTTACAGTCTCATTCTCATACTTTATTCTAGACAATGTAAAATTACAATACACAGCCTACAGACAAAAACAGTCTACAAGAAAAATTATAGTTATCAATCAATAAATCAATATTTATTTCTGAATACAAAAGTTACATACATCATATATGTTACAGTTACAAACAGTAACAAACTGACAAAACGTAACAGCTAACGATGACTTAAAAATGATTATTGAAAAAAAATTGTAAAAACAATTAGTAAATAGAATAATCATATTTGTAGTAATATAATAGAATTGCAAAAATAATAAACAAATAAATAAAGTATAAACTGAGTTAAACAAAAAACGCACACAAAAAAAAACACTTTACAAAACAAAAGAACTTTTTTTTTTAAACATCACTTCCAACAAGGATGCAAGCAACCACTATTAGAGTTGGAAGTTACTGGAAAGAGAAAACTTACAACAAACAAAAACTTACAAAAGAAACATAATAAACAAAACATTTAATCTAATAAAGTAAACTAACAACAATAAATGTTCAGAGCCGACGACACCGGGGGGCACGTGCCCCTCACTTTTTTTTTAAAGGACTTTTCTTTTTTTTTTCAAAAAGAAGATATTTTTATTAAAATGGACGATTGTGCCCCCCTACTTCGAAACCCGTGTTGTCGGCCCTGATGTTAGCAGAAAGTAGTACCAATAAAAATTATTTGTAACTTTCATTAATTTTTGTTTGTAAATAATAAATCTGAATTGTTTAGCTATGAATATCTAAGTTATCCATTTAATAACACTGATTTGAATTATGAAGAGTTTTTACAATGATAATGAATTATAATAAATTTTTTTATATGTGATTTTATAATACAATTTTTAAAGATTTATATCATATAATTTTTTTCAAAAATTAGTTTTAAGTAGCAGTAGTTTCATTTAATTCGCCGTTTTTCATCGGATAATAAGGCAGACATAACTTTCATTATTTATTTACTGACTTTTAGTAGTAGTATTAGTAGTAGCAGTAGTAGTAGTAGTAGTAGTAGTAGTAGTAGTAGTAGTAGTAGTAGTAGTAGTAGTAGTAGTAGTAGTAGTAGTAGTAGTAGTAGTAGTAGTAGTAGTAGTAGTAGTAGTAGTAGTAGTAGTAGTAGTAGTAGTAGTAGTAGTAGTAGTTTAATTTATTTTGGAGCAAGCAATAGGCATCAATTAGCCTTGTCACCGAGCCCCATTACAATCATGTTTTACAAGTCCGTAAAATACTAAAAAATCTTTGCACAATGTCAAGGATAAGATGTTAAGAAACAAAAAAGTACTAAAAAAATTAAAAGTAAACTTAGTTAAGAAAGATATAAAGTGTATAAATATATATATGTATATATACATACACACATACACGCATACACACATACACACATACACACATACTTATATATACACATTGCCTCGTATTGTTGTTTTTATAATAAAATGAATAAAATTCCATCTACAACAACATAAAATATGTTAGTGTCAAAAATAAAATAAATATAATATAATTTACAAAAAGATACAGTATCTTTAGATTAAATGAAACAAAAAAATAAAACTTTTTAAACTTCAAGACGTAATATTTAAAAGTAAACATATTTAAAGAAGTGTGAAAAAGACATTGTTAATTTTAATAATAGTTGATTTTATTTTTATTTTCAGTTTTTTGGAAGTTAACAAGTTAAAGTTGTTTAAGTTGATGTATCAGTATAAATTTATTTAAATAACTTCTAAAAAAAAGTTTACTTTAATAAATAAATTGTTTTGTTATACATATTTTTTGCCTCATTATCAAAAGTAGCTGAAAAAAGGCCTAGATACCCACCCTACCCTATTGGCGCTCATCGTTTTAACAGTAAAAAGTTCAAATTATTACAATATCGAGTTCGCGATTTCGAGTTTGTGACTTTTATGCATAAAACGACTGCAGAATTAAATTTAGCAAACTTAAAATCCTATAAAAATCGAAATTGGAGGCCATGGGTGTGGCTTTCAGTACTTGTAGTTAAAGGCATTGGCTATTTTTGGCTACTATCCTGAAAAAAATGCACTTTTCCAACCTAAATGATTATGATGGCCGCAATTTCTTTCAAGAATTGAATTCTGCGTCAGTTTTGCCTCAGAAGACACTCGTTAACTTGAACTTTTTGAAAAAAGCTTATTATTTGCCATCTCAATGCAACTAAGGCATAGAACAAACAAACTCGTAAAAAAAAAAAAAGTCAATATTTTTAAACTAATCCGATTGGTTGTTAGTAGCAAACTGAACAACTTTTTGTTTATTGGTATTTAATTTATGCAAACAAAGAATTCGTTAATAATGGCAAAATATTTTAAACAACCGAAGCGTCTGTTATAACAGTTTTGCAGGAAATATATCAATATAACAATAAATTAAAAGTAACTTATGTTACTTTTAAATTATTGTTGTAGAAATAAAAAAACCAAATGACAAATAAAGTTTATTACTGATGTAAAAACGAAACGAGTTTGAAAATAAAAGTAATTTGTTTATAAAGTTTACCACCTTTGTTTTACAGGGCTATTCATTTTTATATGCGCGTCTATTCATTTATATGTGCGTGTTAATTCATTCTTATATGCGTGTTTATTCATTCTTATATGCGCGTTTTTAGGCAAGCCATTCACCTATTAGACGATAATTCGTCTGACTTTTTTTCCCGTGAACTTCGGGAAGTCACATGTCTTCCGAACATGACTTCCCAAAGTTCACGGGGAAAAAAAAGTCAGACGAAACATCGTCTATTCACCTATAAAATCTCTAATATAATTTTATATAAACTATTGTATAAGCTTTTATGTTTTTAAATAATACGTAATAATTCATATAACTTTTATATAAGTTTTTATGTTTTTATATAGATTTATTTAAAGTATAAATTAAGTTGTTGCCACTGCTATTTATTTAAAAATAAATAGCGCTGGATTTATGTAACTACGCATATGGTTGTAAAATAGAATTAAGTTAAACTCTGTAGTACCCATATTATTTTTAAGTTTCCTGATTGCACCATCCGTATTTCGAGACTTTTCTCCCATTTTGTAAGTATGCTTTAAAGAAGAAGAAAAAAAGATTCTATTGTATTAAACTGTGGCGTGTACGCTGGCAGATACTTAATAGCTATGCCATGAGAGGCTAGTGCTTGTCTAAGAGAAAGACTCCAGTGGAATTAACAGTTCTCTATAATAAACACCTACGCTTCCACATCTGCATTCCTAATCGCTGGTGTCAACAGTGTAGTAATAAAAATACAAAATGAATCTGCATTCCATTTTTTATTTCATAAGGCAGCACTCCATTGTTGAAACATCACAAATCAAGCTAACATTCTTGCCACGATTACAGTTTTTTCAAAACAAATTTTTTTTGTTTTCTGGTAAACGAGGTTAAAAATACTTAAGACGAAAACTTTATACATTTAATGATGGTTAGTTTAATTTAGTATTAGATCTTTGTTTAATTTTATTACTATATTTGTTGATTGATTAAGTTATTATTTATCTAGATTTAAATTTAATTATTTATAATTATCATTAATACTAAAATATTTACCCTATGGATAGAAGAGAAAATAGCTGTGCAAATCATAAAACAGGGGAAAATGTTATAAAATAGCACATTAAAATGCTTTGGCATTCAGTTAAAAAAAAATGAATCTACAACAAGCATTTTCACTTCTTGTTAAGTTTAAAAAAAAAGAATTTAACGATATGACTGGATTCAAGTTTCATGACTGGATTCAAATTTCGTTTTCAGATAAAAAATGAGGTAAAAGACCTAAAAACGCTCAAATAAAAAATATTATTGAATTATGCGTGCTAGAAAATAATCTTTGTACGCAAGAAGCAATAAAAGAAAATCTTTTTGAAGCAGGCTTTAATATGTCTTAGCTTACTATTTCAAGAAAACTCAAACGCTTAAAAAACAAAACTCAACACGTGTTTTTGATGCACGCTACACATTTTCAAGCAAAGTTTACGGAATTCAAATGAAAAACATTTATTTTGATGAAACTGGATTTAATTCGCACTTTAACAGCACATATGGTTATTTGCTAAGAGGTGCGCTAGCAATTTTACAGTCGTCTACAAATTGTGACAAGAGCGTTAGTTTGATTTGTGCTGTTTCAACAATGGGAGTGCTGCCTTATGAATAAAAACTGGAGCCTGGAATGCAGATTCATTTTGTACTTTCATTACTACAATGAAAGTACAAAATGAATCTGCATTCATTTTTTACTTTCATTGTAGTAAAGAAAGAGGTGTTTGCTTAGGCAAACATAAGCCTCTCAAAGCATGGCTATTAAGTATATGCTAGCATACACGCCACAGCTTAATCCAATAGAAGAATTTTTCTTCTTCTTTAAAGCATACTTACAAATGGGGAGAAAGACCTCGAAATACGGTTAAGGTAATCAGGAAATTTAAAAAGATTATGGATACTACAGAATTTAATTTAATTTTATTTTACAATCATATGCGTAGTTAGCTAGCTGGCCAGCGCTGGCTCGGCAAGCATTTTTTAAATATTTAGCAGTGGCAACAACCTAATTTATGTTTTGAATAAATCTATATAAACACATTAAAGCCTATTTATTGTCTATATAAAATTATATTAGAGATTTTATGAGTGGTTGACTTGCCTATAAATGCGCATATAAGAATGAATAAAAGCGCATAAAAGAATGAATAAACACACATGTAAGAATGAATAACCCTGTAATTTTTAACGCATTCTGAATGGAATAAATTATATTTTCAAGATGGCCAAATAAGTCCCAAAAATTTCAAAATATGATTCTAAATACCGAAAACAGTTTTTTGAATGGGGCTCAAAGTTATGATTATTTATGCAATTACGACTTTTGTAGAAAAATTAACACTTCCATAGTTTATCTAAATCTAACGTGACATTATTGCTAAACAAACTCATTTTGGTGTGGTATTGAAAATAATAACTTCAACTTTCATTAAAAAAAATGGTTTTTCACGGATAATTTTCCCAAATAATGTCTGATTAGAAATGTCAAGTTACATTCATTGAAAACAAACATCAATACGTGCTTTTATGAAAAAATCAAATCCGTAGAGTTATCCATACCCTAGCCCCGAGGTACTTTATGTTGAAAATTACATCTTTTCTAAATAAAACTACCCTTGACGATTTGTTATAGTCGCATTACTTTTACCAGATTATAATAGTGGTTAAAATAATCTTTCCTTACATACCAAATATGTTTTGATGAAAAAACTTACATATAATGTAATTGAAAAAACTTATATTTTTGTTCGGAAAAACGTGTGCCTTAGTTGCATTGAAATAATGTTGACTTAATTATGTGCTTTTGTTTGTAAAAAACTTTTTTTTTTTTTTTGCGCTACAGTAAGCAATGTTAGCATTATTAAGAAAACAATGAAAAAAGAAGATAAAGAAGTATTCCAAGCATATTTAATTTAGGTGCGGTTTTGCCTTACAAAATTTTTTTAATCATTCCGATACTTATTGAAATTTTATTTTGGATTAAAGTTAACCTAATTTTTCCACGTGCCATTTTCATTACGAAAACGCCTAGAAACTTCATTTTGTTTTCTCTTTTAACTAAATAAATATTACCACCTACATAAACTTACAACTAAAATTAATGCCCAGATCAAAAAAAAGAAATTATTATTGTCTTATTGCCGAACACCGTATTACAATATATAATTTTTATAAAATTAATCACTAATATCTAATTTAATTACTGAAAAAATATAATTAGCAGGTGGTTAAGAGAAGTAAATAAAATAAATGTTTTCCCACACCTTCTATTGATGGGATAACTTGAGACAGCAGACTGGGGGGGGGGGAATGGGGCACTCTTCAATTTCATCAATTTTTAAAATTGCTCTATTTTAACTTTTATAATTAATTTTTTTGTAAAAAATTTTACAGAAAAATTCTGTTTATGTTTGTTTTTCAATGTTTATTTTGTGTTAAGATTTCAATGTTTACTTTATGTTACTGTGTTTTTGTTGTTTTTTTTCATTGAAAAAAAAATTAATTATATAGGAATTCTTTGTCTGAAACTTTAGCCTGATTATTAAAGACAATAAGTATTGTTTCATTGAGAAATATTTTGTAGCATATTTTAAATTATTTTTTGTCGATTTACAGCAGAGAATAACAAAGAAAAATTAGCAAAGAAACTTTTTGTAATAACTTATACTTTGATCAACAATATAACTATGCTTTTAACAAGGTACAAGAAGATAAACTTTCATTATATTTTTCGTCAAGCATCTAATATGCATTATGCAAAAAAATAAACTTGCAACCACTTGACAGATAAGTATTTGGACCATTAAAGTGATTTTACAGTTCAGCGTGTGACTTATGGTTAAATACTCCTGTGACGATATATGACATTTCTGAAAATTTAGAATTAGCTTATGCAAGAGGCTTTACTTCCCACCAAAACATTCAAAATGCTTTTAAAGCAGCTGGTATTTTCCTTTATGATCCATATGTTTTAGTAATATAGACTTTTTATGTTTATATGTATCTGATCAGCCATTCCAGCAAATTTATCTTATTAGCGAGTTTGTCTGTGGTCTTTAATGTGACGCTGATTGTCCATGTCACCATGACACGGGGTGAAATGGGATAAACAGTGTCACATTAAAAAATCAATGCCTTGAACTTAATTTAATAGTTAAGTAATGGTAAATAATTAACTTGCAATAGGTTCCCAAGACAATTCAGTGGACTATACCAATTTTGGCGGAAGTAAAGAATGGAGAAAATCTCTATAAAATTGAATATAGCGAGCCATGCAAGCTGCTTCTCTATCGGGCTGATCATATGGAGAAAAAAAAATCCCGCCTAACCGAGGTACTTGGATGGGCGGGATGAATTTCAGCTCGTGTTCATATAGAAAAAATCACCTCGCTTAAGCAAGACATTTTCAAGGTCACGTGATGTTTTTTACAAACAATCATTCAATTAAATTAAATTAAAAACTAAAATTTAAAGTTTAATAAAAATTATTTCGATTTACAAAAAATTGTTCAATAACTTTTAATTTTTACTATATGCTTAATAAAAGTTTGATAATATTGCAAACAATTTATAATTAACTAACGAAAAAAAACTTTCGTCTTAAAAAATGTTAAAGTTTCATAAAACATATGGTCAAATGAATTCAATTTAAAAATCAGACAAACGCTTTTTAAATTTTGTAACAAAGCTATCCAGTCTACCTGAATAAAGAATTTTCAGCCCGCCTAACTGGGATTCCGGTTGGTCATAGGCAAAATCTCGCCTAGGTGAGGTTTATAATTTTACATATAAACGCAATGTTAAAATGATATAAGTTTTAAGAACAGTTTTTTTATAAGAATGAGGCAAAAGTAGCAGCTTGAAATATTGTTTGTATATATATTTACAAAAATAAAATATGTAAATTAGATAAAATTTACATTTGATGTAAAAAGAAGTTTAAATTAAACGAAATGAAATTATGGTATAATAAATCTCAACAATTCTGATAATGGTATCTCTCATCAATAATATGTTTTCATTCTAGTTTCAAGCTGAGCCAATCAAAGCCAATTAAAAAGTTTCAAGCCAATCAAAGTAAAGTAAGCAGCTTGAAATAGTTAAGTTATTGGATTTTCTTGAAATTTTCAGCGATATTTTGAAACTTGCAGAGTTTGTTTAGAAATGATTGTAAGCCTAATTTAGAATCTACTCAAAAATGAAGAAAAAGAAGAACTTAAATACAACTCCAGCAAAAAAATTAACGTTCAATAAGCGTTGCCACAACGTTTATTGAATTTAGGTTTTCGTAACGTTTTCTGCAAACGATACTTGAACCAACTTTTGTGTACATCAATTTACAATCCTTGAACGTTTAATACGAACATTTACTTAACGTTCCAAACGTTAATTCGATAGCTCTTAAACGTTTACCTCCTACCCTCAATAACGAACACGGAAGTTTACCAAACGTTTTACTTATCTAAATTTTTAAACATGTATATGTATAGGTTTAGGCGGACTTTCTATTTAAACTACATTTACTAGTTTTTATGTAATGTATTACTTTTTTGAACATACATAACCCTTATTTATATAACAAATATTAAATGAGTAATTGAGTAAAAACTTATTTGTCCTTAAATACAAATTCACCATGTTTTAAAACTGAATTACACCATATCAAGTTTATTTGAGAGCCCATGATTTAATTATTATACTTCAACCATTTTAACTTTGAAGGAAACAAGAACTATTTAGATTGGGAGGTATCTTTAAACAAAAATTATTTAGATTGGGAGGTATCTTTTCACAAAAACTATTTAGGTTGGGAGAAAATGGAATAAAAATGATTAGAATTACTGTAAAACTAGTGTTTTGAAATTATATAATTTAAAGCCAATATTACTGGGTAGGTCAAATAGTAGTTGGTCAACAATTTTTGTCAAAGAAACTTACACCGAAAATACGGATAACAAATCAGGTCTTTTTTATCCATTTTTTTTTTTTATATCTGAATTTGTAACTGTTTGTTTTTTTCTAATAACTAACTTCAAAATTATTTTTTTGAAAAATTATTGGGGGAGCAAACGACCCCTGCTGACCCCTGGTTGTTACGGACCTGTATATATATATATATATATATATATATATATATATATATATATATATATATATATATATATATATATATATATATATATATATATATATATATATATATATATATGTATATATATATATATATATATATATATATATATATATATATATATATATATATATACATATACATATATATATATCAGATCAAATTCTTGTTGAACACTCAAAATCTATAGCCATCCGTTCGGAAAGAATGTAATAAGAAAGGCATCCATAATTATGAACCACTCTTGCAACTTTGGGACGAATACATGAAAAAGAAAACTTGACCAAGAAACAAAAGCAAGAATTTTTGGGTGCAAGAGCCAGATGGAATACTTTTACTTCTTTTTTGGAATCAAAATCTCTTATAAACTTTACGTCATGACTGATAACTTGTTGAAATCCCTTCCATTAAAAAAAGCAACCGGTAGAAAAAAATCCGCATATTAAGTGATTGATACAAAAATAATATGAGAATGACAACTTTTTTTTTTTTTTTTTTTTTTGCGTTGATTAAGAAAGCAGCAAAATCAATCAATTCGAATGGGTTGCGGCCGTGGCGCAGTGGTTAGAGTTCTGGCTCAGAACCCAGAGGTCCTAGGTTCGACATTGGTACGGGCGGAGGCGCGAACTTCCTGTTAAATGCTCTCCCGCGGTGCTCTGTGATAAGACCAAAAGGACTTCTGGGAGCACCTAAAATAACTACAAAACATATATATATATATTATAATAAAAAAAGAAGAAAAGAAGCAAAGGTTACGATATTTGAAACGATATCTGAAACCTTAATATTTCGAACTTTTTGGTATCTTGAACCATATTTTTGGTCCACACGGCAATTTTCTCTCGTTATCTCGAACTTTACAACATTTTTTTCAAGAAATGTTTTTATAATAATTAATATTTTGAAGATCCAATTTTCGAATTGAATTGCTGTGAAATTTTTTAAAATTTGAATCGAATTTTAAAAATTGAATTATTCGTTGTTTTTTTTATGAATCTAGTTTCTGAAAAGTATTTCTTAATTAGATTAATTTATTGTATTTTTTTAAACACGATAACATGCTGCTTGTTAGTGGAAAACAAACAAATTTACACGAGAAAAATGCAAGGTATTAAAAGACCTTTAGAAAGGCATGTTTAACAAAGAGGTTGCCTTTAAGTATGGTGTCCCAAAGAACACAATATCAACCTGGGTTAAAAATAAAAATAAATTATTAACCTTGCTGGAAAAAAATGATACAAACATAAACCATGGCGTGCGCTAAAATTGATGGGGCCAAAGTGATATATTTATCTTGAATTCAAATATTTTTGTAGTTTCAAAAAAAATTTTGTTTCCCCAATTTTGAAAATAAAAATTTAGTTCGGATATTTTCTAAAAATACTGAAAAAATTTTAAAAGTTTAATAAAAAATCAAATTAAGGTCTTTTATAGTAAATGTTTCGAACTCATTAACTATGCAGCAGTAAATCGCTCAGCTATTTCTATTAAAGATAGAATATTGCAAATATTAATGTGGCTATTTAGCACCGGCAAGAAACTATATCTTTTTTGAGCCATAGTTTATCTATGCCACGTTTTGATCTTCCTCTGCATTGAAAGTAAGCGTTCTTGTGAGGCCGATGTAGCTTCACTGCTAACATGATTTGGATAATAATCCGAATATTCTGGATCAATAGGCATTTTTCTTTATCCTTGTGTCTTGTATATTTTCGAAAATCAATTGACTAAGAATTTTAAAAATAGTCGGTATGAGATGAAGCTCACTTTCTATTTGGTTCCAATTGAAATCACCATGGAAATTAGATCCTAAAATTCCAAGCTCCTGTGATAGATCTGTCTTATTAATGGTTTTCAAAAACAGTAAATGAAGAACTGTTCTTCAACGTTCATAATTTTTTGAATGCTGATTGTTTGAATTGATTTTCTATTGCATTACTAGTTGTGTCAAGAGCTTTTAAATAGAGTAGCTTAAAACAATCATCGGCTGTTTCTGGGTAATAGGCCTTGCTTGTTTGTTCTTTGTAACTATTAACATATTGAAAAATTGAAAAATTAAATGTTTCAACTTTTTTCGTTTCCTTTGTAAGGTAGTTTTATCAATCGATTTGATTGTATTTGCTGCTTTCTTAATCATAGCAAAAAAAACAACAACAAAAAAGTCATCATTCTCATATTATTTTTGTATCAATCACTTAATATGCTGATTTTTTTCTAACCGGTTGCCTTTTTCAATGGAAGGGATTTTGACAAGTTATAAGTCATGACGTAAAGCTTATAAGAGATATTGATTCCAAAAAAGAAGTAAAAGGATTTCATCTGGCTCTTACAACCAAAATTTCTTGCTTTTGTCTCTTGGTCAAATTTTGTGTCAAGTGTCTTGGTCAAATTTCATGTATTCGTCCCAAAGTTGCAAGAGTGGTTCATAATTATGGATGGCTCTCTTAATACATTCTTTCCGAACGAATGGCAATAGATTTTGAGTGTTCAGCAAGAATTTGATCTGATACTCCAGAATTCTTCCTCATCATATTAGATGCGCCATCATAGGCTTGATAACACTGCAACTATCGAAAATTAAGTTAACTCTAACTAGAATTCCTCTGATAACAAGTACAATAGAATCGCTTTTAATATTTTTTAACTGATAAAATCCTATAAGTTCTTCAAAAGGTTTCAAATTGTTTTTTACCGTTTGAAAACAAAATGATAGCTGTTCTTTATTGCTTACGTCAGCATCTTTATAAACAAGAATGGAAAAAAACTTGCATTCTCGGATGGTTTTTAACTTTTTGTAATATTAGAGTAGCTAATATATCCAAAATCTTGTTTTGCACCTTGTTATGCATATACTTGTAACTAATTCTTCCATAAAGATGATTTACAATGTTTTTTTTGTTTTACCAAGCAGACATTTTTTCTTTTTCAACGCAAAGACGCCATTTTGACTTGCCGCTAGAATAAAGACTGCACTACGATTTTAAACGATTTTCGGCTTCCTTCTCCATCGGATGATAATTAAAATGTTTAATATATAGTAAACAACTTTGTCTTTTGTATTCGAAACTCATTTGCACGGAGTAAAATGCGAGCATAATTTTTAGTTTTGTGACTTGAAGATATTCTCTAAGCTTTATCGTCAGTCAATACTTTTACACTTTAATCTACTCTTGCTCAAAGAGTAAAGTAAGTTGTAAAAGGATCTGCGTAAAAAGGAGCTTGAAAAGCTGCTGGTACACATGGCATAGTTAATTTGCTTTACATTGCCATAATGCTAATTATCAAGCTCATCAAAAATGTTACCAAATAGCTTCAGGATGTTTTTTTGTGTGATTTATGTGATCCATAAAAATTTTTATTCAAATTCAGAATTTAAATAAAAGATTTTAAATTTTATTAATTTTTTTTTTATTTAAATTCTACTATTTAGTAGTAGTTACCGATTTAATAATATATAGGTTAGAGTAGAACGGAGGTATGTTTTTTATTATTTCAGCTATTTTTTTTTGTTTTTTTGTTATGTGTACGGGTGTAAGAGCGTGTAGTTTCTATGGGTATGTTACTTTTTGAGAGTTTAATGTCTGAAAATGTTTAGACAATAGGTAGTCTTTTGTAAAGCTTTAAAAATGATTTTTCATCATTTTTAAAGCTTTACAATTGACGAATAACTGCTGCTTTTTAATCGTCCCGATTTACCCCATCCACTTGCAAAATGTAAAAGTTTTGCCAGCCTAGAGTTTCCTAACTTTGGTTATCGTAACTTATTTTTTGAATTTTTTTCGTTTTGTTTTTCCTCTTTCTTATATCAATAAATTTTAGGAAATTTATAAAAAAACAGTGTTAACTATGATTAGTTTATCCTCAACTAGCATTTCTTAAGTGTCCCCTATATGCCCTGCTATATTGTCGCATGACAAAAAAGGCATCGTTGTAAAATTTTATTTTAACCATGAATTTATTTGCATAATCAGAATTAAAATAGTGTAAAAATGGAGCTAACATGTCTAAAATGTTGTTGGTCAGATTTTATACTTTATAAAATATATATATATATATATATATATTTTAAGAAAATAACTAAAGAACTTTTGCAAATTTCATGTAACATAAGTTAACATAACAATAACATAACAATAACATAACAATAACATAACAATAACATAACAATAACATAACAAAACAAAAACACGATAAAGTTTTGTTTTTTCTAAAATTTAGTGAAAAAACTTTTTAACAAAAATTTAGTGGAAAAACTTTTTCTTAAATTTAGTGAAAAAGTTTTTTAATAATATATGCAAAAGAATATTAAACGCGACGTTTTTACATTTAAAGTTTTGAATAACAATGCTTAGTTTAAGCACATTTTTATTTTAAATTAGTGTAACGTAAGTTAAAACTACATGCATTTACTAAAGTTCCTACCTTATTAAATGCATTAACTAAATTTAATGCATTTAATAAGGCCAATAGGTCTTATTAAATGCATTTAATAATTCAATAAGGCCATTTCGCTATTAATGTTACGCGAAATCAGCGAAAAGCATTATGGGATAACCGAGGCGCAAACAAATCAAAACTATTTTAAAGGAAGTAAACAATTATCTATACATGGGTGGGGGTGATCACTGCGTTGTTCAAAACTGTAGCAATAATAGAAGGTATCCAGAAAAGTACATTATTAAAGACCATATTAAACTTTTTAATGGTAGTTAGCAACTTAAATTTTGGAGATGCAAAGACGTTAAGATGTTACCTAAATGGAACTCGAAAATTGGACTTTTCAGGAGTAACTTTAGAATTTCTCTTCGTTTTCCAGTCTGTTCAAATCATTTTAAAATGGGACGACCTGCTGATGTTTATCCTTACCCTACTGAGTATTTAAATGGTTACGATATTAAGTTAAAAAAAAGAAAATCTCCATTAAAACGGATATTCATAATTAAGAAAAAAAAGTATGTTGCTGATTACCAGAGTAGTCATGATCAAAACGAAGATAATCATGATCGAATAGAATTTACTGAGCCTATTAATATTCATTATGATCATGATTATGCTTTACCTGTTGGAAAAGATTTTCTTGTATCTGAAACAAATGACGTGGAAGACTTACAAATATTTATTAACGCTCCTAAAAGATTACTTAAAAGACCTTTGTTATTAAAATATCGAAAACGTTTGTTGAGTAAGTTTTCATTGAATTCACAAGTAGAGTTTAGTTGGGACAGAGAATGCCATTCTGATAGGTTAATAAAGTTTTATACTGGGGGCACAAAAAAAGTATTCATGTTTTTAATTAGTAAAGGGGAAAAAAAGTATGACAAACTATGCTACTACAAGGGGAAACTTTCAAAAACTTTCAAATTAAAACAAAAAAAAACTAGAAAAGCCTGGAAGAAAAAGCACTATAACAATCCAGGATGAAATTCTGCTAATGTGCATAAAACTGCGATTAGATTTGGCTATTCAGGATCTAGCATTTAGATTTTCGATTTCCCAGTCTCTTTGTTCAAGTATCTTAACAACCTGGATTACTTATTTTGGAAATGAGTTAAAGCCTCTTCTTTTATGGCCCACACGAGAAGCAAATTTATTGTATAAAGCAAGACATTTTTCTGGAAAGTTACACAATGTAGAAGGTATAATAGACTGCACTGAGCAAAAAATTCAGAGACCATCAAATGCAAAAGCACAGTATCAAGCATTTAGTACTTATAAAAGTAGTAACACATTGAAAAAGTTAGTTGTAAAAGCTTGCGGTGGCCAAGCTTCAGATAGACACATTACAGAGGACTGCAATGTTATTAACATGTTTTCTGAAGGTTCTATGTGCTTGGCGGACAGAGGTTTTAATATCCAAGATTTGCTTTTGGAAAAAAGTGGTATTAGTTTGTCCACCTTTTAAAAAAAAAGGACAACATTTTACACAAGCGAAAATTCAATCAGCCAAAGAAATTGCTCAATCACGTGTCCATGTAGAACGCTCAATTCGTCGACTTAAAGAATTTAGGATTTGTAAGAACAAGTTATCATTAACAATGCTAGACCTCATTGATCACATTTATATTATTTGTGGGGCTTCAAGTAATTTACAACCACCAATTATAAAAGAATTCATTAGACATAAATTAAATCTTAGTAAATATATATATATATATAAAAAAAGATATTTCAATTTTTTATACACTTTTTTTTTTTTATAAAAAAAAAGTTACATTATAACCATGAAAAATATTAAGAATAATGTTTTCAAAATCTGTTCAGATCGTTATCACATATTTTCTGTTGTTTAAGATTTATGATGTCATTATTGAATGTTTCATTAAAACTTTTAAAATTCAACCTAACGAAAGTAAGGCAATACGCATAAGCGTAAGGAGAGTAAGCAAAAGCTTTGACAAACCAAAGATTTTGTTATTTAAACGACTCTAATAAGTATTAATAAAGTTGTAATATTAAAATAATTTTTTAAAGTTGCTCTTGGTCTTGCGGAAAAATTACTTTCGATTTGATAACTAAAATAAATGTTATGAAAAATCACCTAGAAAGAGTGCCACAATTTTTTAAACTTTCTTTTGTTAATTAATTTTAATGAATGAGCTCAATACTTTTCAAATTGTTTTACGTAATTCTAACTCTTAATAATAGATACAAAAAAATCCACGATAAATATCACTCGGTACGTAAGTGATGTAACGTAAGTTAGATATATAGTATCAAAAAAACCAGTATATTTTCCTTTGCCGGTCACCTCTGATAAAATTTTATATATTTTTTATATTGGCATAGATTTTTATAACATTTGTAAAAGTTATAACGCTTGTAAAAGTTTCTCCCCCTCAGCTCCTTCGCCGTAGCCCGTGTTATAGTTAGTTATTTTATTTTCTCATTAGATTTTTTTACTCTATAATAATTGATATATGATGGCCATCATATACCTATGGTTAAAAAATAAAAAAATCGAATAAGAATATAAAATATCTAGTCATAATTTTTTCATGATAAAAATATATATTCAGTTAACTACAGAAAATCAAATTTGATCAGTAAGAATTTATTGGCCGCTTAAGTGCTTTAAAAATCTACGTACTTTATAGACTATCAAATAAGGGGATTGTCCACAAATTACGCAACATTATACTTATTTAAAAAGTTAAAGTTTGCCCTTTTGCGCGGTGATTTTCACGTGACTTAAGAGCTATTTTTATTTTTGATTTAATTAAAGACTCAGCGAGGGAAAACTTTCGTTTTGTTTACAGGCAACGCTCTGATCACGTGATTTGTTTTACCGCAAAAATCAATTTAGCTAACATAAATTAGTTTTTATAAACGCCCAAACGCAAGAAAGAGCGAAGTCGAACATTTTTACATTTCGAATTTAAAGATAATATTTGAAAATGGTTGTTTTAATAAAGGTCACCTACTGGTAATCCTTAATTAATTATAAATAATTATTTGGAAGTTGAAATTTTTTTAATTTTAAAATTTGATTTTTTTAGTATTAGGAGTAAATGTAAATATTTATTTTTAGTGGCGCGTGAGGCTACAAATCAAAAGTAAGTAATATTAAATATCCAAATTTTATATACTGATTTTTTTAGCCATGCTTTGTGTAATCCTTGAATAAAATTATCACCAAAAATTGTTAAAGCTAAATTGCTCCACTTTTCATAAAAAATACTTGGTCTCCATTTTATGTCATATATTATAGTGTAGGTAATACCTAGTATATTATGTATGTGCGTGTATAGATAGATTGTTTTGTTCAAAGAGCGTTATGTTCAATAAATTTTTTTAGTATGTGAAGCTGAAAAGTGAACTAGAGAAAAAATTTTCTGGGAAACTTCAGTTTGTAAGTCGTTACTTAAGTAAAATTTTGATTTACTTTTTTATTTTTATTTATACAATTTTAACAGGTAGGGTTGCATACTTTTGTTGCTTTACTTTTTTATTTTACTTTTATATAAGTTTTTGTAATTAAAAGTTTACCACTATAATTTTAAGCATGTTGTAAACTGGACCTTACTTTATTAAGTTATTTTTCATTAGATTTATATATATAAATATATATATATATATATATTTTATTTCAAACTATAAATAACCAAATAAATTGTTTCAAAACACTTTATTCCATATTTAAAAAAAGCATTTTGTGTTTATGTTTTTTGAATTAATTTTAATAGTTTTGAGTTGATGTTTTTAAATTAAAAAAATTTTTTTTTTTTAATCGTTATGTTCATCTTTGTAATAGTTTGACTCGCTGTTCTTGACAATCAAATTTGATCAGTAAGAATTTATTTTAGGATATCACAATATCATTTTTTCTTTAAGTCGCCAATTTATTGACCAAACGTTACTATATTTGCTGAAATACTTTATAATGAGAATGAGTAATTGTTAAGAGGTGCTAAAGGGACTTTTCAAAATAATTTTTTTTTGATTAATAGATTTTTTTTTTTCATCTTCTATATTCAGTGTTTAATCTTAAAACATAATGAATTTGACCTACAAATATTTAGAATAAACACAGTTATCTATCTAAAATAACAATTTTAACAAATTTTTACATTATATAGTACGATGTAAAATATTAGTAAAAAATGTAAATAGAATAATGCATTAAATGTTTTGCCCATATTTTTTCAATGTGTATTTATGTATTTTTTTGTCAATTAGGGTCCTTTCAATTTCCTTTTTCAACTTTTTTCATCGCTCTTTTAAATTTCTCTGGCCTCAACATTGCTTTTATTTAGGGTCAAACAAAGATACCACTTTAGATCTTTGCTTCAAGAGCTTTAAAAGCAAGAAATAAATTGATTGTAAAACTTATTCAAAGTTATTAAGCTTTTACAATCTGCTTAATCTTTAAATGTTCTACTAATCCTAGTTTGATGTGATTTAAAGGTAATACGACTTTGTTGGAATCTATTAAATGCTTTGTGAGAACAATCCTAGCTATAGCTTCACTTGTGAAAGCCAATTAAATTTCTTCTAATGATCATCATCAACCCTGCTGCCCCATAAGCAAAAGATCCATGAATATTTTGTGTATCCATCTTGCAAGCCAAGCAAGAATGCATCTTAAAATCACTACAAACATCCCACTTTAATTCAGAGTATTTAATTTTATCAATTCTTTGATGTGATCATAGTCTTTCATTCTTCTGTACCAAGTGTACAAGAAGCAAAGATAGATATTTATTTTGATTTGTGGAGCAACACTGCTTTGATACTCTGCTAATAAATCTATGAAAGTTAGCATTGCTCGAGTCTAAGAGATTTTAACAAACCATTTATGTCTTTAAAATAACTGAGTTTGTTACACAAGTCATAGTATATTTCAAATTTTCTCAGCCTTAAGACCTAAATCTTTGACTAAATCATCTAGCTCAGTGTTGAAAGTGAGGCTGAAAAGTCATTGGTACAAATGTTTTGCTACTGTTTCTAGCTTACTCTTCAAAATATTCACTGCATTTGCCTATGCAAAAGAATGAAAAAACTGCATATAGCAACTTCAACATAGACATAAATAACAGTAGCGTTCAATTTAAACTTTATTCAAAGTTTGGCGTAAAACCTTCATATAAATTTGGAGGTTCTGAGGAGAGGGTTCCTATAGCATTTCTCCTAAAATTAAAATAGTCATCTCTTTTGAATTAGAGACTAAAATTTTTGCGCTAATTTTTAGTGAAAATATTTTATATAAAATATAATTTTTTATAAAAACTAAAATCATTAATAAAATCATCAGCCATAAACATTGTTTTAAGAGATTAAAACTAATTTAAAATAACCCTGTTACCATAAAAGTAAAGCAAATGGCTTTATTAATTTTATTATTTTAAAAATCTGAAATTTTTATTCTTTTGAATGTAGATTTTCTAAATTATATTTAGATAATTTTTTTAGAAAATTTGCTTAAAAGATAATTCGCCGACAAAGTTTACTGCTCAATCAAAGTAAAACATAAAAAAGAAAAATAGATCTTTTGAATAAACTTATTCAAATAGTTTTTATTAAACCAGCAATTTTACTAAATCAACAATTTTAACACTAATAAAAACCTCAGACTTGTCAAAATTATTGTTTAATGTTTCTTTTTGTTCATTCTTTTAATTTCATCTTTTATTTTTTTTTTTTATGATTCACCTTTTTTGATATGCTTTTTATAAAACCACTTAAGTGTTTGTTATACAATATGGTTGTTCCAATATGCTTATCTAATCAAAATATAGGTTAAAGTAGGTGAGATTAAAATATGTTTGTTTTATAAATATTTTTTGTTTTTGAATATCTGTTGTTGTTTTTACCTCAATAAGTTGTTGTTGTTTTTTAGGAATATTTTGCTACTCCAAATAGAACTGGTTATTTTGAAGTGGAAGTTAATGGTGTTTTAGTACATTCAAAAAAGGTGAACTTTTTTGTCACATTTTGATTTTAAGGTTATATAAATAATTTGTTGACTACACTGTTTCTCCTTGAAAGAAGATATTTTGACCAAAGCTCGGCTGTTCCAAAGGCAAAAAATAATTGTATTCTGTATATCCACTTTCCTATTCATTCACTATATTTTATAAATACTTTTTGGACAAATAGTATTGAAATGCCAGAGACTTTATCAATCTCATTTTAAGTTACTGTCATTCAAATTGTATACATTGAACTTCAAACAGTGTGATTTTTTTTTAATGAACTTCTGGGAACAGGTACACTGGCTAGTTTTTAAAATAAATATTTTTTTCAAAATGCCTAAAATTTATATAAAATGCCTAAATTTTATATAAAATATAGTTAATAGATATTATAATTTACTAAATATTAAAATTATTAAAAATTAAATTATTAAATTTTTAAAAATTATTAAAATTATATGATTTAAATATAATAAAAATATTAAAAAAATATAAAATATAAAAAAGTATAAAAAGTATATAAAAAAAAATTTAAATTTAATATAAAATTATTAAAAATTAAATATATTTATCAAATATTAAAATTAATTTGTTAAATATTAAAATATTAAAAAACATTATATAAAATATAGTTTTAGGTTCTATTAAGAAGCTTTACTATGAACTTTATTTGTAAAAACCTGTAATCTACTTATACCGATACTATTTTATTTAAATTACTATAAAAATATGGTTTCTGTGAACATTTCACCTGATGCTTGTTCACAGAAAATAAAGTTTATTATTTATGATGCAAAAAAAAAAGTTAGGTTTTCATTCAAATTTATGCTTCAGGTGTTTGTTTTAACATAAAACTGAGTGGGATGCTTATTGAATACTTCTTGCTCATTAAATCCTTGAGATCAAGTGATATCTAATTATGTAAAATTTCTATTTAAGTGAATTCTTTATTTCAAATGCATTCACCATGGATTTCAAAAGCTTATCTATTATTAAAAAAGTTACAAATAAATAAGTTTGTGGAATTTGTAAGCATTTATTTACAGAACATTCATAACTCTATTTGTAACCACTATTTTGTTATCTATTTTTAGGGTATATTAAGTTTCATCCCAAAACATTTAGCAATTAAATTAAATGAAAAGTTATTCTAATACTAACTTGCTAAAAGTAGTATGTATGAAAATTTATAATAATATAAAATTAAAGTAATAATAGTAACGAAGTTCAATTGTCCCCTACCTTTATAAATTGAACAAAATAACCTTGCTCAAACAATTGTTTAAAGTATTAAAAAAATAAGTTATTTTTACTTTACCTCCTCAGGGTTGTGATACATTTTAAATATTTAATTGCAGAATGAAGTGCCTCATATTTTTTTTTTGCACAATGATTACCAAAGACAGTTTTCCTTCAAACGATTACCAAAGACAGTTTCCTTTAAATGATTACCAAAGACATGATTTCTGCTCAAAGAAACTATTATCTCCTTTATAATTGTAAATATAGTTATTGAATACAAACAACTTCAAATATAGATGCTATTGTAATAATTCTAATGAATAATTAGAAAAAATTAGGTTAAATAAGTCTAAAGCTATTCTTTAAGCAAATTAAGTAATTACCATTTTATTAACCACAAGTCCTTGTTAAAAAAGTTTGAAATCAAGTTTGTACCGTTGTTTCAAACATAAGGAATTGTTAAGTGGCAGAAAATTAATTATTCTTTATTGTGAAAACTAAGTAATTTGAAGTAACGGTACAAACTTAAGTTCAAACTTTTTTAACTCAATTTGAATTCAAACTTTTTTTAGGGCTTGTGGTTAATAAAATGGTAATTACTTAATTTGCTTATAGAATAGCTTTTGACTTATTTAAATATTACAAAATGATGTTTAGAATTTTTAAAGTCTTTTATCTGAGCCTTGAAAATGAATGTAGTAAAAACATTTTACCATGTAAAAATGTAATACATAAAATTAGGCAACATGTTTAAAGATTTTTTTTCTACTTTCAGAATGGTGACGGATATGTTGATTCTGCAGCAAAGATGTCTAAGATTGAAAATTCTATTCAGAGTGCTCTTCAATGATTACTTATAGAAGTTAGTGTTTTGTGTAAAAAATATATATATAAAATATATTGTCTATTGTAGATAAGGGGTTGTCCATAAATTATGCAAGCCCTAGGTGCGAGGAGAGGTTTTGTGACTAAAGAGTTATGTAATTGAGGTGGGGGTGTGGGTCAAAAAGGTTAAATATTGCGTGAAGTAGTTTACGGACGGCCTATAAATAATGTTTTTATAAGTACAAAAAAATGTTAAAATAGCTTACTACCTGGGTAATAAGTTTTAAGGGTATTTAAAGTGCTAAAAATATTTGGATTTACCGCCAAGTTTTTAATTAATGTTTTCTAAATATTTGTGTAGGTTAACAAACATATGAAGAATATTTCTTGCAGCACCTGTTACATGTCGTATGAAAACAAATGGATTAAAGTACTCCGCATCGGATACGAGTCATTTGTTTGATAAAATTGACTAGTCGTTTGTATGCATGAGATTTTCAAATAATGTTGTGTTTTTAAATTCTGGTTTTGCATAAAATACTGCCGTCGTAGTCATAATAAGTGTATATTTTCAACAGCGATAACAAAAAAGGTTATATAATAATAAATACTTAGTACAGGTAGACGGGCCCCAAAAACTCATGGACCCCAAAAGCCACACGCTCACATTAGTACCTGTAACTCATAGATAAAGCCTTATTAAGCAGCAAAATAGATTTTTTTATTTGACAAGATAGTTTTTTTAAAAGAAACTGTTAAAAATAACCAAATTAGCATAAATTTTTGAAAATTATACTAAAAACAATAAAAAAAAATTTTTTTCAATTTTATAACATTTTGACATTATAGTCCATAAATACTTGAAATTTTCATTTAAGTTTGCAAAGTAGTGTTTTTTGTAAAGATTTATGTCATACTTCTGCAAAAAAAACACAAGAAAATAAATGAAAAAGACAGTTGCTAAAATATTTTATCTTAACCAAAGTAGAGTTTCTGTGTGGTCTTTGGGGTCCCTTACTAAAAAATATATATACATGGATCAAAAACTCAATATTAAAATGGAGTTTTGCTTTTTTCTATTAACATTTATTTTTCTATTAACAATCAAGTAAAATTACTTTTTACTAGTTATTTGTATAAAAATTGAAATGTTGCTCTTTAGTCTTTAAAACAATTTAAAAGTGTTTTTATACATCTTTGAAACTATTTACTCTTTAATAAGTTGATCGACTAATTGACTAAGAATAATGGAATTATCTCCTTATCACTGTAAGGTCACTTTCTTGGTGTATCCTTCTAACTTCTAGTATCTTCATCACTTTCATGCTCAATAACCTTACGTTTGAGTGAGTTGTTGGTTACTGCAGCAGCTAAAAACATTATTGGTTTTTTTCCATCCACTTTACAAGATAACTTTCCACAGACAGATTTTTGTACATTGTGGCAAGAAGAGCATTGCTGTAGCTTTATGGCATGGCACACACCTTCTCCACAGCTGCATTCATTTTTACACCGTAAAAATGCTTCTTTTTGTTTTTCTTTGTTCCATCTTTTTTCTTCCTTATCTTTTATTTCTTGATTTTTATTATCTTGAATTACCTTCACTAAGTCCAACACATTTTTTCCTTTCATTGATCCGTGAACCTGCGTAACCCTTGTAGTAAGTTTGGAAACTTTCGGCTTAACTTTCTGTACTGTCAGTAAGCCAGGAATTTCTTCAAGTTGAATGCTTTTTTCGCTCAGCTCTTGAATAAGCTCTTGAGAACGCTCAAACTTTTCTTTCCAATACTGAGCTGAATTTTTTCTTTTATCAGGAGATTTAATAGTATAACTTCCAGGAGTTGTTGTACTGGATGTAACACTTTTTGAAAAATCAATACACAAAGCAGCTCGTGCAAACTTGTCCTGTTGCATGTCATTGACGCTTAATGATGTGGAAGTTACTCCTACACGTCTTGCAGCTTTGATTATAGATTGTCTTGGGGCCCAGTTGTTCCAAATACGTCCTAAAATCATCATAAAAGCTTCTTTATTTAGTGAATTGAAATCAGTAAAAATATTTTCTTTCATACCACGATACTCATGATGAAGGTTTTTGTTGAGTTGGTCTAAAAGCTGTGTCACACCAGTGGTATCTGGTGGAGTTAAGAACATACGTATGTTTTTCGATTGTAAAAACTTTAAGACATCAAAATTAAAGCGTGAACAATGCCCATCAGAAAGCAAAACTACTGGTCGTGCCACTTTTTTTTCAGTAAGATATTCATCAAACTCTTTGTACATATCTAATAACGAGTTGTGATCAGATACACCATGGTTGCAAGTTGTTATCAGAAGATGCGGAATACTTACCACAGCTTCCTTTGGAGCCATTTGATTAGTTATTCCAAGGGTACCAAAAAGTACTTGACAGACACAAAGGTCTCCTACAATTACAAAAAAATTACATATCATCTATTCAATCCATATTATAAATATTTATCAAAAAAGTGATAAGGCAATAACTACCTGAAAATGATACTAGAGGATGTATGGTGACGCATTCACGGTTTTCTCTGATCATTTTACAACATGTTTCCCCTTTTGCAGCAAAAACAAGACCAGCAGGAGTACCATCAACACCAAAATTGATGAACTGTGGTGTTTCGTCGTGATTAAATATTCTGCATGTATCAATATTTCCAGACCAAACTCCTGTCCCCTTTTGTACTGCTTCAGTCATAATGCCAGTCTCAATCAATTCTTCTGCAAGAGCGTCTAAAGGCAACCATGAAAATTAATTAGTAACTCAGTTTTGGTAGAACTATTTTTCATGAATGTACAGTAGCAATACATAAACTAATAAAAAGGTGTAGCTATGAGTTAAATTTTAAATGAAGCTATAGTATACTATGAAATAAAATAAAAAAGTCAATGTTTACTCATACCAAGGTGGAGACATGCCATTTCCCTCGTGCAATTGAGAGCTCTATTTATTGACACATTTCCTTGTCGCTTGAGTGTTAAGCTTGGATTCTTAGCTTTAAAGCGCATCCAAAACGATTTACCTAACCTGTGTTTAAAACAAAAATAAAAAATTAACTAAAAAAGCTTCTCTTACAAAGCTTCAAATCCTGGACTACAAGCAATCTCTTTATATCTTAACATGTTGACTATTACTACCTTTTAAAAATATATATAAGAAACATAAATACTTGTTTTGTGTCAAAGCATTTTTTGTATTTGCAGATAATGCTATGAATTTTCTGCCACCTTTCAATCTTTTATTTGTGTATTGTCTAACTTTCAGAACGTCAAGGACAAGTTTTGTTAGTTCTGCTTTGTTTATGCCTTGCATTGCTCGATTTTTATTCTTAATGTATGAAACAATTGACATCTCTTCTTCCTCCAAGAGAATTGCACAGTACTGTCTTTCAAGACCATTGACTATTTTCCCATCAAGTCTACGGTTTATTGTTTCACGATCTTTAATAAGTGGATATTGTCTTGTTTTAATTGCAGCATGTCCTCTTACATTGTTTTCTTTACACCATTGAACAGCAGCTTCAAGTTGTTTGTTTTTTTCTAATATAGCTTTTCTTTTAATTAGTGCTTCAGCATTAGAACTTGGATTTAGTGACTTCATTTGCAAGCGAGTTTTGAATTTTTTGTTGCTGTTACTCATGTTCATTTATTTGCTTACAAATAAACTAATATCGCAAATTCACATACTGCAAACTGAACTAAAACTATCCTCTAAGCAGGAGTGTAAAATAAAATCTCTATATAAATTCATTATCATCAAAAAGATAGCTCCAACTACTACAAATCTACTTTAAATCATGAATTTTTGTAATATCACTTATATTTTTGTTAAAAATAATATAATTAATGTGGTTTTTGGGGTCCCAAGCATGTGGTTTTTGTAGCGCTTTAGGTACTTCCCTAAAATATAAGTTTGCAATCAAACTACCATATGAAGGGGATTTTAATATAACAAGCTATTCCAAAAAATTGGAAAGTTGCAACTAATTTCATAAAAGTTATAAACAATTTAAGCCATGCGGTTTTTGAGGTCCCCTACTAAAATATAGCGAAACTTTACTGAAAAAAAAAAAGCAAACAAAAAATACCAAAATACTTCTAAACCCCTGGGAAGAACTTTTACCATATAAAAACATATAAAAAAGCAAAATAAAGTTAAATTTGTTTTGTACAAAAGATACAGCAAAAGAAAAAATCATGTGGTTTTTGGGGCCCGTCTACCTGTAGTGTGAGTTAAAACTGTCGAAGTGGAAAGCTATTTTATTTTTGCCTAAAATTTTATTTTATCAAAAGTATTTCATAAAACGAGTTTTATAAATTTAATTTGAAAGTATTTCATAAAAAGAATTAAAAAGATAAATCTCAAAAGCGTCCCTATTTCGTACACTGATTATGCCTATGGCTGTATCACAGAAGAAAAATAGTTTCTTATAAATCCCTCAAAAATAGTTTAACACTTTATTTTATGATTTTTTTTACCCATTTTTATAGTTTAATTCCATACTCTATTTACCAACTCGAATTATAATAGCTAAATCTGGCTTGTTATAAACCCTTTGTATTATTTAAATACTTAATAATAATTTGTAAAATAAAAGTTAAGACTAGTTGCAAAAAATACCCTTTTGAAATTATGCGTCTAAATTAAATTAACTTTATAGTAATGCAGTATAATCTTTCGTTGCATAGCTACGATAAAATAACTGAACTTTAAGCAGCTTTTAGTGATCACTGGCGTAGCATGAGATTTTTACTCCCGCATTTTTTTTTACTCTCAGTAAAAGTTTCATTTAATTTTTACTCCTGAGATTTTCATTCCCATATAATGTTTAGTGGCAAAATGTATTTGACAACTTTGTTGTATTTTGACAGCATTTTTTAACGTTTTAAATTGGCTTTTGAAATGAGCAGTAAAGCAGCGATTCTGTTTAGTATGAACATTTAAAATTTTTTGACAAAATGTAAGGTATTATTAAGAAACAAAATATTGCCGTTAGACGATTTAATCTAACTCTTTGTTTGAAGAAGTGGGGTTTGATTCTAGTATATATCTCAAAGAAGCATGTCTAATAGTTTAAAAGTCCATAGAACTTTATATATCACGGTGATCTATACTAAAGGCCTTGCCATCGCGCAAGCATTAACTGGGGACCTATTTTTTAGACGGCGAAAGCAAAACAAAAATTTGTTTAAGTAATTTTATATTAACTCAATAAACTTTTCACTCTCAAAACGTTTTATTTTAAAATAACAAACTGAAATTCCAACAAAATATTTCTTAATTTATAAATTTTTCTCAAATTAATAAAAAAAACACAATAAAATAAAGATCAAAGTCATGCCATATATATATATATATATATATATATATATATATATATATATATATATATATATATATATATATATATATATATATATATATATATATATATATATATATATATATATATATATATATATATTAGTAAAAACACCTATCTTTTTTCTTCTACTCTGAGGCTCTATGAAAAGATTGCGATAACGTACTGTCATCCTCATCTTCTTTGAACCCCTATCTGTTTTACTTATTTTATTTATTGAAATCTTATATTACGAAGTTGTAAAATCTTATATTAAATTAAAACAGAAAAACGAAAAAAAAAAACAAAAAAAAATTTTTGCCATTACTGGTTCTTTAGGAAGAGTTACTAAATCTCAAAACCTATTATATTTTGAGATTTAGTAACTCTTCCAGAAGATCCAGTAATGGTGAAACTCAGAGTTGAAGAAAAAAGACATTGAACACTCTATTTGTAAAAGACAAGTTAATAATCATATACATAAAATTACAATAAAAAGTTTGCAATAAGATTACAATAATAATTCAAGAATTCATGACAATTTTAATATTTTTTGAGCTGGTTCTTTATTTGAACGAGGAGTCAGAAGTTTACATAAATTATTTTAAAAAATGTTTGAAAGAATATTTCCGTGGTGTCGATGAATCTCAAAGTTGTAAAACTCTGATACCATTATTAGAATATTGCTCAATGAAACTCTGCATACTTGATCCTTAATCGCATTCAAAATTATAAAAAAAAATTACCCATTGACAGGTATTATCAGTGGGAATATTAAGTCCACCACGGTCAATTGAGTCTATGTATTGTCCATATTTTTGGTGGTAAAAAGTGGTTTTTTCTAGCAGCTCATTTTCTGATAGTTCGAAATCTTTACGAGTTAAATACCCCGATATGTATATAAGTACCATATTTGTATCAGGAGAAATGAAAGATTCAAGATCTTGTAAGTTGTCAAATATCTCAGCAGAGGACTCATCCAATAAAAAGCCGCAATTTGGACAAGAATGGGTTGTATCAAGACTTATGTTAACAGCCATGTTATCAAGTGAAAGTAAAAGCTTGGCTCTTGAAATATTCAATTTCTCACTCAGCTGTTGTACTGTTATAAAATATGTGCCTCGGAACCTTGTCGCAATTTACTAAACTCTTTTTCCAATGGATCAGTAGAAAACTCACTAAGAATTACATATTGATGCGAGCTATTGAATAATGATCGACATAATTCAACAACACGATTGCACGTGTGGTAAATTGATTGTGCAGTGTCACAAGTAAGTTGTTTCTTTCTTTTACCTTGCTTTCCAGCCATCTTTAAAGCCATATTTCCAAAATTTAAAATATCGTCCAACCTATTATGATTAGGATCTCTAATAACTGCTTGAAGTTCATCATTAAATCTAATATCTGCACCTGTTCCCTTTACATTGAGAACTTTCCACCACGATACAGCAACGTTAATAAAATCTGCTGTGTCTTGTCTTTCTTTTATATGCTGCAGTCCTGGATGGTTAATCAAAGCATGGTAAGTTTTGTCACAAAATATCTTTAAACAGGTAGAAAATGACTGCCTCTCAATTGGCTTTGGAAATATTGAAACCTCGTTTTAATTAGATAATTTAACTAATTTTTTGGATTCAAGTTCATAAAGCTTTTTAAGATGATCCCATTGTGCTACTTTATGTACTCCTTTATCATAAAAAATAAAGAAATTGCGAGTTTAATTTACTTATAGGTATCATTTTGGTAATGAACGATGGTCCACCAAATAAGCAATTAACTATTAAAACCAATACAGTTTTTGCAAGAGAAGTTGAATCGTCCATTGCTTTTCCAAACAATGTACCACCATGATATAGTAACATTTTTTAAACATAAACCTCGTCATGCAATAACAAACAAAGTTTCTGTTTTTCTTCAATAGATTGGAAAATATTTGTCAAAAAAAGCTTTTCGTTTAATTTAGAAACTTTTGAAGTTATTCTTATCAAAGTTCTTACAGAAGGCAATCGGTAATCTGTTCGCAATTAATTATACAAACTTCTGGACGTAGCAAAATACTAAAAAGATCTAATAATAATTTCTTTAGAATAAATCTTACTACCAATACACTGTGAACCCATAGAAGCTAAATGTTCTTGAATTTCTTTTCTTCCAAGAATCTAATTCTTTAAATAACGTACGACTTCTTCTAATATTGACCATGCATTAATTTTGGAAACTCTGTTTTTAGAAATTGTAGAAATTTTAATTTTGACTTCATAGTGATAAGTTTCAAAATGCAAATTGTCACTAATCTTGATTAAAAAACATGGAACCCCATTTGAATAAGCTTTTGATTGCAAATGAATAGTGTTATTAAATCATAAAACATACCCATAGAATACCTAAATCTCTTTCATTACTTAAAATAATTTTTTTCATTTCAGCAAAAGTTACTCTATCTTTTTCTAAAAAGGTTAATTGTTCATCTTGAGCAAAATTTCGAGAACAGGAAGAAGCACAATTTGTTGAACTTAATGGAGGAGATTTAGTGGGAATTTGACAAGAACGTATGCCTGGCCAAACAGATGGTGGAAATTTAGGACGATATTTTCCTCTGACTTGTTGTTTTTCAAAATTTATCGGCCAATGCAACTCACAAACTATAGTGTCATTAGTTACATAACGGTTTTGCTAAAATTCTCTAACCGTATGCGCATCAATACACGAGAAACTTATTAGGTATTTAAATATTTCGTAAAGATTTATCTATTAACAGCGTTCATGGCACTCAGGGAAAACCTGGAGAACCAGGGAAAAGTTTTTAAATTCTAAAAAATCAGGGAATACCTGGAAAGTTCAGGGAACTTTTTTTGAAAATCTTTAAAATCAGGGAAAACTCAGGGAATGTTTTTTAGTTTTATATAAGATTATATGATAGATACAAATTGTTATTTTTGAAATAATTATTTTTTATATTTCTTTTCCTTATTAAACTACTTTTTATTACTTAAAAACCTTCCTTTATCAGATCGCTATCAATTAATTAAGAAGTATTTAACTCCTTAAAAAATTATAATAAAAATATTAGGGCAACATGGATTAAGTTGCGAAAGTATTATATCCTTTAACATTAACAAGGAAAATTATTTAATTTTTACCTCCCGAACTCAGGGAAAAAGTACTTGAAATCGGGTAAAAATCAGAGAATGGATTTCTAAAACTGCCATGAACCCTGTTTAAGATGCATGACAGTTTGTGATAATAAATTGCTTGAAGATGCAACCATTGGCGTCTCGAGGAGGTGTCTAGCCCCCATGCTAAATTTACTAGTTGGCATATTGGACACTGGAGTCGACATAATTGAATTTATAGATGGCAGTCGGCAAATGTCAGCTAACGATGATTTTTTCTTTTCTTTTTTTTTTAGATCTTAGTCGGCAAAAAACATATACGTTACCTTCCTCCCATTAAATCTCTTTGAAACGGCCCTGAATGCGACCTAGGAAACCGACGAGGATATAACAAGTTGTGCTACATTTATGGAGGGTAGATATCCAAATATATATAGAGTAAATATGGAGCGGAAAAAATGCAATAGTTGAAATTAAACACGATATTTAAATTTCGTTAAATAAATACATAAGTAAATGCCCTAGATTTTCAACTGTTAATCACAGCATGAAAGTGGATTCCCGTTGAATTGTCTAGGAATATAGAATAATCAACTTATTAAGCCGTAAACTGCATGGGTAGGTTATCCACACACACACTCACATATATATATATATATTTATATATATATATATATATATATATATATATATATATATATATATATATATATATATATATATATATATATATATATTTATATATATATATATATATATATATATATATATATATATATATATATATATATATATATATATATATATATATATATATATATATATATGTATATATATATATATATATATATATATATATATATATATATATATATATATATATATATATATATATATATATATATATATATATATCACTAATTCTATGGGCCCATAGAACTGGAAAAAAAGAATCAAATAAGCCGAGAACATTAGTGATAAAACTTTGAGATTTTAAAGATAAATTCGTATTTTGAGCAAGTCAAGCAATCTGAAACGGAAAAAAATTATATACACGAAGATTTCTGCTCTGAAACAACGCAAATCAGGAAAAGTTTGAGGGAGAAAAAAAAATCGAACGAGTGGCTGGTAAGTTTGCATAATATCCTAAAATAAATTGATAATTGGGTTGCAAAGAAAAGCAAAAACTCATCTTCATAATATTTTTCATTAATTAATGGAATTTTATTTTTACTGTTACTTATTTTAGATTAGACTGTTTTAAAAATGGAGGATAATTTCATAATTAAATTTTTAGATGAAAATGACATTATCGGTGATAAGGACACCGACTCAAATTATTTTAATCACAAAATGTTAGAAAGTAAATCCACAATTACTTAATTATATTTTACGTAATGACCTATGTGTTAATGAAACAGATTATGAATTATTATGCATTGAATTAGTAAATAAAACTGAAAAAAACATAATTATAAATAGTACTTATAAACCACCATCTGGTAATATGAAAAAGTTTAAAACTCACCTTAAAAAATTCAAAATTCCAGGAGACATATTTATTTGGTCGGGGATTTTAACATCAGCCTAATCAACTATGCTTCCAATAATAATGCTAAGAATTTTATGAATACTCTTTTAGAAAATAACTTTATTCCAACAATAAACAAATCAACAAGAGTTATAAAAAAGTCTTCTACCCTACTTGATAACATCATAACTAACAGTATTTATAATAGGGGTGGACCGAAGCCAGGTTTTTTTTTGCCGAATCATTGGCTTTGGCGAAATTTTTTTTTAGTTTCTAAGCTATAGCCTGGAATCTTTAATTACGTAAAAATATTTTTTGGTATGTCACAGTATACTGTGACAAACCAAATATGATATAAATGAAACCAGCTCCGGGTCTTGGGTTGTGGCAAGGTTGTGCGCAACACAAGGGCGACAAGTTGTTTAGGGTGGCGAAAAACGGAACGAGAACAGTAAGAAAAAAAAGTTACTTTAGTTGAAACACATTGATTTTTTATTTTGATTTTTATATTCACTATATAAAAACTGATTTAAACTGTTACGTTATAGTAAACTTTATTTCATTAAATTTAATAACCCTAATAATTTCTTCAGCTAAAATTTGTTGCTAATTTAAATCAAATAAAGTTATGATCACTCAACCTTAGTAATAAAAATTATTAATACATTAGGTAGTCGTAAAATATTGAAAAATAGTTTAAAAATGACTTTTTCTAACATTTAATTAATAATTTCTAAAAGCCGAGTGATATTAAGTTATATATTTTTAAACATTAATTTAAAATATAAAATTAAATTAAAAATCTAGCATTTGAAACTACTTAGCTGTTACTAAAACCTCCGGATTTTATGTCATAAAAAACATAGCGCACGAAAGTTGAGAGGTTCTTGAAATTTAAAAAAAAACTATACAAATAAGTTAATTTTAAAGCATGAAATGATTTTTATTCAAAATTTTTTCGTGCAAATGATAGTTTGTTTTACAATGATTATGTCAAAAAATAATACGCAGAAAAACTCGATTGAAATTTAAATCAATTGCGTTTGATTTTTGATTTTGTACGCTGGATCATTGGTAAAAGTAAATATACTTTCCCTACAAATATAGGTTAATTGGCTATTTACTATTTCAAATTATTAATTTGAATATGAATATTGTTTATTTCAGCAAATATTATTAAAGGCAAGAAACTAATTAAACTTCATATTTTAACTTTCAGAATTGCTATTATAACTTTTAGTTATCCATTAGCGCATTATAGCTACCTCATCACGACGTAAAAATCCCTTATGGAATTATTTCAAAGTGAGTGATGAGGATGTTGGCAAAGCAATCTGCATACTTTGCAAGAAGATTTTGTCTATAGGAAATAAAGAAGCACACAACATGTCAACAACAAGTTTACAAAACCATCTGAAAAAAATGCATTACAATATACATAGCATGATGCTTTCTCAGACAAAGACTGTTAACCACGAATCTTCACCAGATCCAAATCAAAAGTCTGTAAAACAATTTTGCACTACTCAAACAATATGCTCAGATAAAAAAAGCTTTGTTGAATCAGTGCAAATCATTACCAGCACAGCCACAGATGAAACGCAGGGATGCTCACATGTGTCTAATAACTCAAGACTTCTTTTCAAAGAGCATCGAAACAGGTAACTCAGATAACTGTAACTAAATTCATTTACTATTCAGAATTCAAGATGTTCAAGAGGGAAGAATGATACATACTTCTATCACTTAGATCCGTCACCGGTCATTGTTAGTTACTAAATAAAATTTTTTGTTCTTCAAATTTGTTTCAGGTCTCTCTGCGGGAGATTTTGCCAAGAAAAAAATTGTGGCAACTTGACAATTCAAAGGTTCAAGTTATTACCAAGCTTATTGGAGAAATGATATGTTTAGACTTGCAACAATGCTGCATTGTTGAAGATAAAGGTTTTACCAAACTTTTAAAGAATTTAGCTCCAAAATATACAATACCTAGTCGAAAGCATTTCTCCACAAAAGTCATTCCGATGATGTATGAAACCACAAAAGCCAAAGTAAAATATGAGCTGGATCAAGCAGATTTTTTAAGTTTAACTAGTGATGGTTGGACCTGTTAGCACACAATTCAATCGTTTTACAGTTTAACTGCTAGATTTGTGACCCACAAATTTATAGTTAACCATGTCATCTTACAAGTTACACACTTCCCTGAGTCGCACACAGGGCACAATATAAGCAAATTCATAAATGAAGCGATACAAACATGGGAAATTCCCCATGAAAAGATTCATGCAGTTTTAACTAATAATGCAGCCAATGTAATGGCTGCCATTAAAGAGTAAAATTTTGGCGATAAACATCTGCCATGTCTGATACATACTTTACAGCTTTGTATTCAGAAAAAGATCTTTAAAAATTAAAATTGCCAAAGCACAAAATATATCAAGATGTTTCCACAAGATGGAATTCAACATACTATGTGCTTGAGAGGTTCATTGAGCAGAAAAAATCTGTTGCATTGTATTGCATTACCAGAACTCAAACAAATGCAAAGAATCCTACGGAATATCAATGACAACTTGCTGAAACGCTTGTATCCATATTAAAACACTTTGAAAGTGCTACAAAAGAAATGAGTAAAGAAACTGCATGTACATCAGAGATTATACCATTTATCTATGCAAAGGAAAAGTTTCTTGACTATGCTTGAGACACGGCAACTAAAATCAAAACTGTTGTTTATGAACTTAAGAAAGATTTTAACTATCGTTTTTAAAAATACAAGGATAATGTTGATTTGAAAGTTGCAATGATGCTTGATCCTAATTTCAAGTTAAAGTTTGTTGAAGAAACGAATCATAATAGGTTTAAAGAAATGCTCTATCTAGAGTTCTACCAATTTTGTTCCGAGTCTTATTTACAGATTTTGATGACCATGGTTCTCCATTAAAAAAAAAAAAAAAACTAATGAGCATGGACATATATAGCTTCTTCCACCAATTCGGTGCAAATGAGTATGCCCTACAAAATTCGGAAAGTTCTGACGGACGGGGAAAAAGAAAAAGAAGCACTAGTTCAATAGGAAAAACTCAAATAGTTCAAGAAAAATGGTAAGAAAAAAAAATCTATTTATGATTTACGTGCTGTTTATAGATTAAATATATAAATTAAATGGAATTATATTTCAATTTCTATATTTCATGCTACTTTTTTTAATTTTATGAAATATTTTTGATTGCCTATGCCGAAAATTATTTATAATTTATCAATAAGCAATTTTTTTTATCTCCGTTCTTTATTCCTTATAGTTCAAAAGACGGATAAAAGTCTTCTTTTAATTTGTTTAGTTGTTTAAAGATTAATACTTTTAAAATATAAACCTAACATTATCACTTATATTTCATGTATCACCACCGATCAAGTCAACTTCTACTTTAGCCTTCCAATACTGCCAAAGAATGAATGCCCTTATAAGTGGTGCGGTGCGTACCGTAACACTTGCTCTGATAAAAATACTTACAAGTTGGATTTGTCAAAGTTTTCAAAGAAAGTTTTGTGCGCGCCTCTTTCATCCGTAAAAAGTGAACACCTATTTAGCACAACTGGAAATATATTTGAAGCAAAAAGAAACAGACTATTACCAGAGCATGGAGAACAGGTTGCATTTTTAAACCATAATATGCCTACTTTCATTAAATGAATTATTATTAAGTAAATAATAGACTTCGTAGTTCAATTGATTCATCTTTTTTAATAAAATTTAACACAAATTTTATGTTCAAATTAAAATAATAACTATTTTTACTTATGTTTACATTTTTGTGAATTCTTTTAAAGTATTGACCCTAGATTACTTTAAGAATCAGTAAATGTCTAAGTCATTTATTGCAGACTGCGGAGTGATTTGTAGTCTATACCTGCTAGATATAAAGTAAAGAATCTAAATTTCACTCTCTAAAACTGTTTTAATTTTTTATAATTGTGCTTTTGTTCTATAATTTTCTTAAAATCGGCTTGAGCATACAAGCCTATAACATAGGCTTGTATGCTCATAGGCCATTGTATGTTTTAGGCTTGTATGCTCTGGCCATAGGCCAGAGCATACAAGCCTAAAACATTGATATATGATTTCAAAAACAGCTTGATTATTCAAATCGTGGTGGTGAAGTGTATTGCGCTTTAAAGTACATATGAATTTTGCCGAAGCTTCGGCTTCGGTAGAGTAGCTTTGTATCAGCTTCGGTACATCCCTAGTTTATAATAGTCCTCTTTACACAGGTATAATTTAGACTGATTTATTGGATCATTTTCCTACATTCTTAACTACTAATAACATTTTAATTAACAATATTGCCACAAAATCCACAATATTTCGACAGATCAATAAAAACTCCTTAAAACATTTTAAGAGCTGTTTAAAAAATAATGTTGATTGGAATTTAATTTTGCAACCAAGTGATGCTAACAATAACTTGTTTCTAGGTCAATTTTGCAAGCAATATAAAGTAGCGTTTCCAAAAAAAAGAAATAATCATAAATACCCAATTACTTCAAAGTTCCTGGATGTCGATACTAAAATCTTCAAAAAAGAAAGAAAAATTATATATAAAGTATCTTAAAAAAAATCTTATAAAAATGAAACTTACAAAAATTACAAAAATATATTCGAAAAAACAAAAAGCTTTATTATCCTTAGTTATTATAAAAACCTTCGTAATCACTAAAAAAGTATGAAATGTAATTAATGATTTAATTGGAAAAAATAGTTATAAAAAAAACACTCTGCCAAAAAATCTTTTTATCAATGGAAAATTAGTTTATGATAAATCTAATATTGCCAGTGGTGTACACTGGATTTTTAGATGTTTGAGTTTTGACACTTACAGGCATTGTGCAAACTCCAAACATTTGTATGTTTATGCTATATCATAAAAGGATGTTTTGCAATGAATTGGGGTGAATGGAGCTAGGGAACAAAAAACCCTAATTTTAGGGCCCACGCAGCCCTTAACATGGGAGCAGCGAGTTTGTTAACTTTTTCTTTTCTATTTTTATCTAAGTTCATATTCATCAACAAATTTCAAATTTTATGCAATAATCTCGTATTTTTCAAAAAAAAAAATTTTGACCCCCTTCAATTTGGGTCTGTAAACATTGCAGGGTCATAAAAACTGAACACTTAGAGATTATTGCATGAAACTTTTTAAAATCCAGTGTACACCACTGATTGATTGCTAAAACCCCACCTAACTCCATTCTTTTTGATTCTTATTTAAAAGCTCATAATAAAGTTATGGGAAAAACTAGTTTAAAACTTAGCTAGCTAGAGATAGTAATGTATAATAGGCTATATAATTATCGAACTGAGAACGACATGTTGTGTTGCAAGCAATTCGGTTTTTAAAAAAAAAAAATTCAATGAACATGTAATAGTTGAACTTTCTAATCAAATATCTAACGCCTTTGATAATGAATGTTCATTGATCATGGAATTTTCATTGATCCGTCAAAAGTTTTTGATACCGTAAATCACAATGTACTAATAAAAAAACTTGAAAACTACGGAGTGAAAAATAAAAACTTACTTTGGTGCAAAGGGTATCTGACAAACCAAAAGTAATTTTTATATATGATCAAAATAACACATTTACATATTCCATAACTTGCGGGGTTCCTCAGGTTTCTATTTTAGGACCACTTTTATGTCTATTGTACATAAATGATTTATACTTAGCAATAAATCTTTTAGACCTAAGTTTGTTTGCTGATGATTTCAATCTTTTTTGTTCTCACAGAGATACTAAAACACTTTTAAGTTAATGAATGGTTTGTAAGTGACAAACTTTCACTAAATGTTGATAAAACAAAACCAGAAAACATTCAACTAAAATTACCAAATCTTACAATTAATAATACTTATATTAAAAGGGAAACAATGCGTAAAACAAGGAGTAAAACTAGATGAAAATTTTCTGTGGTATTCACATATAAATCGTATTAAAACAACACTCTCAAAAAATATTGCAATGATGTTTAAGGCTAAACCTTTTCTAAATGTAATTTTCCTGAAAAAATTGCATTTTGCTTTTATTTACAGCTATTTTTTTTACTATAATATTGTGTGGGCTAGTACTGGCTATACAAAACATAGAAAAATTTACAACAAACAAAAATATGCGTGCAGATTAGTGTTTAGAGCCTACAGAAATACTCCTTTTATATGCGCTCGGTGCATTAAATGTGTATAAACGCAATTTACACCATTTTACACACCATTTTATTGTTTATGTTTAAAACAAAAATGGGATTGTCCGCAAAAATTAAGTTTGAAAAACTCAAAAGTTTTTCAAAGTTATTTTAGTAAATCTAATCATAAATATTCAATAAAGTTTTCAGATAACAACTTTGTTCTTCAAAAGAATAATTTAAAATCAACCTCCTATTCAATTAAACACCGCGGACCTTATCTATGGAAAAAATTCCCAGAGGTTGTCAACAAAAAAAAGACATACATTAGAGCAATTTAAAAATGAATCAAAACGTTTGTTACTATTCAGGGATCTAAATTTATCCGACTTTAAATGTTTCCACAATGTTACAACATTTTTGTTTATGTTAATTTTTTTATGTTTCTTACATAATTTTGGTACGCTGAATTCAGTGGTACCATTGGTTTTGCTCTACCATAAAGATTTCCTGAGAAAAAGCATAAAGTATATTTAGGAATTTTCGTATATGAGTAATACATTTATAACATTATATATATATATATATATATATATATATATATATATATATATATATATATATATATATATATATATATATATATATATATATATACATATATACTCATTCTCTCCGCTGAGCTACTGACAGTGGCTCGTGGATTTATTTTTCTCTCCAGCTTTGTATATTTTTGTATCTTTTTTCTATAATCCCACTTTTAATATTACTTTTCCTGATTCTAGTGTTTTAGGTATTCAATTGTCACTTTCTTTGTTATTGTTTATGTTTATTAATGTTGATTTAAAGTATTTTTATTGATAAATATTAGCACATTTTGGATACGATTTTTTTAACAAACGCTACTGAGAGAATGAGTCAACTATACTCTTTTGTTTATTTTTAGTTTAACTAATTACAACTGTTATATGAAGTGGTGAATATGTCTAGTAGATCTTGCAAGCTTTGTCCTGACTTTTTATGTTATGTTTGTGGTTGCTATATTAGTCCAACACAAACTAAACGTAAGATTGTCAGTGGTACGAAATTCTTTACTGCATATCATGCATATTTTGGCATGGCTATGGGAGATCAGGACAAATTGTAGGCACCACACTACAGTTGTGGCAGCTGCAGATCAACTCTGGAAGGGTGGCTATGTGGAATCCGAAAGTCAATGCTGTTTGCGATTCTAAGAATATGGTGAGAACTGACAAACCATCATGATGACTGTTATTTCTGCATGGTTGACATTTCAAAGTATAAAAAGCCGAAAGATTGGCTGACTCTACTTTATCATAGCATACCCTTTTCTATTGAACCAGTTCCACACAGTGTTAAGTTGCCTGTTCCTTACCCACCTCAATCCGAAGAAGCAGCTGCATATCATTCTGATGTAAACGCACCGGATGAACTCCGTGATGACTGTAATTTCAGGGAACCGAATGATTCACCTTATTTTCCTAACCAACAAAAACTTGATGACTTAGTACGAGATTTAGGTCTCACTAAATCATAGGTAGAACTTCTGTCATCACGTTTGAAAGAATGGAACTTATTAGATCCAAGCTGCAGAGCCTCGAAATACCAAAAAAGATACAAAACATTTGCATCCTTTTATGTAGTATCAGAACCACTGTGCTACTGTCATGACGTTCGTGGTCTTTTCGATGACATTGGCATTGTTCACAATCCTGAAGAGTGGAGGCTATTTATTGGCAGTTCAACAAGAAGTCTAAAGACAGTTTTGCTCCATAACGGAAACCAATTTTCTTTGATTCCATTAGCTTATTTCGTTCATCTAAAGGAAGAGTACGAGAACGTGAAGTTGTAGCTTGAGAAAATCAACTACGACAGTTACAAGTGGGATGTATGTGAAGACTTTAAGATACTAGCGTTTCTTCTCGGTCACTAGGAGGATACACTAAGTACTCATGTTTTCTTTGTTTATGGGATAGCAGGGCTGCGGACCAGCACTTCACGAGACGTGAGTGGCCATTGAGAGAACATTTACAGCCTGATTCGCACATTTCTGATACCTGTTGAAAAGATCTTCCTACCGCCCCTTCACATTAAACTAGGTCTTGTCAAACAATTTGTCAAAGCATTAAACCCAGCAAGTGCAGCGTTCCAGCATATTCGGCAGATGTTTTCAAAGGTGTCAGATGCAAAAATTTTAGCAGATGTATTTGTTGGTCCGCAGCTTAAAGTTATGTTGGCATGTAAGGAGCAGGAGGACAAAATGTCTGCTGTTGAGAAAGAAGCACTGATTGCGTTTAGACATGCTGTTTATAGTTTTTTAAGCAACAATGAGAGTGATAACTACAAAAAGCTAGTGGAAAACCTAATTGTACGGTAGGCAGATATGAAATGCATGAATGTTGTAGATATTAAATATATCAATAAAGCTGCATTACCTGCATTCATACTTGAAATTTTTCACACCAAATTTAGGTGATGTGAGTAAAGAACATGGAAAACGTTTTCATCAGGATATACATGCAATGGAGAAAAGATACCATGGCAGATGGGATGCAGCTATGATGGGTGACTACATCTGATGATACACGATGACGACAAACTTCATAAAAGAAAACCACGATCTACTGTTCACTTCTAATGTCTTTTGAGATTTTGAGAGACTATTACATTAGAAAATAATGTAACATTATGTAGTATATGTATGTAACGTGATGTAACATGACGTTTTGTAACATAACATAACATTTTTGAGCTAGTAAATGTTATATATTGACTAAAATTGTATCTCATGCAATATGATTAATATTAATTATATGTTTAATTGAATTTTTGGTTTTATGATCAAACGGTTGGTGTAATAAACAAACCAATGTCATATTCAGACTCATTCAAATTAAATAAGAAACATCAAAAAAATTCAGTAAACAAAGAAAAAATTTTTTTGTTACATTGTGTTCTTTTAAAGTAATCTCAATCAAATAATGGTATTTTCTGGTGTCAATATGCCAACTAAATCAAAAATTTGTTCAAAAATTATAAACATAAAAAATTTGAACCCCCTCCCCCTTTCCCTGAATTGAGGGGATTACAAATTTTATATGGTTATACCTTTTGAACGCTGAGAGATTATACTATAAAGCTTAAAATTTATCTATAAATCAAAGTCTAGCTGAACGTAGTACAAAAAAGATTTTATCAACTTGTTGCACTCAAGATTAAGGGAAGGGGATGGGATAAAAATTTTGGGGCTTTTTTGTTTTCAGACTACAATTATCGCAATTTTTTGCAAAGCATCTTTATTTGATAAAGTATAAACATAAATGTTTGGAGTTTGCTCTGTCTGTAAGTTAACTCCAAGACTAAAAAATGCTTGATCTGTCCCTGTAAAACCTAGCTTGGTCTTGCATAATAAATCTTGTTTATGTTTCTTTATTCTCTAATGTATAGTATTACGTTTTATGTAATTAGTATTACCAGCTTGGTTCTGCTTCATAAACCAATTTAAGTTAACTGCACGCGTAAAAAATAACTTTTGTTAACATTTTAGAATCTTCAAGACAAAAACATTACCTTGATACATTACTCTACTTTGTATTTGTATAAAAATGGTATTTTACATAAAGAAAAAATCTGTATTTAATTACATTAATTTTTATTATTTACATTATAATTAACTTAATAATTTTATCTCGTAATGGTTTTCCTCAGTAATTCTTATATTTTCTAAAAGATATGCTTGATACTTTTTAGGTATGTCAACAGATAGGCTTAACCGTTCTATAAAGAGTAACTGAAAATCTTTCTTTTTTAGGTTTACAGATAATTTCTCCTTGATTGTTTTTAGCTTACACTTGTTAATTTCCATTTTATAACTAAAAGATTATAGAATAGAATATCAAAAAAAGAATAAACTCCAAGCACTTTATCCGGCATTGCAAAGCTAATATTACGAGCGCCAAGGCTGACTCATTTTCATTTTTTGCTTTTACTGTAATTAAAATTATCGGAAATAATATTTCCTTCCATTCTCCTGGCAAATTTTTCTTTTTGAATAACCGTAGCAATTTTTTCTTTTGGCTACATTACCAACATTTATATTAAATTTATTCAACATTTAAATTAAATACCAACATTTATACTTAAAAAAAGCAAAAACTTATAATATAAGATTGTACACACAAAAAACAAGTTTTTCGGTTGGAAGTTTCATTTCCAGGTACTTTTTGTTTTAATTTTTATTTTTATTTCAAGTAATATTATTAATAACTCTATTTTTTTTTCGCATGTTTATAATTTTATTTTAATGTTTATAATTATTAAATTTGAACTTTTCAAATCTAAGTTATTTTGGTCTCCTTTCTTTAATTATATAAAGATAGATTTCAAATTAAAATTTAACTTGATTGCACTAACATACTATAATTTTTTTTACATTGTTTTTATTTACATTTTTTTTTAATTTTTAAAATTTTTTAAACTATATTTAGTTTATTATATTAAAGTTCTCCAAAATGATATTATTTTTTTTATCACAGAACACCGCAAAACAGCACCTTAGTAAACTAGAAAAAATTATAAAAATAATTAAAAGTTAAGAAAAAAAGGAAAGGATACGTTTGTCTTGCTTAATTACATTAAAAACTGTTTTCATGACTCATTGTGTTTTTATCAGAATGTTTATTTTGTAAAAATACTTTATTTTTTAAGTCATTAATGACACAAGTTATTTTATCAACAGATCTGACTAATAACCAAAATATTCAAGAAAAAAAATCTTTAATTTAAACCTTCAATTTTATCAAGTTGTTATTAATTTTTTTAAATATATTGCTTTACTATATAATAAAATTCCAAGTATGCGTATTTATATTCTATATAAAAAAATATATACATTCTAATAAATATATATACATATATATATATATATATATATATATATATATATATATATATATATATATATATATATATATATATATATTCTATATAAAATTCTATAAAATATTTATATATATATATATTCTATATAAAATTCTATAATATATATATATATATATATATATATATATATATATATATATATATATATATATATATATATATATATATATATATATATTCTATATAAAATTCTATATATATATATTCTATATAAAGTTCTATAAAAAGTATATATATATTCTACATAATAAAATTCCAAGTATGAGAATGTCAATATTATTTAAGATATTAGTATATAAGAGTAGATATAATTAGTAGATAATAAGTATTTAAGATACTAGATCATTAAAAGCCTAAAACAACGCTAATTTTAATGGTCTAGAGTCTTAAATAACACTCCTACTTTACATTGACAGGGATTTACTTAGTTTAAACTACTTAGATATTTTTTGTGTTACTTTTATTTATATAGCTGTAGAAAAAAACGTTAATATATCTAAAATACTTTAACATACTTAGTTAAATAAATAATAAGAAAGCATGCTAAGCTTAATTATAAAAGAAGGAAAAAAAAGTTATTTTTGACTTAAAAGAGTATTAAGGAGGCTTAAAGGAGTATATATATACGATTACAACTAAGGTGATCGTGCAATTTAGACTTTTAAATATTCAAGTTATTTAAAAACATATTCTAAAATTATTTTATTATAAGTTCTTTAAAAACTATCCATAATAGTTGAAAACGTTTTTTTTATGTTTATATATACAACTTTGAAATCATTGAATTTCAGTTTATTTTTGTAACGTTTAGAAATGTTGTTCTTTGTTACCGTGAGCATGAAAAGTACAACAACACTAATTAATTAGTTTTATTTGAACACAAGTTATTATTTTCCGTTAACAAATGTAACTTTACGTTAGTAATATGATTACTTAATGTAATTTAAAATCTCTTTTGAATATTTAATTTAGAATTTTGAACATTTAATAATTTAAATTTAAAATGTATTTCATAAGTTATATTTTATTTATTTGAGACAGTATAGTAAGATCTTTGCAAAAATAATTTTAAACTGTTTGTCAAACAAAGACCCCCAAAAAAAAAAAAAAATCATTTTGCCACTTAAGATCAACTTTCTGGTTTAGAGCTTTTTTTTTTAAATTAGAAATTCTTAGTTGGTCTGTTACTAGACAGGGATATACTGCACCCTATACCGTAACTTCACCATTTTAAAACCGCTAAATTATTCAGTCAACTAAATACTTTAGGTTCTCAAAATATTTAAATAAAGTTTAATAAGAGTTGATTATTTAAAAAAAGGTTTTTATATTTCCATTAAGGTAATCTGAAAACCTTTTTTTAAAATAATAAACTCTTATCAACCTTTATTTAAATGTTGCATAAACATTTGTTACAATTTTGTAGTCAATTTTACTATTAAAATTTTTTATCTTAAATAATAATAATAACTTTTAAAAATAAACTTTTTCAAATGTTTAACAGTTGCATAGTTATGTGTTACCATTTAATATTAAATAATTAAAAACTATTTTATTAATTTTATGCTTTATTTAGTTTTTGCGCAATGGTGTGATAATAAACTGAAAATGAAACTCGATCATTACGTCGCTTAGTTTACGTCATTTGATGAAGTTATCTTTTTATTTCAAAGCAACGTCTTTTTTGTAACTTGTTTTGACTTTACGACATTAAAACAAATATGAAAGATAATTCAAGGTTCTCAGACAAGAGTATTTTTCCAGATTAGCTTTTTAAGGGAAGACTTTTTTTACCGACAATATTATCTAATATCCTAAAAAACAAATTGAGTAATTTGGTAAAAGTTGTCATATTACAAGCAACCATCAAGCTTTGAAAGTAAACAATGAACTGTGTTTTTTCTATAAAATGTTCTTAAACACCTTTCATTATAGTCTAAATCTCACAACTGAGTTAGCATACTTTAAAAATGAATCCTTATATATACTTTCTACTATTTAATATAATTTTACTAGATGGGGCGTTCGGTAATTATAAAGATCAAAATAAATATAGTAAGCTGTTGGAAATTTTTTTAGATAGTTGATTTAAATTAATTACATATATAGTTATGTAAGTACATAAATAAATACGTCTAAATATGTCTGTAATTAAATATCTAAAATTGGGAAAGTTGTATGTAACTTTTTAAAAAGTTAATCAAAATACGATACGATAAATATATCATACAAAAAAAATGTACTTATGAGAGTTATATCTATAGATTAAATAAACCTATAATCAAAATTCAATTCAATAGAATAATGTAAAAAGTATTATAGGAATAAAACTTAAGTAAAATTATTTTTTTGAAGATAAACATCTTTTTTTTGTATTTTAGATGGTTGTAATGACGTTTTAGAATGGAAAGACTGCAAGTTTTATAAAAGTATAGGGTATTGCGTGCAACGAGCTGAAAAACTGCTTGAGCTGTGTCCACGGACCTGTAATTTATGTGGTAATTTATATACTAACATCTTTTTAACACTAAAACATGAGTTTTAAGAAAAAAATTACAAAAAAGTTAACTTTTTATTAGAAGCTCATCAAATAGTTTCTTATAAAAAAATTTTAAACAACTTGGGATTAATAGATTATCAGGAGTTAACAAAAACAACTTAGGAATTTATTTACTTATTAATAAAGGTTTAATTTATATTATGTATTTTTATTTTTTAACACAACATAATATTTGCTATTATGATTTTAACATATTAAAAAGTAAAAAAGCTAAAAATATGAATGAATACCAAATGAATATATTCATTCATATTGTATTGAAAATAAAATGAATGAATAAATGTATAAACGTGTACCACATTTAAATTGTCTTTACTCACTGCTGTGTGTTGACTAATTTAATTTTTACAAGTATAGTCAGCTATTGACACCATACGCGATACACAAGCAGTATTATCTTTACTTATTTAACTTGAACAAGTTATTCAATATTTATTTGCATTTATTGGAAATAAAAAACAATAAGCTATAAATATAATAAATATTTAGTAAAAATAAAAAACTCTAAACTAATTTGTATTTATCATTAGTATATGAACGCAATTTTTTTTACCTAAAATGACCACAAACTTATTGTTTTTAATCATAGTTTACTTTTAAATTTGTATATATACAAAGATTTAAGAATTTTAATTTTCTAAATAAAAATTAAATACAAATTTAATATAAAAATTAGAACATGTTGTTGTTAGAGATGTTCCGGCTCGGTCACGGTTTACCGGTGGGTTTTTTTGGATCCAAGTCTTTTTATTTCAGGTACACAGGAAAACCGCCGGAATAGAGTACCCGACAGTTTTCCCGGATATATATATATATATATATATATATATATATATATATATATATATATATACATATATATATATATATATATAGATATATATATATAAATATATATATATATATGTATATATATATATATATATATATATATATATATATATATATATATATAATATATATATATATATATATATATATATATATGTATATATATATATATATATATATATATATATATATATAGATATATATATATAAATATATATATATATATGTATATATATATATATATATATATATATATATATATATATATATATATATATACATACATATATATATATATCTTTGTATATATAATAGATTCATTAAAAGTTAAAGAAAACACATGCTCAGATAAAGATGGACCAATCGACTGCAATTATTTAAAAAATCAAGGCGCATGTTTAACTCATGAAGCGTTGATGATTGAGAGGTGTTCAAAAACTTGTTCACTATGTGGTGAGTGTATTAAATCAATTTTTAAATGTGTTTACTACTATATTACACATTTGCTTATATAGTGGAGAGTGGGATAATAGCGAACGCAGGGTAACTCCAAACATGGTTAAAACAACATTATAGAAAAATATATTTGACAATTCTTTTTTACATACTGAGAGGGAATCCCATGCTCAGTTCCAGACGTGCAGTAGTGAAGCTGCGGATGTTGTTCACGATAATTTGATCCTAACTTTTTCTAATAATTTCATGCAACTTTTCCATGAGTAACATTTTTTTTGTAGCTACTATGAATATATAACCACTCGTTTTGTTGTTGTTGTTGCATAGTATACAATTTTTGTACATAATTATTATAATTAGCATTTTATTATTATTTACACAACAGTGTTTGTGATTAACCAAGGAGTATTCGAAATTACCCCACGTGCTTAAGGTAATTCCGAACACCAACAGTTTTATTTTTGCCCCAAATTTTTATTTTATTATAAGATTTAAAAAAATTGTTTTGGAGCGTTTTTGACTGAATAGTTAGACTAATTTACAAGCAACAAATATGATCAATTTCGACTGTTTTCCTTAATTCGCATTCCCGCTTAGCTGTTCGCCTATACCCCACTCTCGCTTATAGGTCTTTTACATTTAAATTTTTTTTTAACATAAATTAGGAAAAGTTCATATACATATTTCCAATCTTTTTTTACATTTGTTTAAGATGCAAAAAGCAAGTGCGACATGTTAAAATGCCCGAAAAACAAAGTGTGTGTAGTTGACAAAACAACAAACGAAGCTAAATGTGAATGTCCAACATTTTGTTTGTATAAAAATGAATACAAGAAATTAGGAGTTGTATGCGCAACCAACGGGATAACTTATAAAGATTACTGTGATCTTTTATACAGCAATTGTCAAGATGAACATAATGCCACTGTAGCATTTTATGGAACTTGCCCTGCAGATGGTAGACTTAATTTTTATTTCCAAAGTGTTAATTTTAATTATACATTGTTTAGATTGGTAATTATAATCTTATGATGATGATTTGTAATGATGATCTCCAATATAAACAGATTTTGAGAAAATTTTAAGATAAAAAACTTAAGTATAAAGTAAAACTAATTAAGATTGCTTGCACATTGTTGCTCACTCTCTCTCTCTTTCTCTCACTCTTGATCTATCAATTTATCTATTTATTTCTCTCTCTCTCTTTCTTTTTTTATGTGTGTGTGTCAATGAATCGAGTTTGAACAGTACATATATATATATATATATATATATATATATATATATATATATATATATATATATATATATATATATATATATATATATATATATATATATATATATAAACATGGCAATTGAAATTTGAAAAAAAAAAACTTCTTAAAATAAAAGTTGTGTATGAGGGAAATTTTATTTTTAACTCTTTCGCTCTTTTTTTTTTTTTTTTTTTTATGGATTCAAAAAGAATAAACGTTGAAGTTTTACAATTTTCTTTCTATGATCAGTAAAAGAAACATTCAAAAAAAATTTTTTTTTTTGTTCACAGAAATGAAAATAAAACCATGTTATGATGTTACTAAAAAATAGTAATAAAAAGTAAAAAAGCTTTTATTTACTTTATTTTTATTTCTTTCCATTTTACATTTGATATTTTATTTTACATTGATAAGATTTACAACAAGAATAGTTTATACAGTTAGGGGGTAATTTTCGTAATATATATACAAGTAAAAGATTTTCCGTTGCTATGACTAGAATAGCGAATTTTTTAAAAATAAACAATCATCCTTCTTAGTTTCCAGGCTGCGAAGAGCATACAATTTATGCTCTTCGCAGCCTGGAAACTAAGAAGGATGATTGTTTGTTTTAAAAACTACGCTATTCCAGTTATAAAAACGGAAAATCTTTTATATTTAATATACTGTGTTGCATAAAAAAAATTTAATTAAAAATTTTTCGTCTGAAAATAATAGTTAATTTGAATATTAAAAAAGTTTCTCAAAAACTCTAATTTTTTGGTGTTTTAAAAATGAAATATAAAATTACTAATTCTTTGTTTAAAAACTTTGATTTACGGTTGTTAAGAAATTAAACTCACATAGAAAATAAGTATACTAATTTTGATGGTTCAAGTTATGAGTATGGTGATGCATAATTTAATACAAAAATATAATTTTCAAGATTTCAAAACAATGTATTTACAATAATTAGAAAAATGGTTATTTTAGCAGCCAAGGGGCAGTGGTTAGAGTTCTGGCTCAGAAAAAAGAGTTCTGAGGTTCGATGTTCTGAGGTTCGATGTTCTGAGGTTCGATGTTCTGAGGTTTGATGTTGACTTTGGATAAATAAGTTATATTGGTACGGAAGGAGGAGTGAACTTCCTGGTTAAACGCTCTGTTGCGTTACTTTGCGATCAGATCGTTAAGTCTTTTTGGAGTACCTTAATAACTACCAAAAGAAACCACACACACACACACAAAACAATCTTCACTATCACTGAATGAATAGGATCATACATGTTTTTGTTTTTTAACATGGTTAAAGGCCGTTTCCTCACCAATTGAAATAATTAAATTGTAATCACGACTTAAAGTTCACCATCCTTTGGATAGTGAATGTCAAGTCTCAATAATTGCATTAAGAAGCGAGAGTAATTTGTGAAGTTTTAACTTACTGTGTTTTTGCATTGCATTAAGAATCGAGAGTAATTTGTGAAGCTTTATTAAAGTTTTTTTATTTGGAGTAATAGTGACAGTATTAATCAAGGTAAAATAACAACAAAGCAGTGTTATTTGAGGTGGTAAATAATAAGTTTTTACTAATGGCAGTACAAAATTTAATAATATCTATAAAAAATATCTTTTATTAATTATATGGTACTTTTTAGCTAGATGCTAAAATATATAAAAGGAAAAAAATAAGCCTAAAGCAACCTGACATAATTTAAAGTTGCGTTATAAGATTTTTTGTCTCAAAATCAAAAGTTCTTCAGGAAGAGAAAGTTCTGAAAGTTCTTTTTATTATTCTTTTTGCCCAAGTAGTCCTTATGGTCTTATCTCAGAGCACCGCAGATGAGCATTTTATTGGAAGTTGACGCCTCCTTCCTAACCGATGTCACAAAACTTACTCAGAGGTGGGGTTTGAACCTCGGATCCTTTGTTTCTGAGGCAAGTGCGCAACCTCTGTGCTCACGGCTGCTTGGTCTTCTTTGTCTAAAAATGATGTAATAAAATGTCTTTTTTTTGTTGTTGTTTTTCTTGGCAACATTGTATTTAAGTAAACTTATATTATTTTAGAGCCGTGTGAAGATAGCGAACAAGAAAAAAAATCCGGATTTTGTGATACATGGAAAAACATGGGGTTATGTGAAAATGATAAAAATACAATGAAAACTTATTGTTCACGCACTTGCAAACTGTGTCCAGAAAAAAGTAAGTTGTTTGATGCAGCACCTTAAAATGAAAATCTATTTATTCAGCATTACTTGAGATTTGCAATAAGTTTCAAAGTCATAAAGTACCAAAACAGTAAAAAAAAAATAAAACCTAAAAATATCAAATACATACATATAAAGCTATTTAGTTGTTTATAAACAAAGATTTTTTTGTATAAATAAAAATTTTATTTTGTAGATAGTTCTGTAAAACATTTAAAAGATGATAAAAAATATAGATAAAGATGATAAAAATATAGATAAAGATGATACAAATATAGATAAAGATGATAAAAATATAGATAAAGATGATAAAAATATAAAGATGATAAAAATATAGATAAAGATGATAAAAAATATTGATAAAGATGATAAAAATATAGATAAAGATGATAAAAATATAGATAAAGATGATAAAAAATATAGATAAAGATGATAAAAATATAGATAAAGATGATAAAAATATAGATAAAGATGATAAAAATATAGATAAAGATGATAAAAAATATAGATAAAGATGATAAAAATATAGATAAAGATGATAAAAAATATAGATAAAGATGATAAAAATATAGATAAAGATGATAAAAAATATAGATAAAGATGATAAAAATATAGATAAAGATGATAAAAAAGATAATAGGTGATAAACAATTTGTTTGACATTTAAATAGACATGATTACGAACCGACATTTGTAATAATTCTTAAAACACTTTAATGCTTTATTTATCCTTCGTAAATCAACTAGTATCTCGTAGTTGAGCATTTAGTTCATAATAATCTTTGATAATATGAATTACTCTACAGGCAAAAAAATATTTTTTTTCTATTCTTAGCGCAACAGCAAATGCTGTTAAGTAAACCAAAGTTCGTTAACGCAACAAAATTAAACACGCACTCGGGTAAACAGCATATTTGCGTTAGTTTGCGTAATTACTTTGGATTTACAGAATTAAAGAAGAGATACTGTTTGTATTACTTTGGCACATGAGTGGTAAGCGCAATGCCTGTAAAATATTTAAATAATAGTATTCTTGTAACACTTGTTGATAGTATTAAATAAAAGGTTTAGGTAATAATATTACTACATCTTTTAATTATGCTAAGAGGTGCTCCGCATTTTGAACTAATGGTAGTCTATCTTTGAGTTTTGTTCCTCTATAATATCTTTGGCTGTTCATTTCATACTTTTCACACTTTACATTTTGGGTTTTCTAAATCACTTACTCTCGATCTGTTGTTGCTTGTCATGATGCTTTATTTGAAGTTGAACCAGTACCTGTGGATCCATAATTACTTTATTCGACATCTTACTTAAATCACATGTTCTTCATTTAAAACCGCAATAGATTAAAAAAAAAAAGTTTTATCAGATTTGTCATCTCTAAAAAATTATTTTAAAATTCATATTATTTGATCTTCAATTTTTTTTTTGTGTTTGTTAACTAGGTTTTTTAAAATATCCAGCATGTTTAGTTTTGCAAAATTAGGATAAGTAATGAATATTGTAATTTTAGGAGCAATTTTTTTTTAGCTTCTTCAAGCATTGTTTTTGTTTCAGCTTTAGTTTTAACTAACACTTTGATTCTACGTCTGGAGTTTAATTTGCGTCTTTCTCAAATCAATATTCCAATATCCAAAGTTTTTTTCAAATTTTTAAATATTCTGATTTTAATAAACTAATTTCAATGATATTTAGTGAAAGTTTTTATAACTTTTTTGCACTAGAAAGGGAAAAACTATTTGTTTATAATTGGCTATTAGACTATAGGTCTAGAAAAAGCTTAAAAATCACAACCATCTTTACATCAACTCATTAAAAATATTTTTTTTTTCATTATTTATTGGTTTATTAAATAGAGTTTGTTTATTTATAATTTTATTTTAATAGATGTGATCTTTTTATTTGACTTTTTTTCCAGAATATATATATATATTTTTTTTGAAATAATATAAACTTTATTATGCATAGACATATAAAATTAAAATTAACAGAGATTTTCTCTAAATTTATTTACTATTTTTATAAATGCTTGGGTGACCATCTATTGCAATTAATATATATATATTACAAATAAGATATATATATATATATATATATATATATATATATATATATATATATATATATATATATATATATACATATATATATATATATATATATATATATATATATATATATATATATATATATATATATTGTAATGTGTTAAAATATATTTAGAAGCGCTTTCTCCACAGCACATATTGTTTGATGGGCAATGTTGGGATAAGACTCCAAAATCTTTGTCAAGCAGCAGCAAAGAGTGTAATGGTAATAAATTAAATATTTAAATAACAAGTGTGAACACATCTATGTACCTAACGTAACCACTCCTAAATATCTATGTATCTTTGTTACCTAAAATAGTTTACCTAATTATTTTAAAAATTTAATCATAAACAAACAACCTGAATAAAAAATTAGTAGATTAAAACATATTCGCAGTAACGGCAGTGCCTTAATTTAAATTTTGTTTGTTTATTGTTAGCTTGCAAAGACCGTTTCCCGGAATTATGCGTAAAATTTATACAAGATTGCAATTCTTCGTTCAAAAACGCACAAAGGTTTATGAAAATAAATTGTCCAGCAATATGTGGATACTGTTGTAAGTTTTTAATTGTTGATATCTAATATTCATCTACAACGCAAAAATGTGTGCAGGGGCGGATCCAGCAATTTTGATTTTTAAGAGCTAACTTTCAGACACGGAGCAAGCTCCAAACATTTATATGCCTATATTTATGTCAAATAATGATGCTTAGCAAAAAATTACAATAATTGTAGCCTGGAAAAAAAATATCCCTATAACTATTACCCCCTGCTTTAAACGTAGAAGCAACAAGTTGATAAAATTTTTTACTATTCTTAACTAAATTAATACTCAACAATAAATTTTAAACTTCATAGAACAAATTCTTAATGATAAAAACTTATGACCACATAAAAATTGTAACCCCCTTAAATTTATGGGGTTCAAAAATGTTCATAATTTTTTTGAACGCTAAGAGATTATATAAAATTATTACCATAATTCTAAAAAATACTTGTTTTAACACTAACTCTAAGGGTTTCAACTTTTTTTTAGTTTACCTTTATGCATATCATGCTTATGTAAACTTATGTTTGTGTAATATAATTAGAAGATTTGTTGTAAAAAAAATTTTAATAAAATGTTTCTTTTTAGTATCCGACCATACCAAAATTGGAATAAAGATTTTCAGTCATAGCGGCAAAAAGTTAACAAAAACATACTCCAAATTGCTAAACACCTAATTTATTCTTTAAAAGAAAAATTGACCAGTATATATATATTGACCAATATTTATAGATGATTCTATAAAGTATGTTAAAACAAAAGAGCTGAAGTTATCAAAAAGCCTTTGAATCATTTATTTATTGGAGGTGAAGCAATTTCTGGGGTTATTAGGATACATAAAAATTTTTAAAACTCTCCTCAAAATGTCGGTCGACGATATCAAAAGTATTCACCAACGTCACGCGTTTTTCACCGATGGTGTTTTTTCATTAAAAAAATTAGATACATACTGCTATAAAATTATTTATTTATAATAATAATTTATTGTTCATAGTATTTAAAATAATATATTTATAAAAGATCTAGAAATTTATTTTAAAATAGAATTTTGTCTTTTTTTTTCAATTAGTTTTTTAAGAGGCAAGCCTTTAATCAAGAACGATTTGATGTTGTAAAAAAAAAAGAAATGGTTGCATCATCAAAACGTGTTGCAACTTTAACATTTTAAAACAAAAGCAAAAGTTTGTTGCATAGAAAACTCATGGAATATTGAAAAAAACAAGGTTTTTTTTCTCACTGTTTAATAAGTAAAAATTAAGATATATACACAATAAAGAAGTAAAAAATATTTTTGTTATACAAAAAAGACAAATAAACTTGTAACTAAGCACTAGTAACTAAGCACTGTTTTTGTATATAAAATATAATAAAAAGCATAAACTTTTTTTTCAACAATCATCTTATTAGTAATATTTAATAATATCAAATAATAATATTTAATAAAAAATTAAAAAGATTGGGCTTCAAAGAAAATGAAGATAACAATATGTCATTGAAATCGTTTCATAGATTCCCATATAAAGTTTTGACAAAATATATCAGTCATATCAATCAGTCATATCAATCAAATATATTCAGAGGTCCCCACTTGACTATCTCAGATTTTGACAAACTTTTGTCACTATGTAACTAAACAGGTTTCATGAACATTGGCAAAGTGTTAGGTCAAAAAGTTTGTTATTTTGGATTTTGTGGTACTTTTTGTAAGCCTTACCCATATTTCAATATCAGCCAGCAGTTAAAAATTATACTTTTTGGGTCTTGGATTTTTGCAATGAAAAAGTAATATATCTAAAAAATGTGGATTCTTAGTAAACCAAAGGTCCAGGTTGCAAATTATTTAATACAACTTTCATATCATGCCTAAAATTTAGTCTATGGTTTAACAAATAGCGTCACAAGTTCAACACTATACATTTTTATTGTTTTTATGTAGGGTCAAATCTCCAAACATTTTGTTTTAAAGATTTTTTGGAGAAACTTTTGTTTTGGAGAAAATTTTTTAATATTGTTATTTTTTCTGAAGGTTTTACGAACTAATATATAATATATAATAAACAATATGGATAAAAATCAGCTTTTTAAAAATTGCCTATGATGAGATATTTTGAAACCAATATGGTGACAAAAGTGAAATACCCTAAAACAACATATATTTGAACCCCTAAAAATTAATGTCTGTTTTATTTTTTAATTGCATCATTGGAAAGAGTTTATTTCACATTTCTAGAAACAATGAAAATTGTGTTAAAGAAATTTTTTTTATAAACGAAAAAAATTAGATCAATATATAGATTTTTTAAATTTTACGATCTTGTACTAAACATAAGGATTTATCATACTGCATTTCAAACAAAGCTTGTTCTATTAAAAATCAAAATATTTTGATATTCAGAAAATATATTTTTGATATTTGCTTAAGTCAACGACTTGTCAAACTTTCAGAGACCCTCCTCTCCCTATAAAGTCACGTCAGCAATTAATTATCCCCCCTCCTTGAGGGGGAATAATTAATTGCTGACGTGATTGCTTTGACTAAAAAATAAAACGAAAAAAAAAACGTTTTAAATAATAATAATAGTTTACAACTTTAAGAAAAAGTGATTAAAAGTAAAATGTTTAGATAAATACAACTTTTAACTTGGACAAAAAATTATCAATTATCAGTAATCCACGTGAGAAAGTTCAAATTTTAACTCGAATGAATATTTAATAAATAAACATTTTTTAAATATATAGAATCATTTAAATTTATAAAGACTTGCTTTGAAAAAAAAGTGAATAGAAGAAAAAATTAATTGCTTCATGCAACATTGATTTAAACTTCTTCCAGTGCATAAAAGAAGGTAAAAAAATTAAACTCACGCAACGTTTCGAAGAACTGCAAGTTGATATTATGTCAATTATAAAAAAATCGTTTTAGTTATGGAATTTAAAAGAAGAAAGAGAAACATTAAAACTTTGATGGAGGAGAATACTCCTTGAAGTTTTCTAAAAATCTTTCTATGATCAAGAAATCGTAACTACTGAAAATTTTGACAAAAATCCTCAAATAACTGAAAACCTAGTATATATATATATATATATATATATATATATATATATATATATATATATATATATATATATATACATATATAGACATATATAGACATATATAGACATATATAGACATAGATGAGCGAGTACCCATCCACAGGTCAACAGCCCTAGTCCAAGATAATATTAAATATTTAACATAGTTTATGTTCAGTAAAAAGTCTCAATCCGTGAATATGCCATTCCTCCTTACTTTAGCTTTAGACCTTATTCCAATTTCACATTGAAAGCAAACTTTTTCTAATAAAGTCTAGTATAACAAATAACTACGTTTGATAATTTGTATAAACCAGGGGTTGACAATCTTTAAAGACAAAAGAACTAAAGTTTACAATTTATAAAAATTTTCCAGTTTATAAAGAGCTACTAACATCTTGTTTTCAATATTATAATAGTATTTGTGCATGAAGCTAGAGAACAGCATTTTAACAACGAAATTTCGACATCAAAATCGGCTTGCAAGCAGTAGGTTGCCGACCCCTGGTATAAAAAATTTAAGTAATATAATGTAGGCTATGTACTTACATAAATCTTTATTTGTTGTTACAGTAGGCCGACAAACTTTGAAAAAAATAATAGTGTTACAAATAAACATCTCTTGTGTGCTAATTTAGTTCTGAATGCGTAAGGTATTTTTAGAGCACAAAACAGTTTAAAAAAATAATAATTAATCTTAAAAATAATATGCAAGTTGATCTTTATTTTAGTAGATGATACCAAGTTTATCATTAACGACCCGTCAAACCTTTGTTTTTGTACAACAAGTATGTCTGAAAAACAATTTCAGAAATTAAACAGTTATAAAAATGCTGCGAAGAAATGTAGGTTTTTGATAATTTAAAATGGTAGAAAAGTTGAGATTGATCATGTCATACGACCATGCGTAAAAGTTATAATTGATTATGACATAACGTCAATCTGCGACATGTGGTACAATTCATTTCATAGCAATTTTTGGAGATTTATATTTAGGGATTACGGCTGATCGATTTTAAGCAAATATATCACTCATTTATTCATTCTCACATAAACTATGCAAATATTGTTTTGAGTAGTACAAATAAAAATAAACTTAAACCTCTTTTATTGTCAGCAGAAGCATGTAGCACGTCTTAAAGATTAAAATTTTAAAGACCGTTATGCCAAGCCTCTGTTATTTGAAAAGAAAGTTTTTGATATAAATGACCTTAATATTTTTAATATTCTTTGTTTTATGTTTAAATGTAAAACCAATTCATTCCCGATTTCTTTCCATAATTTGTATTTATCAAAAGATAAAAATAAATACATTTTACGCAATAATAATTTTATTAAGCAAACCATTTTTCAAACAAATCTTTTTAAAGTTTGTGTTGATTATCGCGGACCATTCTTATGGAATAAAGTAGTTTTTAAAAATTTTACTGAGGATTTTATTCATTAAAGTAACTATTTTTCTTTTAAACGAAAGCTTAAAGAACTTATTTTTTACAATCGAAGATTTAACAATATACTTCTGATATTTCTTACCCTCTATTTAAACATGAATTTAAAAAATTATATATGTATCATTAACAGCTGTAATCTATAATAGATATAACATTGTATTTATAACGGATGTAATTTATAAGACATATAATAGATACAATGCATCTCTTATTTATAACGGAATGTTTTAAGTTTCTTGCTTTGTTACTAATTTTTTATTTTGTTAATATCTTATAAATTTTAAAACGAACATTTCTTAGAGGTACTCGACAACGAGACCTTCTAAATGGTCTTCTAAATTTCCCCGCGTTCTTTTTTAGTTTTGTTTAAATACAATATTATTTAAAAGAATTTGAAACACAAAAAATTTATTTAAAATTTAGAAACAATATTGTAGCCTAGGTTATAAGCAGCGTTTGTCATAAGACAAATCTAGGCTATTGCCTCGGGGCGCTAAATAAAAAGTGGTGCTTGTGTTTTTTTTATTTTTTAATTAAAGTTGTTTTTAGTGTAGATATTTAATTTTTTAAATTTTATTACGAACTTTTAGGTGACGATTATTCATATGCCTAAGAGTGCCATCTATCCAACAACGTCACAAATGCAGCCCTGGTTATAGGTGCAAAATCTAGTTTACCATAATCTAGTTAAGGTAACTTGATTATACTATGTAGTTTTGGAAATAACACAGATTTTACAAAACATTTTCTGCCACAACAAAAACAAAAAAAACAATCTAATAGATACACACCATTTTAGATGTATCTCACAGATTTTAGAAAATCCAATTTCAGCTCCATTTTCTTTTTAATTCTCTAAAAAAAGTTTCTTTAAATTAACTACCGGTAATTTTTTTACATATTTTTACATATTTTTACATATTCTTACATATTTTTACATATTTTTACATATTTTACATGTTTTTACATGTTTTTATATGTTTTTACATGTTTTTACATGTTTTTACATGTTTTTACATGTTTTTACATGTTTTTACATGTTTTTACATGTTTTTACATGTTTTTACATGTTTTTACATGTTTTTACATGTTTTTACATGTTTTTACATGTTTTTACGTGTTTTTACATGTTTTTACATGTTTATACATGTTTATACATATTTTTACATATTTTTGCAACCAAAATGAACCGAAACTTTTAAAAGATTTTTTTTAAGTTTTAATATAGAGTGGGATCATGACAGTTTCCTAATTGTAATCGTTTTTATTCTCAAATCATTCTTAAAATGAATTAACATTTAAGTAAAGCAAACCAAACCAATAGTTTCATCAAAAGTTTCTCAGTGCTAAATTTTACAATGGAAAATAATCGATAAAAACTGGTTTATGGAATCATTTTACCGTGACTGTTAGTGATTTCAAATACGGAACTTGCAATTTGAAAATATCTCGTGGATCGCACAATCCAAAACTTCAATCACTTAGCGGACTTTTATCACATTTAAGAAGTGGTTTACTCTAAAAAATCTCTTAACTGAAAAAGCAATACAACTACCGGCAGTCCTATAAATCTCAAAAATTGATTCAAACTTCATAGAAGGTCCGAAGTTTCTTGTGCGACGGTGGCGCAGTGGTTAGAGCGCTTGCCTTTTAAGCAGGAGATCCAGGCTCAAAACAAGCTTCGCATATATTTTTGCGTCACTGTAATGAAGGAGGCGTAAACTTCCTGGTTAAATGCACTTCCGCGGTGCTCTGTGACAAGACCTATAGGTCTTCTTGGGGCAACTAAATAACAACAACAACAAAAGTTTCATAGATTTATATTAGAAAACAACATTAAAAGCAAAGTTTGGTTTGGCAAAAGTAGCAAAGAGATTCCTTAGACCTCCACCAACATCTGCCGAAGTTAACAGGTTGTTTTTAACTGCTGGAAAAATTCTTTCAAATGAAAGAAACAGACTTTTGCCAGAAAACATGAAAAAATATGTATTTTGCAGAGAAAATACTTCAATTATTACCTTTAACTATTGAAATGTCTTGACATATTAGAGTTTTTATCAAACTATGTTACATGGTGATTGGCTAGATATATGTAAAATAGTTTTTTTTTGCTTTAATTCGATGATCATAAAAGGTTCAGGGATTTTAAACATTCATTTTCAAATTTTGGCCGAAATTTCGGTTTCGGTTTCGGCTACGGCTTCACTGAACCGAAATTTCGGTACTTTCGGTTTCGGCTCAAATTTCGGTTTCGGTCGATCACTACGCACAGATACAAAATCTTTTTCCTGTACATGTTCTTCTAAAAGCTTCGTGTTCGCAAAATTTCAAAAATTTTTCTTCAACATGTTCTGGCACTTCTTTGCTGCATTTCTTTCTACAAGTGTTAAGATTTCACTTTTTGCCTTTAACTTTTTTGCTGCTTCAGCCATTCTCTCTGATACTTTAAACTCACTAGTTAATTTTATTCTCGACCAACTGTTCGAAATAAAAGTTAAAATTTGAATTTTTTTGCGTGAATTACTTATTGCTGATATTATTTCTTTTAATTCTCACACTCCACACTGGCACTAACAGCAGCTATTTTTTAACAACTGTTACTTGCATTTTCTAAATTTTTCCTTTCACATAACTAGCATGATATTTCTTACTAACAAGTTTTATTCTTAAAGTTGAAATTCTAATCTTAGAAAGGTTAGTATCAGTTGAACATAATATAGTGTCAGTTGAACATAATATATCATCTATGTCATCAATAAAGTCAATTTTTTCACTTGAGTTTGTGGTAAATAAGCTTTGCGGTAAAACTGACAAATGACAACTGACAAACCTGGACAAATGACTTTATTTGTTAACTTTGAAAGCCAGTCTGCAGTCTCTAGGTCAATATATCTCAACCCTTTAACTGAGCAACAATTGGCCGTACCAAAAGGATTTAAACAACAGCGCTGCAAATGCGTGTATTTAATAAAGAGCGGTTTTTGTAGTGGAAACAAGTTAAAGTAATATTTTTGATTATTATTGTGAATATTATTGCAAATATGAAATTATAGGTTCGCCTGACAATCAAATTCTGTTCCTCAATTGAAAGTTTTGAGCAAAAGTCAATAAAACCCCTTTTTTAAATAAGTAACTAAATGACATAAACTTCTGTCAAATTTTCCAATACAACAAGTACTTAAGTTTATTTCAACTGACATGTCAGGATGTAGATATATTTAAAACAACTCTTGTTTTAATTTTCGTCTTCTATTAATTATATTTGATGTTAGTAATAAATTTACGTAAATTAAACTTTTGAATTTAATTTTGAGAGATTTGTCCGTAGAATAAAAATATACTTTCTTACTAAAGCTAGCTCTACACAGCAAGTTAATTTACGGACCCTAATATTGCTTTTAAAATATCAAAGACTTTGTAGACCTAATTTAGCTTACAAAAACTAGATAGTTTTAGTACATAGGAAAAATCTCTCCAAAATAATTTTCAATGTTTCTAGAAATGTGAAATAAATTCTTTTCAATGATGCAATTAAAAAACAAAACAAATAGGTCCACATTAAGTTCTAGGGGTACAAATACATGTTATTTTAGGGTATTTCACTTTTGTTGCCATATTGCTTTCATAATAACTTATCATGGGCAATTTTTAAAAAGCTGATTTTTAACCATATTTTATTAGTACGTAATGATTATTATCCATATTATATTAGAACGAAAAACCTTCAGAAAAAATAACAATACTGAAAAACATTTTGTTTTGGAGATTTGGTCTTTGAAGTGTTGATTTCGTGACGCTATTTGTTGAACTAAAGACAAAATTCTAGCCATGATATGAAAGTTTTATTAAATAATTTGCAATCTGCACCTTTGGTTTACTAAGAATCCAAGTTGTTTAGATATATTACCTTTTCATTTCAAAAATTTAAGACCCCAAAAATACAATTTGTAACTGCTGACTGATATAGAAATATGGATAAGGCTTACAAAAAGTAACACAAAATCCAAAATAACAAACATTTTGATCTGAAACTTTGGTAATGTTTATGAATCATACTTAATTGCATACTGACAAAGTTTTATCGAAATCTGAGTTGGTCAAGTCGGGATGGTTTCGAAAATTGGACCGTTGGACGTGGAATGACCCATATTGTAGTTATTAAAAAACTAATAAAGTTTCTTCTTAAATGCTTTTCTGCAGTAGTCGGTGACAAGACCGTTAGGTATTAGGATACTTGGGTACTTGGGGTACTTTAGATCTTTGGTACTTCGGGCACTAAAAACAGAGTTCAAAAAATAATAAAAAATAAGCAATTTAGTCATAGATATTATAGAGCCATAGACCGAGTTATATAAAATCATTTAATAGGTACTTAAACTGATTGAAAACTGAAATGGTACTTAAACATACGATAAATAACAATAACTTAAACATACGATAAATAATAATAAAATAAATAAACTGAAATGGTACTTAAACATACGATACGCAAATTAGATGTCGGAGCAAACAGACATTTTTTTTTCTACGGCATGTTTAAATTGTTATACAAATATGGAAACTTTAATTAAAAACATAGAAAAATAATAACCAACAAATTAGAAGAACAAAAAATAATTATTCCTAAGGTGGTACAACACCAAATATTTTCTCAAAATCTTTAAAAAAATATAATTTTTGATATTTAGCTCATTTGATAGACAATTTATTGTAGATTAATAATATATAAAGTTAGTTGGCAAATTTTTTTTTTGATATTTAGAAAAAGTAACTTTTTAAAAAAAAATTCCATAGCAACGGCCTTAGCAACGCAAAACATCCATAAATACAACTGGATAATTTCTAGTTTTTTCTGTAATTAATAAGTCATAAGCTTAAATAAGTTTTTATAGTGGTTTTACATTACTACTTTCTCAAAATAAATTGTAAATAAAATCGCTAAATGTGCTTAATTTGTTGAATAGTTAATATTCTGACTGATTAAAAAAATATTTATTCTGAATAAAAGACTTAGGTTCTGTTAACTTATTAGCCTTAAAATGGTCAGATCCTATGCTAGAAGGAAAAAAAAGACATTACCAAGGCATTAATCGTTACGACAAAGCACAAAATATGCAATGCCAGAGCACAGTTATACGACAAAAGCCAAATTCTTTTACAACAATAGCCAGTGCAAAAAAAATTATTGCAAGGAAAAATCCAGAACTTGTTTATAATAATTTCAACTTTATAATGAACTTTGAGTTACTTCATTGAATGATTCTCGAAGTTATGAAATGTCCGAGTTGTTTTTCTTCAATTTTTATACAAAATCGTCCTAATAAAAGAATGGGACTTTGTTTGACTTTGGAACTTTGCTGTACTTCCTGTGATTGGTGTCATTCATTTCAAACTTCCAGACCTATTTCAAATCTTTTTAATAATTCTGTAGGAAGAGATAACTATGAAATAAACGTTCTTTCTGTATAAGCATTTAGAGAAATAGGTGAAGGTTATGAACCAATGAAACTATACCACCAACTAATGAACATTCCTTCAATTACCTACAATGCATATGATAAAATTAACAAAAAATTATACAATGCTTATGAAACTGTTGCTCAACAGGTTACTAACAAAGCAGCATTAGAAACTAGAAACTTGATTAATAATAATGCTTCACATGATGATACAATTCAATGTCAGGTTTCAGTTGACGGAACGTGGCAAAAAAGAGGTCACTCATCATTTAATGGTGTTGTAACAGCCATATCTACTTTAACAGGCAAATGCATAGATGCTGTTGTGTTGTCAAAACATTGTAAAGGATGTATTCTTTAAAAAAGCAAAAAAGGAACTCCAGAAAATGAGGATTGGAAAGCATACCATAAATGTTTTGCAAATCATCAAAGATCATCAGGTGCTATGCAAGGTGCAAGTGAAATTACTATTTTCCATCGGTCTGTCGAAAAATATAAGTTACAATATACTAGTTATTTGGGTGATGGTGATGCCTCATCGTATTCTGCAGTATTAGCTTCATGTCCATACAAAGATAAAGAGATCAAAAAAGCAGAATGTATTGGGCACATCCAAAAAAAGATAGGAAGTCATGGTCGCGCACTGCGTCAACGTCTACGTGGAAAAAGTTATGTGATGGAAAACCAGTAGCAGGAAAAGGGAGGTTAACCGATAAAACATTTAACCTTTTACAAAATTATTTTGGAATGGCTATTAGACAAAATTTAGGTAATATATATCAAATGAAAAAGGCTGTATGGGCAGTACTTTTTCACAACTCTGATATTAAAGACATACGTCATCAATTTTGCCCACGAACTATTGCCAGCTGGTGTAAATGGCAACGTGACCATATAAGTGGACATAAAACATATAAACCCAAGCTAAGCTTGCCGTTAGCAATAAAAAGTATTCTTGTTTCTGTATTCAAAGACTTAAGCAATGAAGAACTACTTAAAAAGTACCTACATGGTCTTACACAAAACAATAATAAAGCATTAAATGCTATAATCTGGAAACGATGCCCCAAACATATTTTTGTAAATAGAAATATTATTGAAATGTCAGTAAATTCTGCAATTAATAATTTTAATGAAGGTAACCATGGAATTATTGATGTTTTAAAAAATTTGGTAATACGTATTGGACGTTTTACTCATATCGGATTAATTAACCGTGATAAATGCAGAATTAAAAAATGTACAATCAAGTCTTCACTTACTGCAAAATCCCAACGAACCATGCCAAGCTTATTCTGCTGGATTTTATTAGTTTTTCATACTTTATAGTTTACTTTTTTTGTCATCAAATCTTCTTTTGCGTTTTTCTCTGTTTTTGATTTTTGTGAAACATGGTGTTATTGAAAACATGATATCTTGTGAAGTAGTAAAGCAAATCACTTCAAATTTTCAGGAAATGTTTACTATACTATGTTGTAAGGAATGACATTTCAAAATTCAAAAATTATTCTCCCATTTCTTTATTTATTAGTTTTTAGGCCTAAAAAAATCTTTTTTAATGTTCTATAGAAGAACTGCAATAGTTGTTGATGTAGCCAAATAATCTAAAAATCCCTATGTCAATACCTTAGTTTACATGTCTAGAACATGTGCAAAAAACTTCATAGGTTATGCATTAATATATTTCAAGATATTGTGTTTTGAATAGACCCATCAAAAAGACGGGTTTTTTGATATAAACGAGGCAAAATAAGCTAGACAAAATAAATTTAAGTATAAAAAAGCATTCTCAATTTATATATTTTGTATCAATATCAAATTGATTATTTTTTTTCAAGTTTTAAAGAATTTAGAATATTTGGTGGTGTACACCTTAAAGAAACAGAGAAGTTAGTTAAAGAACAAGAAAAAGTTTTCATCGATAATGAGTGCAAATTTAAAAATATAATGTATCCATGACAGTTAAAAAGACTACGCAGCATTTTTGAATTTTCCAAACTATTTAAACTTTCCTTGAAAAAAGTATGCATAATCTCCGTCTTTCAAAACATTTTTGATCTGAGTCTTCCTAAGTGCTTTAAATGGTCAACAATAACATGACCTTGCATTTTAAATTATTCATAATCAATATGAAATAAAGAACAATTTTGATATAATTTTTGTATATTACTTAATAATCTTGATCTAAAAGCTTTATGATTTTATGATTAAGTGCGGCCGTGGCGCAGTGGTTAGAACGCTTGCTTTATAAGCAGGAGATCCAGGTTCGAAACGATCTCTGGACATATTTTCGCGTCACGGTAAGGAAGGAGGCGTGAACTTCCTGGTTAAATGCACTACCGCGGTGCTCTGTGACAAGACCGTTAGGACTTCTTGGGGCACCTAAATAAAAAAATTAAAAAATTTTCATTTTGATTTTACGTTTTTCAGCCAAAACTATAGATACTGCAACTTTAGCAAAACCGCAAGTTAAGGGATCGGCAATATACTGCTTTTTCATAATAAAAGATTAAGCCGATTGTATTGTAAATCTGATTTTTGGTTGTTCTTTTTTTTTCTGAGTTTGCTTAAGAAAATTTAAATTTTACCCGCTATTTTACATATATTTACAATAATCTCTGGTAATTTAAAGACCAGATTTTTAGTTTAAAAGCTTTATGACATAAAATTAACATTAATGTACATCACAATAATATTTAAAATTTGAACTTAGATATTTAAATAAAGCATGAAAGATTAAAAATATATAATTTAACGAGCCGTATGTCAAATTCTGTGCTCATCACATTCAAATTAATAAAAACTTTCATTTTAAATCGAAAGAACAGATTTTAAACTTGAAATAACTTTTTTTTACCTTTGATATGTTTTTAGACTTACAACTGGTTAGAAATTATATATTATATATACTATATTGACTTCGAAACTTGTTTAAAATGTTGTTTTCTTTAGTTAACGATTTACCTAACATCATTTTATACCAAAAAATACATCAACTATGAAGCAAAATAAAACTTCAGTAATTTAAAAAAATGTTAACTTCATTAGATTTTAAACATTTTAAAAGGGTTAGAATAAAAAAATCTCATTTTATTAATGTTGCAGACCGGAAAAGTTGTATGTTTGTTATCGTAAGTTTTCTTTAGAAAAAAATGTTTGGGCATACAAATTACAATATTTTGATCTGAATAAAAGACAAAAGATGGAATTGGTGTGAAATGAAGAAATAGCAGAGCTAGTAATAAAGAATATCGAAAAATCAAAATCTGAAAACTATTGGTTAGGCCAAACACAATAATAAATTAACAGGAGCATGACCAGTTCTGTCATATTTGCATTTTTTTCATTTTGGTGTCACCCCTCTGTGTCAGGTTGTGATAGTGTCACCCGGTGCAACCCGCACCGCGCTAGCGACGCCACTGGTTAAAGGTTGGTTTCCATTTAGTCGAACGACAGTTGTGCGACATTGGTCGTAGGACACAGCAGTGTCCTACGACCTAATGTTTCCATTAAATTTCAAACTTATTTTGTTTACATTCTATTTTTGAAAACATTGATTGCGTTGTTTAGTATCAACCAATATAAACATAGAACAGCGCGCCAAAAGAGAATCAGCTAATCATATTTTTTTATCGTGAAACAATTATCGAAGTGAATTTTTTCTCTCTGTACAACACGTATATATATATATATATATATATATATATATATATATATATATATATATATATATATATATATATATATATATATATATATATATATATATATATAACTATAACCATAAAAAAATTTTGCCAGACAAAATTTGTTACAAGACCAATGTTTCCAATATGGTCGCCTGACCGTCTTACAATTGTCGTGCGACCATTTTAAATATATGAAAACCAACCTTAACATTTAAAGCCTTATAAGGCTTAATTTGGCTTTAACAATTTATTGTTCCTCTAACAAACTGAGTTTTAAAAGCTTCTCAGTTTGTTAGAGGAACAATAAATTGCTTGAAATAATTTAAATGATACTTCAAACTTTTATATTCCTTATCCTATCCTATATTTTATTAGTATTGAATTAATGCGTTACTCAATTGTGCGTGTTTGTCACGGAACTCATGGCAGCTATTACACCCTACAATGGGCCAGTGATTGGGCAAAAGTATAAAAACCAAAATCAGAATTTTGATGTCTTAATGATTTCAAACCATTGTAAAGATATTATAAAACAATTTAAAACCGTTTATATACACTTAAAGTTTTAATGAATATACTAATGCTGTGGTTGAAGTAGACGCGAATGTAAATTGGAAAAAAAAATAATGAAGTGAAAAATGTTGTCTAAAAAATCAATGGAAATAAATAACATTTATATAAAATATTTCGCTTTTTAAAATATTATATTATAACTCTATATATTATCTGGATTTTAAAAGTTGCTAGACTAAAATTGGTAAATAATTAGCATATTTATAGCAATTTTAAATATGCTTAGTATGTTATATTTTGATGTCTAACTTTTGCTTTTAATTGACAATATATATTTTTTATGCTACATCTTGCTTTTATACTCAGATATTTTAAAGCTTAAATATGTTTGCTTTAATAATTTCATAAGTATGGCTGGCACTAGGGGCCAGTTTGGTTATATATCTATATATATATATATAAATCTATATATATATATATATATATATATATATATATATATATATATATATATATATATATATATATATATATATATATATATATATACATATATATATATATATATATATATATATATATATATATATATATATATATATATATATATATATATATATATATATATATATATATATATATATATATATATATATATATATATATATATATATATAGATATATATATATATATATATATATATATGTGTGTGTGTGTGTGTGTAAATATTAGGGTTGGGAATACCGGGATCCCGGTATTTGGAACAATTTATATTTGCCGAAATACCGGTATTAAAAAAGTTGAATGCCGATTTTCGGTACTCGAAATAATTTTACCATTCGAAATAATTTCATCATTCAAAAGCTCAAAAAGTTTAAAATTATAATTGATCTTATAAATAGAAACAAAATTCATTGCACAAAAATGAATGTGGGTATATATATACCAATGTCATATATGATATTGGTTATTTTTAGTTAAATTAAAATATTATATAAAGTTCCAAACGGTAAGTTAAATTATACATTATAAATTATAAATTTTATTACCTTTTAAAATTTTTTTATTTTAAACCGATATGAATATTCAAGATTTTGAGGAGCATTCCAAAGCAAATGATAAAAATTCACAATGGTTTCATTTTGTAAGAGAAAAAGCAGGGCAGTGTGCTAAATGCAAATTGTGTAAGAAAATAATAAAAACACATGAAGGTTCTACAAGCAGTCTTCATACCCATTTAAAAACAATTCATAAAGTCAATTTGTTAAAAAGAGATGTAGGCAGCCCCACTGTTTTAGATTCTTCAGAATTTTCACAGACATCAAAACCTTCAGTAACTATAAACAACTTTTTTAAAAGTGATAAAATGGATGATTCATTGCCAGCTATATTAGCTAGAATGACTGCGTGTGATGGTTTATCATTCAACATTATTTGCACATCATATGATATCAGAAAAAGCTTAACAGCCAGAAGCTTTTCTAACATACCAAAGGACCACAAAACAATTCACAAAATGGTATTGAATTACAGTAAAAATATACGAGACGAAGTAATTAAAGAACTATCGAGCAGAATTGCTAATGAAAACAGATTTTCTCTAACTTTCGATGAATGGACATCGATAAGAAATAGACGTTACATAAATATTAATGTCCACTCTGACAAAGAATTTCGGAATCTAGGATTAACTCGTGCTTTTGGAAAAATTCCCGCAGAAATATGTGTTGAGCTTGTCAACGATAGGTTAAGTGATTTTAAGCTTTCAATCAAGAATATTGTAGGCATTACCACTGATGGTGCTGCGGTTATGACAAAGGTAGGCAGGTTAATCGAAGCACATCAGCAACTATGTTTAGCGCATGGAATTCAGTTGGCAGTTATTGGCGTACTCTATAAAAAACCTTATAATGAGGATAGTCTGTATAATGTAGAAGACGCCAACATTACATCAGTTTCTACACCCAGATATGAAAAAGAGCAAAAGTCCACAGATTCCACGAAAAGTGGTCAAAATATTTCATTCTTCGCATACAAAAAATGACAAAGTCCTACAAAAATATGTAAAAAAAGAGTTCGGGCAAGAATTGTCTCTGGTTTTAGACTAAAAAACACGATGGAATAGTTTGGTGTCAATGATAGAACGTTTTGTCAAATTAAAAAATTGCATCAAAAAGAGTCTAATAGATTTAAAATCACCTTTTTTTTTCAGATGCAGGGTTTGAAATGTTGTCAAATATTCCTTCAGTTTTACTTCCTATTAAGCTTACAGTTGAACCAATCTGCCGACAAGATGCAACTTTATTATCTGCAGATGCTGCTATTCAATTTATGATGAAATCAATACCTGGCTATCCAAGTTCATTAAGTTATGAATTGAAACAGCTTTAAAAGTAAGTATTCTTAAAAGACGAACAGAAATTTCAAGTGTTTTGCGATATTTACACGATGCAGACTCCAATGAAAATCCGAGCGATGATGAAACCGATAGAGATTATAAATTATTTCCGATCATTACCAAAGCTGCAATGTATATATATTTATATATATATATATATATATATATATATATATATATATATATATATATATATATATATATATATATATATATATATATATATATATATATATATACATATATATATATATATATATATATATATATATATATATATATATATATATATATATATATATATCCTAATTTAAGTTTTGTTGTTATTAATTTAGCACAAGTCCCACCAAATGGATTTAATAATCTATTTTGGTTTGTTTTGGTTGTGACTCATTTTAGATGTTGAAATGCTGTTTTTATTAAGGCTTAATGAGTGTCACAAGAAATAAAATTCACTAATTTATTTGACTCAACAGTGTCAATACATGAAAAAGACGACAGTATACTTGTTGTATACTGTATACGATAGTATACAACTATTTTAAAGATTTTTAGTGATTGTGAATGCATGGGAACAATATAGTCATACAAATTTTAAATATTTTGAAGACTAAGTAAAATCTGCTAATTAGAAAAACTAATTAATTAAGCTAGAATATAAATTTTTTAACAGCAAAACAAGTTTATCTAACAAAGTGTAGTAGTACGTGTAATAATGTAATAATACTAGTTAATTATATTAAACTTAAATAAGTTTTGCTTTTCACGAGTGAGGATCTCATAATAAAACACGTAATAAATAGTGTGCAAAGCACAAATAAAACATATGCAACTAATAAAAGAGGTATTAATAATTAGGTATCCATAGCAACTAAATTGAATATATTCACTTTTTTAAAAAGCGCGACCTCATATTGGTACTTATGTAAAATTTGGTAATCATAGCACTCGTAAAAATATCTGCAAATACCAAAACTAGATTTTTGCGATCCGAAATTTGTTATCCATAGCAATGAATTAAAAAATAACACCTTTATAAGAAGCATAGACGTCATATTATTACTCATCCTAATTTTAGTCAATATAGCCCTAATATTAAATTAGTTATGAATTTTGTCCAGTAAAAGTGACTTCTCGCCCAGTGTGCACCCGAGGTAATAATGAGAAAGAGTTGCAGCACTTTTTTTATAAGAAAATTCGATATATATAAGAAAATTTTTATAAGAAAATACGATATATATATAAAAAAATATTATAACGAAAGATATTATAGCAAAATTGTCTGCAAATATCTATCTTATGTAAACTTCAAATTATGTAATGTTTAAAATTCTATCAAGTTTTACAGTTTTACTTTAACTTAAAAGTTGCATTGCGGCAACATCTCCTTAAGTATGATTTATAGCACTTATTTTCCGTTTTGCAAAGTCTTTTGTTCATTAAATAGTGTTAAAAACTTTATCGAACAATACGCCTTTGTGATCGAAGTGGTTACCTTGCAACATTTCTGAATTAAATCGCAGGAGTTAAACCTTCCTTAAGCTTGCACAAAAAAAAAAAAATTAAATCTTTCTCGATTTTTTAAAATACAATGTAAACATTTTTGAATTTCTATTTATGTTATATACATAACATATATCAAGTTGTTATATACTATAACAAACAAAGGGTGAGAATTATTAAAAAAGCCTAAAATTTCTAAAAACATTAAAACACTGATAGAAATTTGTTGTGCATATTTTATGATAGAGATAATTATGTTATTTGTGTGCTCAGTTAATTAGTCCTATTAAGTTACTTAATTTCATTTTCTCAATATGCGCACTTTTTTAATTGTTATCCTTAAGACCTAATAAATATATATATATAAATTCAATCTGACTGGGATAAGTAGAAAACAAAATGTCTTTTTAAAGCCCCTTTGTCTATGCGGTCAATATAAAGCAACAAAAATTAAAAAACGTAACACAATTTATATAATATAAAATGCTTCTCTAAGGACTTTATAAAATAAAAATCATAGGCCCTAATGTCCTACTTTAACTTTTTGTTTTGTATTGGTTAAGAAAAATTTAAATCCAAAAAAATTAGAAAAAAAAAAGTATTAGGTGTAATAAAAACTTTATTATTAAAAAGAATGCAAGTAAACACACATAGTTCTGAAGCTTTCCTTTTACACCACCATATACCTTGGAATATCTGAGTAATTCTTATAAACAATAAACTTTTATAAAAGAAGAATTGAAGCAATAACAAGTGGTGCGATCCTTTCTAAGATCGTCAATCCGACAATGACAAACCTCTAAAAAACTGCGCGTTTTTTAGAGATTTGTCATTTCGTTCATCAATAGTTTTTGCTTCAATTTGTTCTTAAACTCATTAAGCTTAGCAATTGTTTAATGTTCATTAGTTGATATTTTATTCCATAATTTTAGCCCTTAAGTAGAAAATTCATTCGCCGCAAAATCGTTCTTATTTATCTTCAATAGCGGGTAAAGTATTTTAGGAGGTGTAATTTTATTAATTTTGAACATTAATATAAGAAGATGATAGATATTTATTTGATAGACATTCATTATTATTAAATTAAAAAATAATTCTTGGGAGTGTTTATTTAACGGCCCACATTGGAAATGACTCTGATGGCACATTGAAATGATTCTGATGGATTATTTTTATTAAATAGTTTTTTTATTTTATTTGTACTGCGCCAAGCAATTCTTGCGTAATTAAGATAGCAACGAATGAACAAGAAATATAAAAGGTTCAAGCAAGTTGAGTTTAAAATAGATTTTGCTCTACAAAGCAGCCCTGTTCCTTAAAATTTTATTTTCGAGATAATGTATGTGATTTCTCCACGTCACATTTTCATTAAGAAGTACGCTGAGAAATTTTTAACTGGTTTCTCTTTTGGTTTTTGGTTTTTGGGTTTTAGTTTTTTTATGTTCTGATTGGCAATACAAAGTTTTGGAAGTTTAAAAGGAATTTTAACTCGGTCATGAAAACGATGGAAAAAAGTATATTTTGTTTTGGTTAAATTTAGAATAAATAAATAAACCATTCAGTAAGATTTAATAGCTCTTTGTTCACTGACTTAAACAGAATATATATATCATTAGGTGCATAAAATAGTTTTGTGTCATCTGCAAATGAAATTATATTTCGTTAATTACATGCTTTGCTTAAATCATTTATATAAATGAGATATAAGAGTGGTCCTAATATAGATCCCTATGGAACTCCACGTGTTATGTTCATATTGGTTGTTTTACCTTTAAGATAAAAAATGTATGTTTTCTATTTGGCAATTAGTTTTAAAACCACGCAATATTTATTTGTTTAATACCATAGTTTTCTAATTTTGTTAATAAAATGTAATGATCGACAGTGTCAAATGCCTTACTGAGATCAATAAAAACACCTAATGTATATTTATTTTCATGAAATGATTTGAAGATATCATCAGCAAGATGAACAATGTCCTGGTCAGTAGAGTGCCTCTTTTTAAACCCAAATTTTTCATTGTAAAGAATATTGTTTGCATCTAAAAAGTAATACAATCTTTTATACAAAATGTGTTCTAATAGTTTTAAAAAGCATGATAGTACGGAAATAGGTCTGTAATTGGAGACGCTAATCTCATCTTCTGATTTTAGTATAGATATAACCCTTGCAACTTTTAGTTTATCAGGAAGGATTTCCTGCTCTAAAGAAAGCGTAAGTATATGCAAAAGCGGGATTCTTAAATAAAGCATTGATTTAATTACTACATTACAGCTTACAACATCAACCCCATTACCTTTAATTAGTTTAAGTAAATACATGGCATCAAGCAATTCTGTTTCTGTTAGCATATTATTGTCCATTTTATTATTATTAAAGTTTAGGTATAATTTGAATCAAGTTTGTTTGTTTTTTTGATGCTAAATTTGGACCTGTACTAACAAATGCATAGTTAAACGAATCAGCGATTATTGCGTCATTAATACTTTCACAGTCATTTATAATTAGTTTTTTTTGGTAAACAACTAATATTCATACCTTTTTTACGTATAACCTCTTTCATTAAGCTCCAAGTTTTTTGTATATCATTTTTGTATTTTAGTAGTTGGCTACTACAGTAAAACCTTTTTCAGCGCTTTAAAATCGTCGCAAAAAAAATAGTTTTTGTTTTTATAGTTTGTTTCAGTTTCAAAAGTTTTAAATGAACTTTTCATACAATCGTTTCTTTTTTCGAAAGATTTTATGATTCCAGGTGTTATCCAGGGATTTTGTAGTTTTTGTTTCAATAAATTTATTGGGAATGCTTTATTGTTGTATCATTCAAAAATATGATTAAATATATTATAAGCTTCATCAAAATTTTTAATTTTCAAAACAAATTTTCAGTTTATTGTCGATAAAAAGTTAATAAATATCATAAGAGTAAGAGAAGCGCCCTTAATTACTCGTTTTTTAGATTATAATTTTTCAGAAAGTTGATTTTTCTAATTTTTGTGCTGTTATAAAAACTGGAAAGTGGTCAGATATGTCCGTTATAATAATATTCCAGTTTTAAATTTTATGTGTTTTGAAATTATTAATTATAATTTGATGAACTAAAGTCTTATCATTAAGCCCTTTCGTGAAATAGAAAAAAATATAATTTTGCAAGTTTTAATATTATACGAAAGAGTGAAACTAAAATGTTTAAAAAAAAAAAAAAAGTTTAAAAAAAAAAAATTTTAATGAAAGAGCGTAGGGGGAAACCAGGGCTAGTTGGCAGTTGACGAACTGCGTTTATCTTCAGAGCCTATCATCAGAAATTGACAAAAATTACACACAACCTTCCTAATTAACCATTTATAATTCACTAAAGTATTTTTTGCACTTAATAGTACATTATTAACCATTTTATAGTTTGCGCCAACCTGTTGCCTAAATTCATATTCTTTAAGACTGTGCATTATTATTTACAAAAAATTTTGCCTATAAGGCTGCAGACCTCAAAGAGTAAAAACAGAAACAACTAGTTCCAGTCTCCTCTTTTGTTTAAATTTATTAAGTGTTTTTTTATAGTCCTTTTCAATAGGTCAATTGATTTTATTTTTAAATTATTTTGTCAAGAATCGAGTTCCTCAAGCGTGGTCTCCGATATGTAATTGAGATATCAGATTTTTTTAGTGATGCTAGTTAGGGTATCCAATCGGTTTTAACCGATAACCGAAAACCGTGGTTTTTGGTCAAAACCGATATAAATAAAAACCGTCGGTTTTCAAAAACGGTTTTGGTGGGTTTTTTTGTATAACGTCTTTTGAATGTTTATTTATTATAGAAAAATATAAAAAATCAAATTTGTATGTAATTAAATTTTTATTTTATTATTTAGATAGTATTTTGCTGGAAAGCGTAACGTATCTTTTCATTTTCAAAATTATTTAAGTATTCCAAAAAAAATGTCCGAATATTAAATAAAACACGCAAATGTACTCGAATATAAAGTATTCAAATACTCAAATAGAATAGCCGTTTTTATTCCTTAAAAAAACATATATTAAAAAACATACAACGGATATTTTCAGTGTTTATTTTGGTTCAACAAAATATTAACGTATAGGTATGTAATAAAAATAATTCACAATAATGTTTCTTATCTTTTTTTATTGATTTTTATTTCTTATTTTTTATTTCTTATGATGAAAATACATTTTGAAAATATATCTTCCAGATAAATCATGTCATCAGGATGGAAATTGGCTGCCCGGCGTAAAATTCCAAATTCAAGAGATGTTAAAGGCATCTGTAATAAATGTGGTTCTGTTGTAAAATGCTCCTGTGGATCCACAACTACTTTGCGGAATCATATTTTGCGTAGAATCAAGCAGTAGCTCAAATCCACCACCGGAAAAAAAATTAAAACCATGGACAGTTACTTACAAAAAATGAACCTTAAAGAAATTATAGCTGATCTAGCTACAGATGGCGTCTCGATTAATACGAAAACAAACAACAAATTTATTCGCTCATCGATTCAAAAAAGAGGAAATCATCTTCTTAAAAGTCCAACAACTGTGATGAATTTAATCCATCAAGATTTTTCTGATAAAAAGGAAGTGATAAAACAAGAAGTCATTGAAAAAATTAAAATGGACATAAATTCAGCTTAACGCATGATGAATACTTTCTTTGAGGCACAGAAGGTACATTGGTGTCAACCTGCATGAAAGTGAATGTAAGAAAACCTATAAGACTGGCCTCATTAGGACTTATGGTTCCTGTCCAGCTGAAAATTTAATACAAAATATTAAGGATCATTTGAATTCATTTAGTGTCTGTATGGAAAGAGATGTAATAGGTTCTACTTAAGATGGTGCAGCAATCAACAAGAAGCTCATACAGTAAACAGACATTATTGATCAGTTTTGCTTTAATCATGCAATTCACCTTGCAACACGTACAAGACGTTACAAAATTTACTTCGCGACAGATTAAACAAGAAAAATAAAGACATAAACGTACCAGTTCCCAAGGAAAAAAACAGTGATTCGGAAGAGGATGAACATGGAATTTACGATGATAATTTTAGTTTTGATTCAGTAAACAATGAGATTAATTATTATTTCATTTATTTAACACCCAATGTAATTTACAAAGTAAAAAAGAAAAATAAGAAAGTTATTTCTCGTGATTTTCACTTAAGAATTTTTTCTTCCAGAATTTGGTTAAAAATTCCTCTTTGCTCTTTCGCATTCCAGCACTCTATTGCATGTTTCAAAGTTTGTTCAACTTCGGAGGGAATATCACTTTTAGAAAGTGCTATTTTTATCTTCTTTTTATTTTGAATTAAGTTTTGAAAATTTAGCATCCGAAAACGGCATAGGTCCTGAATATCGCCAACAAACGAATGTTTAAATAAGGGGCGTTTCAGTTGTGAAAAGATAATGTCTGAAGTTGTTTTATTATTAAGAAGACGAAGAAACAAGTTTAATTTATTTTGTTGAATACTTTTTGAAATTTCCTGGATTTTAAATAGCGAATTTGTATAGTTCTTACTGTGTTTTGAAACATTTAGAAGCAATTTTAGTGCACTCCTTCCAATTACATCTAGCTTTTTCATCAAATCAGAATTATTTTCACATATCTCCATACCATAAGTTAAGGTAGGGACTGCCAATAATTTATATATATAAGAAATAAAACTTGGGTGGGCAAACCGGATTCCAGATTGAATAAGAGTTTGAACAACAGCTCTAAAGTTTGAAATTTTTTTATCAACATTTGTATTATTGAGTGAAGCAAAAGTTGAATGTTTAGTATCCCATGTGAATCCCAGATGTCTAAGTTTATTCTGAAGATTTATTTTATTACTAGATATCGTTATCGTATTGGTTTGTATTTGTGCTTTACCTGAAATCAAGAATTCAGTTTTTTCGGCATTTATTTTAATACAATTTAAATTACTGTAAATATTGCATGTTTTTATCAGCTTTTTGAGACCAGAGAGGGTAGAGCTTAAAAGTATGATATCATCCGCATATGCCACCACACCAGTGAAGTTACCATATATCGATGTGCCAACAATACCTTGATTTGTAATAGTTTCAAGAAGACTTTCAGTGTAAATATTATATAGGTGAGGTGAAAGAATCGATCCTTGTCTTACTCCTTGCTTTAGAAGAAAGGAGCTTGATTTACAACCTTTATTTGAGACTGTTGCACTACTATTGTTATATAACGAAGAGATAGTGTTAACTTTACAGAGTGGTAATTTTTTATCGAAATATAATTTATCAAAGAGGATATTCCAGTTGCAGCTATCAAAAGCTTTTTCTACATCTAAAGAGCATAGGTATACAGGTGAATTGTTGCTATTGTAATGTTTAATTGTTTCGCTAATTAGAAATTCAGCATGTAGCGTTGAACAGTTAGCATTGAATCCAAATTGTAGGGGGTGAGTATCTCTAATATCCGGACATATAATAAGGATTAGGTATTCTAGAACCTTTGTAAAAATTGGTATAATGCTGATACCGCAATAATTGTTCGGGCAATCTAAAGATTTTTTATACGATTTAACAAGGGGTACAATAATAGACGTCGACATTGATAATGGTGTCCATCCATAATTAATGGAATAATTAAAAAATTTGATGAGCCATTTTGTTAAAGTATCACAATTTGCGTATTTCAAATGTTCTGCTGAGATACCGAAAGAGTCAGGAGATTTTTTAAATTTTAGGTTCGAAATAGCCCTAATTATATTTTCTTCAGTTATTATAACATCATCATGTTTTGTACACGGGGGAATTCTCCGATGATTTCCATTACGATGTGTTATTTTTGAAGTATTCAGTACTTTTTCGAAGTGGTTTGCAAATTCTGAAGTAATGGATTCTTTGTCTTTTTTATTATTTATGGTAAATAATCTAGAATTTATGTCTTTGTTTAAACATCTAAAAGCATTCCAAAAGTTTTTTGGTGTAATATTTTTTAACTTTTCAATTTTAGTATACTGTGCGCAAATTTTATTATTTTGAGCCAACTTGACGGCTTTGCGAAAGCTTTTACGAGCCATTAAGTAACGATTGAAAGTTGCGGAGTTTAAATCTTTTAAAATGTTGACTACCCTAAAATTTTTATGAATGCACGAAAATAAGTGAAATTCATAAAAATGTCATCAGTTCGTAATCAAGTTTTTCAGAAGAAAGTTATTGAGGAATTTGGTAAAGAAATCGAACTGCATCTCAATGTTCGTCATCGTTGGAATTCACTTTTTTCAATAACTGCGCTTTTGCTAATTAAATTAAGAAATGCTTATTCCAGACATTAATGAATTAAAATGCTTTTAATGTAACCAACAAGCTAGATTTTGAGTCGTTAGCTTCATTCCATGCCGCTTTAGAGCCAGCAAAACTAGCAGTGGAATTCATTAGCGGAGAAGATGCAACGTTATCGACAGCATATACTGTTCTTGAATTCATGTTTTTAAAACTATTTGCATAGAATAAAGAAATTGCATCTTTGCTGCATTTAAATTAAAAAAGCGCATCGACGAAAGAATTAACGGAAATGTTATGCAGTTGTTAAAGTGCCTAAAAGATCCTTCAGTTGTTCCATTAAAAAATACATCAAATTTTGCTGGAAAACTTGCGTTTAGGGTTTTTGGATTTACTTCTAATAATGAGGAACCATTACTAGCTGAAGCACTATGTACAACATTGGATAGTTCACCTGTTTCTCTTAAGGATGAATTAAATGCATTTCTCAATAAAGATAGCATCACACCTAAATATACCGATCAATTCAAATGGCTTAAGCAAGAGTTTTTATTGTAAAGAAATACGGGCAAAAGAACAGAAAATCTTGAAAAAATTTACAATGCGATACTCTCTATAAAACCCACCTCAACAGATGTTGAATGCGTTTTTTCTAGCTACACTAGTTTCTGCACAAAAATCAGATTACGATTTTTTGATGAATCATTAAAATCTTTAGTTTTCTTAAAATTTTGTTACAATAAAAATACGCCATTGTAAGTTTTATTTCGAAATATAAACATAATGTAAGAACACTTTGTTTAAATAACTTTTTTTTAATAAATAATGCAAGATAAACTTACATAAGTTTTATTAATTAACAAAAAAAACCAGAAAACCACGGTTAACCGCGGGGTTTTTTTTTTAATTAAAAGCGAAACCGCAGTTTTTTATAAATGCGGTTTTTTGGAAACCCTAATGTTAGTGGAATCAAGTAGTTACATATTGAGTGTCTTGTTTCATATTTAAGATTAATTAGAGAGAAATTTTTATAAAAATATTTTGCAACTATTGCATCTTAAAGTTTAAACATAAATAACAAGTTATGGTAGATATTTAGTTCGTATACGTTTAGAGCATTAATTTCCTTGAGTAATCGCTCGGCACTTTCATACCTATCTGCGCCCAAAAATAATAACCTACAGATGGTCTGAAGAAAAATAATAAGCTGCAGACAGTCTTTTTTTTGTCTTTATCTTGTCATGAAAAGACGTGAAAAATGCGTCTTTAAGACGCCATTTTTTAGTCGATTATGCAAATCTAAAAGTCATTTTTTTCGACATCGAAAAGACGTCTTTTTTGTCTTTATCTTTAATGAAAAGGCATAAAAATGCGTTTTAAAGACGTCTTTTTTAATCAATTATTCATATCTAAAAAAGTTTTTTCTCGACGTTGGAAAGACTTTTTTTGTCATACTTATAAGTATACTATAGTATCCTATATACTGTAGTATTCCTGCTTTTCATATATGAAAAGCTGTTTTCATTAAATGAAAGCGATGACAACTTTATATGACCAAAAGCTCTTTCCGATGCCGAGAAAAAAACCTCTTTTAGATATCAATATAATGGAGGAAGCATTTCTACCTCTTTTATACGTTTAAACCTATGAGAATTATTTATAAATAAAACAGCAGTATTGTTCAACAGAATATATTAATTTAAGAATCATCAGTAGATTAATCTCTAGATTTGTCATTTTCTTCATCTTTCTCTTGTTTCTGAGTGAGCTCAGTTTCTTGGCGTTGTTGCTTACGCAACAATAAAATTATTTCACGTCGAGAATGAATAAAATTAACTATTTCACGTCGAAAACTCTTTTTATACGAGCTGGATACGACTTCTAAAAAATGAGTGAACATAAAAAAACAGTCTCTAGTTTTAATGTAATACAAAAAAGCAAATGAAATTTGATCAGCACTTTTTGTTCTGTGCACTTTTTACTTGTTTTGTTAACGACAGACAGCATTTAACAAGGAAATAACAACTTTAACATAAAAGTTAATGAGTCAATCTTTTGTTTTAACAATTTCATCATTTAACTAAATACAAACAACAAAATTGTTCAGATCATTTAAAAGCATTTTGAAAAAATAAATTACAAGCTTACTAAATGCTTCTTCTATTCTATTTCCGTTTCACTGGCACTTGAACAATTAAATACAGAAAGAAATTGTTTACAGCTTTTTTTTTTGTCTGGAAGCAAGGTTCTTCAAGCACAACACATTAAAAAATTAGGTGACATAATATCAAATGCTTGTAAACTCTAAATATATTTTTCTCTGCCTTGTTTAACCATTTAACTATTTTTCTCTATTATTTATTTTTCTCTGCCTTGTTTAACCATTATATATTTTTCTCTGCCTTGTTTAACCATTTAACTGCCTTGTTTAACCATTTAACTAGCACCACACCATCCACTTTTTGCTAATTCCCATTAACGTTTTCTAGCTAAACAGCTGCAGCCCATCTATTTTGAAACTCCACTTAAGTAAAATGATTTAAGGATACAAAAGCACTGTATTTAAAATCTATGTTAAATAATGAACTTTCAATGAAATAAAAAAAACAATGAAAAAACAAAAAATAATGTAACTAGTATAGATTTGCAAGTAAAAAGTTCAAAGATTATAACATGTTTTTTTTGGTTTTTTTTTGTTATTCACCTCCTCAAGGCCAAGGAGGCCACTACAGATGAGGTGGCTACTTAATAGTGGTTATAACCTTCTCTCAACTCTATAACTCTGAAACACGAACCTTGACGAACAAGGCCACTGCACGGAGAAACAAGTTGAGCGCGGTACTACCAGGGACGTGGTGAACTCGGAACCTCTCGCTTATGAAGCGAGCACTTTTATCACTACACCACTACCGCATAATATGTATAATATATATATATTATATATATATATATATATATATATATATATATATATATATATATATATATATATATATATATATATATATATATATATATACAGCGGTGGCCAAAAGTTAAAGACCACTCTTTTTTTTTTCAAAATTTATTTTTAACCTTAGTATAATTTTATTTTGGAAAAAGGTATCAAAATAAGAAAAACATTTTTAGAAAGAATTTTTATTGTATTTTATACTTATTATAAAAGAATTTATAATTTTTTTACAAAATAGTGTTAAAAAATTAAAAAACTGACTAGTAAAAAATATAAATGGGAAAAAAAATTGGACAAAATTTTAAGACCACCTAGTGGACACACGACGTAATTTCAACGTTGATTTACGGTTGATTTTTAGTCTCGACGTCATGTAACCAAAAATCAACATTTTATCAACGTTGAAAATTCGTTGAAAACGATCAACTTAACGGGATGTTGAATCAACGTTAATTCAACGTCTATATTATGAGTTTCACCGTTCGTTTTGAATTTTAAGAACTCAAATACGCATGCGTGACTTTACGAGTCATTGATTAGGCCATCTATTGGCATTTCATAAGGTTTTGAGTTTGACAATTTAACTATACCACATTGCTTAATTTGCGATGCATTAGTGATAAATATTAAATAGATCTTTTTTTTATTTCATCAGTGTGTATTGCATAAAGAATTTGCTTGAATTTGTTTTAGAGTTTGTTTAAGTAAGTAGTTTTTTAGAGTTTGATTAAATTGTTTTACTATGTATGTTAGTATATTTGACTATACTAATTTTATATTATATAAATGTAAAATATATATTATCAATGTTATATATATATATATATATATATATATATATATATATATATATATATATATATATATATATATATATTTGTAAATATAAAAATAATAATAATAATAACAATAATAAAAATATTATAATATAGTATTATGATTATTACAGTCTATATGATATATTATTAACATATCATACATTTTATGTATATATCATATGTTATATATATATATATATATATATATATATATATATATATATATATATATATATATATATATATATATATATATATATATATATATAGAACTCTTATATGTTGTCCATATTTTGTTGACAAAAAGTAAAAATTTAAAATGCAAGACCGGAATTTTTTTTTTTATTAATTGATAGACTGCCTGCCCCAACCAAACCCTCAGTCGATGTAGCAACACTCCCTTGCGGGTCAGGCTAAAAGATAGTAGATATAGCAGCACTCTGTTGCGAGTCAGGCTATTTGTCAGTCGATATAGCAGCACTCCCTTGCGAGTCAGGCTATTTGTCAGTCGATGTAGCAGCATTCCCTAGCGAGTCAGGCTATAAGATAGTCGATGTAGCAACACTCCGCGCATGATTTACAGTAAAAAAATTAAAAATAAAAATATTTTATTGAAAAAAATTAAAATAAAAGCATTGTTTATATTGTTAAAAACATTCAGAATGTTTCTAAAAACATTCTGGTCAATTAAATTTGCGTTTTTGTGGTTTTTTTAAAAAACAATCAGTTTGTTATTAAATTAATGGTTTTAATTTCCTGACAACTCGCAAATGTTGGACGAAAGTCAAAAGAAATTAAAAGTGACGTATCACTGTGCTCTCCTGAGACCGCCAGGGTAAATTTTGGTTTACTCTAATTTTTTTTGTTTAATTATTAATATTGGGTTTAGGTAAGTGTTTTAAAATGATTTTTAAAATCTAAACTAACTTTTAAACATATTTTTTTTGTAAAAATAGTTTTTACCTAAAATAACATATGGAGGGGAGGGGATAATATGGGGAGGGCGGGGATTTTTTTTCAAAGTTTATAGGGTATTACACCTCTAAAACAATTTTTGTTAACAGAATACAACTTTGAAATGAAAAAATGAGATCTTTTATGATAAAATTGATATAAATTCCAGAGTTAACAATATAACATCAATGCAATAAATGTACCAATTTAACATGAATTATTGAAATTCCTTATAAAATAATTCAATCACTTCAAAGTTCACAATAATTAAAAATTTTAAAAAAGGAGAGAAAAGGACTACTTGAAACTGTTTATACCTAACTCAATTACACTTTTTTTAAGCTGTTTTGCATAATCATTGTGTTCCAAACGACGCTTTTAGTGAGCACCTTCTCCTGCCTGCTAGGCATATACACCAAGCTTAAACTGACTATGCTGAAGAAAAGGAAAATGATGACATAAAATATGAACTTTCCATCTAATATTAAATTGATTCTCCAATAAACATGCTAAAAGCTTTTGTTTTAATAATTGAAAACTTTCTAATACAGCTAACTACAGGTTGGAGAAATATCATATTTGGTAATATAGAGGCTGCACTTAAAAAGTTAACTTCTAAAATATCTAATTTATCTAAAAGTCTCTGTGAATTGTTACCATCCAAACCAGTTCCGTGGTAACCTCTAAGGATTATAAAATTCAACTTTAGCCACGGATCAAAATCAGGCCACAGTGTAATTAATATTTTTACAAACATAGAAGTAATACCAATAAGAATGTGCAACTCTGGTGGAGGAATGAGATGTTCCACTAAAGTTTCTAGAGGTTCATAAAGGTACACAACTCAAGGTACACAACAAACACAAGGTACACAACAAAGGAGAAATACAGTTTTTAAATTCAATCATGTGATTTTTTTTGCATCCATCTTCAACGAACTTGTTGTAGTTGATATCAATTAAACCTAAGGTTCTTTTTTTTTTCCGCTCTCGAGTACTTTCCCCTTCACACCAGAGACATGCATACTTGCCGCTGTGACTGCTTAAACCAAATAAAAAGATTTAGATCAAATGCTATATTTTACATCACTCAGAGCTAGTGGTTTCAATAGTTTACTAAGATTACCATTATGCTCGAAACATCTTCAACTAAAGCTAAAATCAATGATCTTTTTACACCACAATCATCAAGACTTTCTGAAGTTGTATGTTTACGTAGTGGATCAAAAACATTTATAACGCATTTAAGAAAACCCTGTCCACCATCAATGGAAATCCTAGCAATAGTGCAATAAGGATTCAAACCTCTTTCATTAATCATACGAAGAATTAAATCAGAAGTATCTTTTACAAATACCAAACTGCGACTTATCTCTTCATCCCCTGAAATGAATGATTCAGTTTTGACATCTTAAAAATCTGAAAATACATTATGCAGCTCCTCTATCTGAGTTGATATATTAGGTTCTAACATTTTCTTTCCTAAATTTTGTCGCATATGTTTACAAAGTAGCTTAGTCTTTCTTTTACTCAGGTTTAGAGTATTAGAGATTTCCATTATATTTTTTAGAGATAACTTTTTAACGAATGCTCTGCTGCATTTATTAACAGGTGTGCCAACAACAACAAGGAGATTGTTTTCAAAGGTTTTTAAAGGAAACTTGTCTCCAGATTTAATTTTGTCTCTTTTCATTTTTATTTTGATAATCCCAGAAGCAACTTGCTCACTGGATACATTTCCAAGACCTTCAGCCAGCATAATTAGGTTTTTTACGCTTCACTCTTACACCAAAAATGAGAAATTCCTTTGCCTAAATAGAAATTTAAACTACACACTAAAAAAAAAAGGTAGAAATTTCTACCTTATGGTAGGATATGTGATATACCCTTAGTAAGGTATAATTTTCTACCTTTTAAGGTAGAAAATTATATTAAAAACAATTATTTGTCATACAATTTTCTAACTTAAAGGTATAATTTTCTACCTTATAAGGTAGAAAATTATGCCTTACTAAGGGTATATCACATATCCTACCTTAACTAAAAATTTCTACCTTTAATTTTTAGTGTGTAGGAAAAACTCTGGTATTACTATATTTGTAAAACATATAAAAATAATACACTAAAATTTAATAAGTCTATCATAGACTATGCATTGAGTAGCATTGACTCTATGCTAAATTTAATTTTTTTTTTTTTAAATTGAAGAAATAGTTTATTATCTAAAATTTTATATAAGTTATACCATATTTTTAATTTGTTTAAGGAAATCATACCTATTGTAGAAAAGCAAGAAGGACATGTCTTTTTAACAATTTTATCAACGATATTTTGGTTATTTGTTGTGATCTGTTCAGATATTTCACTAATATCAGATGATCTTCTGAGTTTTTGTCTTGAGATATTTTCTCAATCCAATCATTTAATTTTGATTTTTCACCCCTGTTCAATGCATATAAATTTGTTTTGCAAGTATTACAAGTGTTTTTTTGAACAACACTCTTTTTCTACATCATATTCTGTCCAAAATAAATTTTGAATATGAAGTTGTACTGCGTTACTTTAATAAGTTTATGTGATCCTTTTCCAAAGGAAATAAAGCAACATGCACAAGTTAGACGTTTTTCGTCGGCCATTTTGACAAAAAAACCGCTTTTCACTGTAAAAATAATTATTTTCATCTGTATTGCAACAGTTTGTACCAATTTGAATAGATGATGTAATCATAAAATGACGCAATTTATTTTAGACATTTTAATTAATTAAATCTAAAATTTCTATGTTTAAAAGTTAGTTTAGATTTTAAAAATTATTTTAAAATACTTTATTTAACCCAATAATAGTAGATAAACAAAAATTTTTAGAGTAAACCAAAATTTACCCTGGCGGTCTCAGGAGAGCACAGTGGTATGTGTTGGCGTAAGAATCACTTTTTTCCTTCCGCTCTTCCCAAATATAAAAAAAATATAAAAATAATAATAACAATAATAAAAATACTATAATATAGTATTATGATTATTATAGTCTATATGATATTTTATTAACATATCATATATTTTATGTATATATCATATGTTATATATAATAATATCATATATATATATATATATATATATATATATATATATATATATATATATATATATATATATATATATATATATATATATATATATATATATATATATATATATATATATATAGAAATATATCATATATTATATGTATATAGAAATATATAAATAAATATACATATATAATATATACCGTGAAAATGAACATCGATGCCAAGTTTACTAAATAGTAAAGAATCACGCACTATATAACTAAATCGTGTGTTTTATGATATTTTAATTTAGCTATTTTATTTTAAAAACTTCCACTTGTATATATATATATATATATATATATATATATATATATATATATATATATATATATATATATATATATATATATATATATATATATATACATATATATATATATACATATATATATATATATATACATATATATATATATATATATATATATATATATATATATATATATATATATATATATATATATATATATATATATATATATATATATATATATATACTATAAAAGTGCCTTCTGTTGTTTAGGGAAATGGCTACCAGGTTAAAGCGATGGAGACGGAATAATGTTTTGGTTAATGAGCTTCTTAGTAGTGACATTGGTATTGATTGCTCAGCTTCATTAAATGAAGATGTCTGTGGCAGCAGCAATTGTGAGGCTACTGCAATAGTAGATTCTGAATATAATTCAGACTCTATCTTACAGGATGAAATTTAAAACTAAAAATAAAAGCAACTCAGATGAAAGCAAATTAAGAGAGAAAATAAGGGGGGGGGGGGAATATTCCGGACTTTTTCCGCAAACAATTTTTCGGATTTTTCAAATTTGACCTGGATGATCTATTATATATATGTATATTTTTTATTGAAATTGACCTATTTCTACAAAAAAAAAAGTCATTGAATTTTTGAAATTTTAAAACCATAATTCCGCGGTATACGCGGTGCCATTGGGCTACCTAACCTGATATTGTATCAAAGTTTAATGTATTTATAAAAATAATAAATTTTTGTTGTAGGTTGATGACCAATGGTTTACAATCAAAGTTCAACATGGCTGGCGGCAAGGGTAAAGAGAAATTTGAAGGCACAAACATTTGTAAGGTTGTTGTTGGTAAGTCATGAGTAATGTTATCTGTTATTGAAAAACACAATTTGATGATTTGGTGCTACTTTAATTTCAAGTTCTTGCTGTACTTGTTGCAAATTACTCAGACAATACCTTTTTTTATAGAGGGCGTCATGCTTAGTAAAGCGACTGCTACGGTTGCTGAAGTCAGAACAGATATCATGAGTTTTTTGAAATATGCACCCGACAGATCTAATGGTGGCGGTCGGTGCGTAAATGACGATTCGAATATGTTAATATAAAATGTATATATAAAATGTTAACATTCTATCTATTTCTTATATAAACTCCCTTAAAATAATTTTTTGAACATGAAATACACTACTTTTTGCGCAAAATATTGCTTTTTTATTGTCTTATTTTATCGCAATCCAAGTCGAGACAATTTAACATGTTAACGATGACAATTTAACATGGCTGCAGTCTATTGGATATAAGTTATATCCAATAGGCTGTATAATTTTTATCAAATGACTAAAATTTAACGTTGAAATTAGGTTGTTTGAACGTTGTTTTAACGTCTTATCGACAATATATCAACCATATATGGTTGATATATTGTCGATAAGACGTTAAAACAACGTAATTTCAACGTTGAACTTTTTATTTTCATTTTATCGAAGTTGAAATATGGATGATATGTAGTCGATAAGACGTTATAACAACGTTGAAACAACGTTTTCATCGACGTTGTTTCAACATCGTGGTTTTCAACGTCGGATTTTGTTTCCTATTCCACCAAATTTCAACGTTGTTTCAACATTGCATTTCGTCGGTTTGCGACGTTGTTTCAACGTTATTTCAACGTCATTGTGCCCACTGGGCAGTTTCACAAATATTTCAAAAAGCAATAAAAAAATAATTTAGAAACGTGTTGTTCCTCCATTTGTTTTCAAGCACTCCTGTACTCATTCTGGCATTGAATTCATTAAAGTTTTGATTACTTCATCAGGCACATTTTTCAAATGATGAGAAGATTTCAAATCTTCCAAATTGTAAAGTTGTTTTTTACCAAGCTTGTAATCAAGCCACGACCATAAATTCTCTATTGGATTCCAGTCTGGACTATTGGCAGGCTATGGAAGCATTTGAATTTTATTAGAATTGAACCAATCACTAACAACATGCGCTTTATGACACGGCGCATTATCTTGCTGGAAAATAAATCCATCTTGCAACTGCCATAAATCAATGCTAGGAATAAGCGAGTTTTCCAAAATTTCGATGTACCTTTCTTTGTTGAGTCTACCATCAAATAAATGAAAAACGCCAACTCCACAGACACTCATACAGGCCCAAATGCCTATTGAACCACTGCCTTGTTTTGTTCGTTTCGAAATGCATGATTCATTGAACCGTTTGCTTGGAAGTCTACGCAACATTACGCGACTTTTTCTGTTGTCTACCTCAACGTTCATTTCATCACTAAAGACCACACGGCTCCACTGATCTGTTTGACCAATTTTTATGTAGTTTGCACCACTCTTTCCTGGCAAATTTTTGTTTTTTATTTAAGCGTGGTTTTTTTGCAGCAGCACGCCATAAATAATTTAAATTGTCGAGGACCCTTCGCACAGTTCTAGGGCATGCTTTTAGACCATTTGACAGTGTCCATTTTGTAGACAAGTCTGTAGATAATGCTTGTCTGTTTTCTTTCATTAATCTCACTAACGAGCGAACATCACGGTCGTTTAAAACTTTATTGCGTCCAGTCCTATGACGATCATTAATTGACCGGGTTTCTTTGTATTGTTGAATTATGTTAATAATGCAAGAGTGAGACCTTCCGAGCTTTTCTGCTATTTGTCTGATGCCTTTAATACAAGAGCCGCGTATCTGTCTTTTTCTTCGATCTGTGCACGCATTTTTGCAATATTTTTATATCCTTATTGCAATTCAAAAAATAAATGTTTATTTGATATCGAAACTCAGGTTTCGACATTTTATTTTATAGCCAACGTAATAAGCAATTAAGACAGTTAAAAAAAATAATGGATTATTATTTTGTGCAAATTAAAAGATTAAAAGTGCAAATTAAAAAATTAAAAGTGCAAATTAAAGATTTGAAAGTGCTCGTTTTTTTTCTCTAGCACCTTCCCCCCCCCCCCTCCTTTCACCTTCTTGACCAAAAATTATACACAAACCTTATTCCTAAGCACAACTTCGGCATAAAAAACAGTATGTATTAGTAAGTAAGTGTAGTATCTATCTGACTATATCTTTTAAATTTAACTAAGCTGCTAAATCGGCTTCAATAACTACAAGGTTTAGTGCAAAAATAGTCTTGCTGTCCATTAAGGAGTAATGTCAAATATAGCATAAATATAAGTATATAATATAGTATATATATTGTATACTTATATTACACTTATAAATATAAGTATTGCAATTATATTAGTACATAATCAACTCATAACACAATATGTAGTTGATAACACATGTAAAATGCAGATATGCAGAGATTTTCAAAGCATAAATATATTTTCAAATGCGGGAATATAGTGCAAGAAATATCTCATAACTTGAACCCTATCACTACTCCAACCCAAACCCTCAATTGATGTTGGATCATTCTTTGTATTTATTCCCTAATTTAATCAATTTATGTTGCACCTAACCTTAATTCCGCAGTTTATTCCCGCACTTTACTAGTTGCAAGTTTCCGCATTTTATCAATACCTTGTTATTGTTAATAATTTGAGCAAACCTGAAAATTTTCTACAACTTTAATCTCCGTTTTGAAATACTTTTTCTGTTGAGAAAAAATGTTTTACAATAGTATGGAAGTATTGTAGATATATATATTTATATCTCTAGTACTTTCATGATAATAGCGAAGTTATTGCCTTTTTTTTGAAATGCAAACAGCAAGTTATCGTTTTAATAAAACAGCTCAATAATCGCACTTAGCGCAACGTCACAACATCGAGTTTCCCACTTAATAAAGTTGTATTATTTATAAATTATGTAGTATGTTTTAACTTTTTTGATATAAATAAATAAAAATTTGCTCACTATTTAAAGTGCTAGTCAAGATTAATATTAAAGTCAAAAAAATTAATCTGAAAAAAAGTTTGCATTTCTTAGTTATATTATTAATAATCCAAATTTTTAATTTCGATTCATTTTTTACTGCAACAACTTTTTGAATTTAATAAATTCTCCGTTAAAATTAGTCCCAAACTAGCAAAAAAAGTCCTTATACCAATGCTACAGTTAGTGATTTTTAAGTACAGATGGATACATTGGTTCTAACGAATTTTCTTCTGAATTATCTTTTCAAGAGTTTGAATTCACTCACTACACTGCAAAAGATATTTAATGTGCAAAATTCATGATAGTAAAAATATATGCAATAAAAATCGATATGAGCATCCAAAACCATTAATGAAGAAACATTAATGAAGGAACATTAATGAAGAAACATTAATGAAGGAACATTAATGAAGGAACATTAATGTAGGAACATTAATGAAGGAACATTAATGAAGGAACATTAATGAAGGAACATTAATGAAGGAACATTAATGAAGGAACATTAATGAAGGAACATTAATGAAGGAACATTAATGAAGGAACATTAATGAAGGAACATTAATGAAGGAACATTAATGAAGGAACATTAATGAAGGAACATTAATGAAGGAACATTAATCCTTTTCTTGACAAAAATTATACATGAAAACAAATAACTTAATTTTATATACTACTTTAATTGAATTAAATAGAAACCAGAATGTTACAGTATGAAAGTCTAGTAAGTAGAAAATCTAATGAAAGATTTTTTCTTGACTTTATAGCTGCAAATTGGTCTATAACACCTTTTAAATTTAATTGAGCTGCTATTTCTGCTTCAGTAGCTATTAAATCTAGAGCACACAAAATGATATGCGCCATTGTTGTCCGTAAATGTGTTTTAATGTTCTTAAGGATCTTTTTGCAGTTGCTACGCTAATGGGTAATGTCAAATATAACATAAGTGCTACTATTATATTTTTAAGTGAGCAACTTATATCATAATATGCTATTGTTGACACGGGTCAAATGCAAAAATAAGGAAATTTTCAAAGTGCGGAAAATTTCCCCTAAACCAAAGCTTATCGCTGCCTCAACCAAAACGCTTAGTCAATGATGGTAGATTCAATACTTTTAGTTTTTTGTAATATAACTGATTTCTCAAGCTGGAAGTCCATTTTGTTGCTTTGCTTTGAATAGATTCAACCAAAGTTTTAGCAGTTTTTAAAAAAGAAGCCCAAATAGACACTGTATATTTATGCTGTGGTCTAATAAACACTTTCTATAACTTGAGAACCATATTTTCATCAATAAAAGTGAATGTCTTTTTGCATAGCAAGAGTTTGTAAGGACTTTTAGACAACTGTTCGAAAATGTGTGCTCCACTTGGCGTTACATTAAATAATTGACTGCGCACTTTAGCAGAGCTTTATAGGGATTGATTTATTATACCTTTTTATTTTGTTTACCATTTATTCCGAAATATCTTCATTTTAACATGTCTGTTTTGAAGTAGAGAGTAAATGATTTGGTAAAATCAATATTACATCAACAAGTTGGTGAAATACTATAAAAGATGAAATAATATCAAAAGCCTCTTTTAGGTTAGTCACGCATAATTTATGGTGAAAAAAGTCATGTTGATTTGCAGAGAGCATTTTATTATCGTTAATGTGCCTAAAGATTTTGTTCTTAACAAGTACTTGACTATTTTGCAGGCAACAGAGCCTAGTGAAATAGGTCGATTGTTTTCAGCAAGTAATTTATCTTTCGTTTTTTTATAGACCGAACTAAAGAGTGAGTATACTCACTCTCTAGAAATTACGAAACTTTAGTTACAGTTTAGTTAATACTATAGCATTCCAGAATTAAAGAACTTATGAAAGATTTTTGTAAATGGAAAAAATATTCATAGGGGTTTTGATTGATATGTTAATAATGTATGAAATAAAAAAACCCAAGTTGTTATTATAAGTTCATTCAGGTTAATATCACTTTTTAACGATGGAAACTATTCAGAGGGACTTTAATATTATTTATTTGCTCTTATTGCTTAAAATATTTCAGCCTTTACGAAACGATTAAGAAGATATTTTAAGTTTAGTACTTTTTCATTTAGTTGAGCAGTTCATATATCAAGCGGATTTTTTTTGCTTGAATCAGGTTTTTAATATGTTAGTAAAGTATGATCTTTTGGATCATACTTTTTTTTTGTTATTAACCTTGGGATAAAATATTCGCAAACATTAAAGCTGTTAGAATTTAATAAATTAAACATTCGATCCGTGGTTTTATGCAGAAATAAAAAATTCCAGTTGATTGATGCATTAAAGCTTGATATTGAATCGTAATCACCTCTGCTGTAACTAAACAACTAAGATTCACTTTCGGGAAACGGTTTTGAAACTAAAATTCCTCAAGTGATACTAAAGCGGCCCTTAGTATTATTATCCATTATAGAAATAGAAAACAATTTTAAAAAAGAAATACAGCTGTAGGTAAATAACAAGTTCTACATATGGTTTGAACAACCATAGGGTGTCTGGACTTAGAAAATGTGATATGTTAAAAATACCAATAATGAAACAACCATTATAGGGCTTCCCAATTAAGCTATGAGCTAATTTGAAGGATCGAGCAAAATATTATATTAAATTAGCATCATTTCGTCTATGTATAACGTAGATAAGTATGTGTTAATTGTTAACTTTTACGGATACCAAACCTTATTTGAGAAAAGTTTTATAGAACTAATTAACATCATGAGAGAAAAATACAAGAGTAATGAAGATAGCTTAGCTACACAGCCACTTCAACGTCCGTCTTAGCAATCTTTTTTTTTAAGTGAGTTGTTGTTTTTATACAATAGCTTCACTATTGTACTTTGCTTTAAAACCTTACGACATCATACTTACCACTTAACTAAATTGCATACTTATGAGTTAACACAGTTTATTTTAATTTTTAAATATAAATAAATAAAAAGCTCACTATTTGAAGTATTAGTCAAGGTTATTATTAAAGCTTAAAAAATAGTCTGAAAAAGAGTTTGTAGTTCTTAGCTATATAATAATAGCAAAAATTGCTAATGTTGCAAAAGGTAAACAAAGTTTGGTTTTGAAAAACAAGTTTTATATAGTATACGACCTTTATAAAACATAGCAAACTCAAGATTACCAAAGTAACAGTAGGTACAAAGCCAACAGTAGAAAAACTAGCAGCAGTAGTGACAGAATCAGCAAGAGATAAAAGCATTGTCAAAACCACTAGAAATTGAAGTAGTATCTAACGAAAATACAGTAGTAAAAGTATTTGCAAGGCTAGCAAAAGATGTGTTCTAAACAGTAGAGGCAGTGCTAAGTGGAGTTGATGAGATAACAGTTTTTGCATTAAAAAAGTAATAATGCGATTTGTGTTTACCCCTTCCAATCTTTTCTTTAGTCGTTTAACCTGCTTCCCTTTCACACCAGAAATTTTCTGTTTTAAAGATATATTACTGAAGTAAATCATTGTAAACATTATTATACTATGTTATTACAAATATATACTATGATTAACTCTCTTTTTAATCTAGCTTGAAACTAAGCAATGCTAAATAACATTTAAATTGTTGTAAATAATGCAAATAAAAACATTATTAGAACAAGCTCGCCATCACTCACATGCAAACTGATATTTAACCATTATCCAATCGGGACGAAAACAACTTATTTAATATAAGGAGGAGGGGGGGGGTTGGGGGAAGGCTTTAAAGATGAGGGCTTTATAAAAAGATTGTAGTGGCTCTAGTCTCTTGTATCTTATTTGAGCTGCTCTTTGTTTATGTATATCCTTTTTTTAAAAAATGTTATTTTTTTTAACTGTATGAACAGCCAGAGGTGATTCTACAAATAAAATGAGGGGTGGGAGGGGTGTAATGAACTCTTATAAAGTACCAACTGGTGTCTTAAAAAAAATAAATCCTTAAAACTAAAATTTACTCGACCGAATTGTGACTAGCCTAAATTTGTAAATAAATTTGTAAAAAAAACTAAATTTGTAAAAAACCGACTATAACTTGAAAATTATCTACTTTTGGGGAATGAGACACCCCCACCCCACCCGCTTAAAATCGCCTCTGTGAACAGCATTACCTATAACTGTGAACTGCATTATCTATCCTACACCTTAATATTAGGAGCCTCAAAAAACATTTTGAGAAATTTAAACAATTTTTGTTTAGCGTCAAAGTTAATTTTCAAATTATCTGTCTAACTGAAAAATGGTACCATGACAAGGAAATTGAAAACAATTCTAATTTTCAACTTGATAATTATAAAGTCTTTTATCAAATAAGAGACTCTGGAAAAACAGGTGGAGGATTGTGCATTTTTATCCACAACTCTTTAGATTCTAAACTATGCATAAAATATTTTGCTGTAACGCATGATTTTGAATTGTTATCAATTGAAGTTATAAATAAAACATGCAAGAACATAGTTGTATAGGTCATGTATAGACCGCCTTCTGGTAATAAAAAAGCTTTTAACAAAAAAATTAAAAGCTTAATCATAAGGGAAGAATTATGTGACATTTAAATCCAACTTGCTAAAAACTTTTATACTTCTCTTTCACTCATTGCCATCATCGCAAACATTGCTTATCATTACGCAAACATTGCTTGGTGTAGTACAAATAAAAATAAAATAAAAAAACTATTTAATAAACAAAAGCATGCAATTAGAATCATTTTTTGTTTGGGCCGTTATACACACTCTCGAGCATTTTTTGTTAATTTAAATGTAATGAATGTTTATCAATTAAATTGAGCAGCCGTGGCGCAGTGGTAACAGCGCCACGGCTGAAAATAATCTGAAAATAAATCAGAATAGTTGTCTGAAACGACTGAAAATAAATCAGAATAGTTGTCTGACCAGATTTTCGAATAGGGGAGAGTGTGTATGAAAGAGCCAGTTTTAAAATGGTGTGAAAAAAACTCAATTGTAATAACTTTTTTTTTTTTTTTAATTCAATAATTACATTATTGAGTAATATTTTAAAACTAAAAAAAATCGGATAACAATGCTAATAATCTATCATACACCTGTTTTAAAAAAAGAAAGAAAACAGCTCTTTCATAACATTGCGTCAATGAAAGAGCCACCTCTGTGCCATGAAAAAGCCGTAACTTTTTTCGAACGACTATCAGTCGTAACTTTTTTTTGAACACTATCAAGTCTTTTAAAAATATTAAACTGTTAAATAGACTTCTAAAAATCAGATTGTACCTAAAGTTTTATAACTCTATAATAATCAGCTTTAATAATAGTTTCAGAAATTATTCAAAATCAAAAAATTAAATGAGAATGAGAATAATGAAATAACATAATAATAAAAATACATAATAATATAATAAATACATAATAGAATATAATAAAATGAATCAAACAATACAAAAAAAAAATGACTTTATCAGAACTTTGACTTTTAAAAATTTCATTAAATATTAGTTTTAATTCAAACGGAGCTTCGTTTTACAACTTCAGGAAAAGTCATTAAAACAACTAATTTCAATAGAATAAGCTCAATGAAGCATTACGAAAAATTTATGAAGTCGTTAAAGCGCAAAACGATTATTTAATATAAAAAAAAGGTAAATAGAAAAGTTGGCTTATTCATAGCATAAACAGTCGGTTCTTTCAAAAAATTGTTTGGTTAAATACATAACCTTAAATTTAACAATTTTGACAAAAGCTTTAATCTAATATTTTTTGTGTAAATGAAGGGCAAATATATATATAAGAATGCTGCATGTTTCTTTTATCAAATAAAACATTACGCTTAATCTTAAAAATAAATAAGTAAACCACCAAAAAATTACTTTTCATTTTCAAAATCTTTAGTGCTCCCTTACGACGCTATTTATTTTAGTAGAACTGTACATTTTTTGTGGGTTACAGGTATCCAGTGTTGCCACACAAAGAGTTAAATACAATTAGGATCGGATGCCAGTAAGTTAGAAATAATGGTATTGGCTCCTTCAAAACCTGGCTCTTTCATACACACTCTCCCCTAACAGTTATTTTCAACCCAAAAGTAATTTTGCGGCTACTGAATTAATTTCTACTAGAGGGTCGAAATTATGGGATAAAATATTAACTAATGAACTCAAAACAATTGCTAAGCTTAATGAGTTTAAGAACAAATTAAAGCAAAAACTATTGATGAACGACGTAGCGCTCAGCTTTTTCTGAAGTTTTAATGATTGCTACGATTAAACTTACCCAACAATTAGAGGTTTGTCCTTATTGGCTTGACGATCTTAGAAAAGGATTATGCCACTTGTTATTGCTTTAATGCTTTTTTTTCTTGCTTTTTTTTTATATAAAAAAAAATTATGATTTATAAGAATTATTCACTTATTTCAAGGTATATAGGGGAGCCTGTTGTACCTTTGACCACATTGTACCTTTGGTCACTCTACTCTGTCGGCGTACTATTATTTTTAAAAAAAAACGTGAAGTGATATTTGAAATAATAGTCCATGACAACTCTTCTTACCGTAAAACATCATACTTAGGATAGATGGTATCAATCTACAAGTAATTATAAGTTTTGGCTCTTAAAAAGTAAATATTTGTGTTAATCTTATTCTGATTTTAAAAATGTGATAAATTGTTGTTTGATTCATCTGCGACATATAAACATTACCCAATATCAATCTTTTGTTATGGAAAAGTTTGGATGATTATATCTGACCGTAAATGGGGATTAAAACAATAATTGTTAAAGAAACTCCAGCTCGTGTACCTTTGACCAACAAAAACTAAAAAAAAAGGAAAAAGGAAAAGCTTCAGAATTAAGCGTATTTGTTTGCGTCCTTTTTAGTAATATAGTTTCTTTTTAAATACTTTTTTTTCTTCTTTTGTTTTTAAATTTTTCTTAACCGATGCAAAAAGTTAAAGTCGGGCATTAAGACCGATGATTTTTATTTTATAAAGGCTTTAGAAAAACGTTTTATATTATATATTGTTACGTTTTTTAATTTTTGTTGTTTTATATTTATGGTATAGACTAAGGGACTTGGTGATAAGACCAACGTCTTCTTCTTGCCTCTGCTATTTGTATTTATGATTTACAACTTTGTATGGAAAAAAACCACGCGAAAAATACGGTAGATGTGAAAAAACAATTACCGTCTAAGGTAATTGTTTTTGTACATTTTTTTTATTGTTGTAGATATAAATTTATCTATTTTAGTTCACAATTTTTAAATACTTCTAACTAAAATATGAAGGACAATAACTGGTTTATTAAAAAAAATATGTTGTTGTAAAAACCAATTAAAGATAAATGATGCAAGCAGTTATGTTCTTATAGTTTCAAAAAATCGTGGTAGAATGGAAATGCGTCTGTAATTTAATATACATACATATATACATACATATATATATATATCTCCAGATTCCAGTTATGTAATAATAAAACCAATATTTGATTCAAAAATCCCGCTGTTCCATATTTTAGCCACTTTTTAGAGCAGGAAATCTTTCTTGATAAACTTAAATAACAGAGTAATAACCTTTGCAAATTTTACAATAAAACTTGTATTATAATACAAACCCTAAAATCTGGATATGTATACTGGGTATCAAGTTACCACGCTTTTTGAAACTGCTAGAATTATTTTAATATACTTATTAACAACTTTATAACAAATATATTATTACTAATTCCTATATAACGACTTGGATTCAAAAAAAGTTACTTCATTGATTAGCTAATTCTTCATCTTGTTCACAAGATTTTTTAAGTTATTTGATGAAAATAAAATTGCATTTGGTATTTTTGTTCATTTCAACACTGTCAATCATTATATCTTATAATCTAAACTAGAAAATTATGATATTAAACATTCAAAAATTAAATAGATTAAGAACTGCAGCCGTGGCGCAGTGGTTAGAGTTCTGGCTCAGAGCCCATTGGTCCGTGGTTCAACGCTGGCTCTAGCCCATCAAGCGACAATGGTATGAAAGGGGGCGTGAACTTCTAATTAAATGCTCTTACGCGGTGCTCTGTGCTGAGACTGTAAGGACTTCTGGGAACACCTAAATAACTAAAAAAAAAAAAAAAACCACTCGTCGAATAAGCAGCAATATTTTTCTTATAATTGTGGAAATACTGACAAAAGTAATACAGTTTGTGGAGTTCCAAACAGATCTATATTAGGAACGCGTTTACTTCTATTTTATATTAGCAATTGTCTCAAATCTATTTTACCATTGGCCATGATGTTTTTATTTCTAAATTAGGACATATAGAATTCGCAGTATTGTAAATGACTAGTTTTAATCTTACCTTTCAGATCGAAAATAATTTGTAATTATTAATGGTTTTAATTCTAGTAATAAATCTGTTTTGTATAGCGTTCCTCAAGGCTCTGTTCTTGGTCCTCCTTTGATTTTATATTACGTTAAGAACCTAACCATCTCTGCTCACTTTTCGTCAGTTTTTGTGGTTGCTGATCATACAAATATCTTACATATCAACAAACGGTACCATTTTCTATATAAAAATATAAATTCGGATCTAAAAGATATTGTTTACTGGTTAAATGCTAACCTAATATATCTCAACACCTAATAAACTGAACAAACTATTTTTCTATGTTCGAGAAAAAACTGTTTTTATAAAAATGTTGAAATTCAAGTCAAAATTAATGATAAACAATTATATCCTTCGAGAGTTGTTATATATCTTGGAGCGTCAATTGGCTGCAATCTATCTATACAATTCTTACTATCTTATATAATAATATATACTATATATTATATATACTATCTTATACAATTTAGAGGTATGGTAAGCATTATGTTGTTTATCAGTGCTTTTGTGAATGGAACAGAAGCCTTGTATGGATTTTAAATAAGTTCAAAAAACTACAACTTAAATTATCTTTTCTTCATCTTAAACAAAATCAATTTTAAAAAACTCTGAAAAATATTTTATTCTAACTTTTAAACATTATCCTCATTACTAAAATATTATCTTAATTTTCTTATCGATATTAAAACAATTATTATCTTTTTTGTACTGTTTATTTTTTCCTTTTTTAATTTTTATAACCTGCACATTATGATTTTTACAAGTTTACTTTTTAGTGTTTGTTCTGCTTTAATCTATGTGTTTTCTTCATGTTAATGTTAATGTTATTTCACGTGATATTTTAACCAACATTAATTTAAATCATATATTTCACGTGATATTTAAACCAACATTAATTTAAATCATCTATTAAGTAGTTAAATTAGTAGTTGGGTTTTTAAATACTTCATGTGAATATGAACCAAAACTTAAAATTACGCCACAAAGTGTGCGTAATTATCGCCCCTGGCGATAACAACAAGTAGTTTTAATATTTTTAGCTTTTTCAAGTATTAATTTAGTTGATAAAAGCTCTTTATTGCAATCAGAGGTGCTCATGCCAATGTGTGTCACTGATTGAATCTCTGATCTGAATATAATTTTAACCATTCCTTTACGTAAATAATCACGCCGCCACCGCGTTTATTGGTTTTCCAGTAAGGCTGATCAGGTTAAAAATGACAAAAAAACCATTCAAAATTTTTTATTTTTTTTTGAATTAAAATCTTGATTATAGTTAAAATTTTAGATTTTTTACGAGAAAGTATTCCTACCAGAAAGTATACTTTCTGGTAGGATAGCAACATTCAAAGATTCCACAAAAATATAAAATAGTAATTTTAATACAAATATGTGAAAATCAAAAAAATTATGAGCTCTAAAAATTGAAAATGCAAAGTATCTTTACCATTATTTGTAACCAATTTTCAAATCTCCAATAAATAGGCACTACATAACCGGTACCGAGTCTCGGTTTACCAATGCGATACCTTACAATATCGATAGCGAGGTCACGCCATACTGGTATCGAAAGTTTCGGTTAAGTTGGTATTGTTTGGTACTAATAGTATCATATGGCATTGCAGCTCGGATCTTCACGAGAATTATATTTAGTAATCTGATATTAAATTTTTATTATAACTGAGATGTTGGGGAGAATAGGAAAGGTTTAATATTAAAAAAAATTTCTAGAATAATTTTTAGTATCTTTTTAACATAATCTATGTACTCCCCAGAAGGAACGTCACGTTCTTTCGAAAGTCTATCCACGTCTTAGTCTGATGTTTATCAGAACGTAAAACGCTTCCCGGATAATGCATGTCTACTGGGCTGCGCAAGATTATATTTAATAAATAAAGCATCATTTCGGACCCCATTTCTACCCGCTAAGATTGACAGCAAGTTATAATAAAGTATATATAGTTTGATTTTAGAGGAACAGTGTCATTAGGGTAAAATAGGACAGCCATAGGGTGAAGTAGGACAATCGAGTAATTAACAACATCCTAACAAAAATTATTAATTTAAAACCATTAAAATTATAAATCATGTAATCTTCATCTAAATATTCAAAAGGTTTTCATAATGTAATTACGCAAAAGTAATACAAGAGAAGTAAAAGATTACTTTTCTTTGTTCCACTTGTAACTGGATAGCTCAGTCGGTAAGAACATCAATTTTAGGTTAATAATGAGATTTCTCTTTATGACTACTTGTGGCTGTTCCTATGCTAAGCTAACAATATCCTCGTATATAGGTGCATTGTATATCAAAATATAGCATGAAATTCAAATAATTAAATAAAAACATGTATTTGAAATATAAAATAAATGTCATACTTCTCCCCCACTCTCCATTATATAAGTGACTCATATTGTATAACAGATATTCTCAAGGATTGTGTGGTAATGTATGATATCATTGTTATTGCTTAATGCTTCAATTAGTATCGCAAAATTAATTTAATTAATTGGCTGGTATTGCTTCGGTATTTTAATTTCTTATCTGGAAGTGTTATCTAAATTTAATTTATTGAATAGTATCACTTCCATATTTTAGTTTCTCATCTGTAATTTTATTTTAATTAAATCTACCGTGGTCTCTTATTTTTCGCGTGGTAAAGTTTTTCGTTCTGTTGTTCAACATTCAACAACTAATGTAAACTTTCATAATTCAGCTAACGCTTATCTGATACTTGGGTAATTTTTTCCATTTTAAACTTAATCCGCCTTATTGTGCAATGAGACCTAGTAAGTTAAAATTTTTAAGCTTTTATTGTACTACCACAGCAAACAGTTTAGGAGTCTAGAGTCATAGCATGCCATGACATGAGCAATCAGCTGACAGGTGACAGCACACAGGCAGAAATTCGTTGACTAGTACCATTTTGCAGCGAACAAAACAAGTGCAACTTTTTTGGTTTGTTTCATTTTCTTAAGTTTGGTCCGTGTCAATGTCACGGAAGTTTTTTAATAATTAAAGGAAGTTTTCAGAAGTTTCCAGAAGTTTCCAGAAGTTTCCAGAAGCATGCAGAAGCTTCCAGAAGTTTCCAGAAGAAGCATCTGGAAGCATCCAGTAGCATCCAGAACATGATACAATAATGCATCAGAATCATGATACAATAATGCTCTGTGGAACACAACCAAGACGTTGTGTTCCACAGAGCATTATTTTTATGACTTCAAGTGCAAAAATGGCATCCGACAGTCTTGGATTGGAACTAAGAAAGAAAATTATTGGCGATTACGTAAGTGGAATGTTACAAAAAAGTATTTGTGATAAATATCGCGTGAAAAAATGGACCGTATCAAGACTATGTTCCAAATATCGTTCTACGGGAAAGTTGGCAGCAGATAACAAAGGTGAAAGACCGCGTTCCACCACTTCTAGAGAGGATTCTATGATCGTCAGATCCGTCAAGAAGGATCCCTAGATATCATCAGTCGAGATACAAAAGCAATTAGAGCTGCCTGTATCGGACCGAACAATCAGACGACGTGTTGTTGAAGCCGGATTGTTTTCTCGACGCACTGCAAAGAAATCGCTGATTTCACTAAAAAACCAGAAGAAAAGACTCCTGTTTGCTACATCTCATATTGACTGGAATGTGCAGAAATAGCGAACTGTCCTGTTCAGTGATGAATCGAAGTTCAACATCATTGGGAGCGATGGCATTTGCCGTGTGCGTCGACCGGCCGGAAAACGCCTCGATTTACGTTACTGCCATAAGACCTTGAAGCATGGTGGAGGCAATGTAATGGTCTGGGGGTGTTTTTCTGCTAACGGTCTAGGTCCAATACATCGAAACGATGGAATAATGGACCGTTTCATGTATAAAAATATCCTGAAAGATGTTATGTTACCTCATGCTGAATGGAATATGCCAATAAAATGGGTTTTTCAGCATAACAACGATCCGAAACACACTGCAAAAGTAGTCAAGCAGTGGTTTCAAGACAACCACCTATCGGTGATGGATTGGCCGCCTCAATCTCCGGATCTCAACCCTATCAAGAACCTGTGGGAGATCGTCAACCGCAGAATTAATCGTGAAGGTGTTCATAATAAGGATCAAGTTTGAACAAATCTAAAAAGGCCTGGGCAGCGATTCCACAAAGTTTCATTGATCACCTGATCGAATCTATGCCTCGAAGATGCAAGGCTGTGATCGACAACAAAGGATTCGCCACGAAATCTCGATAGCGAAATACAGTTTGGTCAACATTTTGTCGAGTTGCACTTGTTTTGTCCAGAAGGAAATCAACTTTTTTTAATACTTTTGATTAATTTATTAATTTTCGTGTACAAATAATGAACTTTGTGATGAATAAAACTTGAAGAACTTTGTCTCTAAACAGTTACATAGTTATTTCTCTAAATTGAAAAAATGCAGCACTTTTATATAAAGAAACTAAATTAGCATTATTTGGTTGCACTCGTTTTGTCCGATATTGTATATATATATATATATATATATATATATATATATATATATATATATATATATATATATATATATATATATATATATATATATATATATATATATATATATATATAAATATATATATATATAGCCAATCTTTACCTTAAATATTTTTTATAATACGTTTTTTTTTATAGCACAAAAGTTTTGCAAGTATTACTTTCTTTTTTTTGTAATAATATTTTTTATTTTTAATCTCTTTTCTCTGCGAATGTTTGCTTTCCTTTTTTTTTTTTTTTTCCAACAACCTTTTATATATATTTCAATAAATCAATATTTACAAAACTCTAGTTTATTTATATGTGGATCAAAACAATGTCGTTTTTTAGAAAAATTTGATATAAGTAATTATTAAATTTTGTAATATCACCCTTAGGTGGTGTAAAGCAGGTAGACACCCAGATGTTTTTAAATTTTGGGTTTATTAATTCAATCATAAAAGCCCCACCATCTGCATCGGAAGTCGAAAAATCCTCTCTAACTTTAGTTGATAGAACATTCAAAATATAGGTTATAATTTCGCCGCCACGTTTATGAACTTTTCTTTCATGAGATAAAAGTTGGTAATTGTTCGAAGGTTTGAATTTATGCTCTATGATTTGTAAGAACAAGAAGTTGTTTTTATACAAATCATGCTGAACAAATAATTGGATTGTACAAGGAATGATTTAGTTTTTCGATATTGTTGATGTTGTTGTATGTGTCGATGTCGATATTGTTGTATGTGTATCACTGTAATTGTATGTGTTGTGTATTGTATGTGTATGTATTGTTGTATGTGTATCACTGTAATTGTAACTGTAGTTGTATGTGTATCACTGTAAATATCAGTGTATATTGTTGTATGTGTATCACTGTATGTGTCGATGTCGATATTGTTGTATGTGTATCACTGTAAAATCATTATTTAATGATCTGAGTTCGTTTGTAAAAGTTTTTCAATCATAAAATTGAGAGTTAAAATATTTCCTTTAAAAAAAAACCTGGATCGTTAAAACCCCTATGTAAAACATTTTTTGTTGATTCGAAAACATCAAAAAGTTGCGTTTCAAAATCCATTGTTTGTTTATGGGGTCGTCCATAAATTACGTAACGCGAAATTAAACTTATAGACAAAAGACAAAGGATTTAAAGTTTTCCATCTCATAGTCTTTAATTAAACCAAGTATATAAACAACCTTTCAAATCCAGCGAAAACCGCCGCGCAAAAGGGCAGAATGATCTCCTACTTATATATTTTAAATAGTTTTGCGTTGCCTAATTTATAGACGATCCCCTTGTCATTTGTAAAACATGTTTATTTAAAAAGAATTAACTCAAAACTTATATTCTAAAATCGCAATAAAATGTTATTATTTTTTTATTGTGACTAATAAATTTTTTTAATGAATAAATAAATTTTATAAATAAAAACATTTTTTTAAGAATGTCATCTTCGTAAGGATGTGCAATTAATTTGTTGGCATACTTTCCTACCGCATGTAGGTATTTTGCGTTGGCAAAAAGCTGTTTTCTTTTTTCATTCGTCCGCTTGCTAAAGTTTTCATTGATAAATATTTTTTCACTCCACAATTAACTTCTTTATATTATTCCAATTTGGTGTGCCTTTCAGTTTCAACTTCATGGGTGATGCCAAGCTTTTCTTTTACAAAAGATTTAATTTTTAATTCACTTTCATTCCACGTTTCCAACTCACCTTCAATAAATCGATCAAGCCTTAAGTTGTTGCGCCTATCTTCTGACTTGACAAGCCTATTATTTATTGCTTCATTACTAATGTGGCTTGGTACTTGGTTATCTTTGATTGTTTTTTTAAGAGTTTCCTTGATATCATTGAAATCATTTAGAAACTTTTCGCATTTTTTTGGTTTTAATGTTCATCGCGTTATTAATTTCGTTAATTTCTTTTTTAATTCTTTATTTTTGTTTGTAACATTTTTTCCTTGAGTTTGCTTATTCGTTCACAAACTTTAAAATAATTTTTTCATGTGAATTGAGAATTTGTGCAGCTGTGAAATAATATGCCATCCTTTTCAGCTCTTAAAACGCCTTAAAACATTTTTCTTCTCTTTAAAACACTCAGTTTTTTTTCATCTGCTTCTGTATTCCATTTCTGCAAGTTTATCTTTAAGTTCTTCATTATATAAGTAGAGCTTTTTTGTTTTTCCATAATGCCTACAAATGTCATATCTAAAAACATAAAAAATTCTACTTTTGAACCGACATTCATTACAACCAATGAAAAATTATTTTGGGGAAAACTTTCATAATGCATTCTTTTGAAGAAGATGTGCAAAGTGTATTTATTTAGTTTGTATTTAAAAAAAAAGAAACGAAAAAAAAAAATTAAAAAAAAAGAAAAGAAACTGTTCTTAATTCATCGTTGAAACGAGTTTGTTAGTGCCGTGTACGTTCGATCAATTCTTAAACGAGTTTGTCCGTGCCGTGTTCGTTCAATCAATTTTTATACCGCGAAATTTTCGGACATGTATTTACACAATGTAAAAATTGCAAAAAAAAAATTAAATTTTTTAGGATCGTTAATACAAGCATTATAGTGGAAATTTATAATTAAGAGTTATTATTTTTATGCTATATATTTAGTTACAATTTTTTTATAGATAATGTCTGAACAACAAGATACATTATACAACACAGACTTTCTTATAATGGAGTATTTTGCTCATAAAATTATTAAAATGTTCTTAGAAGAATATAAAGGATGTATAAACAATAATATAGTTCATCTTATGAACGCTTGGAAAGGTATTTATTATCTCAAGTTTCCTTCTATATTTGGGTAAAGTGTTTATTGTATTAATTAAGTGATTTGCAGAATTGTCATTTAATGAATAATGCTATCTTTTTAATAAAATATAACATTTAACTCTATAGCTTTAATCTAAATTTATATTTATGCTGCTTAAGCTCCATTCTAACAGCACCTACAACAAAATGGAGATTGATGATACAATTTATAGAATAATAAAGCTATATCTGTCAGATCTTTTATAAGAAAAGTAAATATGTTAAATCATTTTTATAATATATATATATATATATATATATATATATATATATATATATATATATATATACATATATATATATATATATATATATATATACAGCTATGCTCAAATGTATGGAGCACCCCTATATTTTATTTAAAATTCAAAAGTAATGAACAAATAGTAAATGTGAATGTGTTTATTTGATACAAATTATTTCAATTCAACAATATTATTTAATATAATTAATATTTTATAGCACCTCCCTTTGCCTTGATCACCGCACGTAGTCTTTTGGGCATGCTGTCCACAAGATCCTTACATACATTCGCTGGTATTTTTTCCCATTCATCCAGAATTTTCGCTTTAAATTCTTCTTTGGATTTACATCTGTAAATTGACAACTTCCTCTTCAAAATAGACCACAAATTTTCTATGGGTGACAAATCTGGAGACTGGGGGGGCCACGTAATGAGGGGAACTTCATTTGTTGAAAACCAGTCCAAACTTTTTTTTGCCTTGTGGCAAGGAGCGTTATCTTGTTGAAAATAATATTGAGGGACATCTTCGTCAAATAATTTCAATATTGATGGCTCCAAAACTTCATTTAGCATGGTAATGTAGCGCTCTGCATTCATCCTACCCTCACATAAAAATATTTCACCTACGCCACTGGAGGCCATACAACCCCAGATCATTGTGCCACCACCGCCAAATTTGACTGTAGGGATGATACATTCCGGCTCAAATGCTTCGCCTGGTCGTCGTCTTACAAAGGTGCCTCCAGGTTGCCCGAAAATCTAGGTCAAAAAAGTAAAGGAATACAAATTTGATATTATAAATTTCAACATGTAAAATTTCAGGTACTTAAAGGAATAATTTCGAAATGATATTTTTTTTTTATTTTTTGGTTACACCGTAAGTCATAATGATGCCTTACCTCTATATTTGATTCGTCTGACCAAATAATTTTGGCCCAATCTTCTGATGACCAATTTTGGTGCTGTTTAGCCCATTCTAAACGAAGTTTCTTATGGTGCTCAGTCAGCAATGGTTTTCGGCGAGCCCTTCTTCCATGTAAATTACCTTCTTTTAAGTATCTTCTAACACTTGGAGCAGAAATTTGAATTTTTCTGTGCTCCCACAGATCGCTAACCAAGTCTTTAGAAGATTTGGTCCGATTTCGAAGTGAAATCCTGTTGAGGAAACGATGGTTTCTAGGAGAAAGTATACGTTTTCTTCCCGTTTTTGGTCTATTTTCGTATGAACCAGTTTCACTAAATCTATTTATAGCATTTTGCACTGCTTTCCTTGAGCATTTCATAATTTTTGAAATTTCCACTTGGGAATGTCCTTGTTTATGGAGTATCACAATTTGGCTTCTTTCACTCACAGAAAGTTCGCGTGTTTTACTCATAATGAAAATAAATAAAGAACGATAAAAAAAATCACTACTTTTAAACAATAGATAATGAGCGGCTGACAATAGTTACGTTTAAGATAAGAATGAAATGAATATCTTAATTCGACAGAATTTATACTAAGTGAGTATGTAGACAAGTTAAGACAAGTCTAATCATGCCCAGACAAGCAAATTCAACATGCATTAAATGATTTACTAATGCTTAAACGTAAAAAACAAATAAAATACCATTTAAAAAAAAATTCATCATGCATATCTCATTTTTTAAACACAAATATATTTAAGCAAATAGGTGCTCCATACATTTGAGCATAGCTGTATATATATATATATATATATATATATATATATATATATATATATATATATATATATATATATATATATATATATATATATATATATATATATATAATTTTTACAAGATTGTTACAGATATCGTTTGGAACTTTTCTCCAAATAGTATCTAATTCTGGCTTTAGGCTATTTATGGATTGTAATTACACCTTGACTAATTTTTTGTCCATTTGTCCTTTATTTTGTTTCATCCATGCTTTTCTGTAAAAGCTGTGTGAACTAGCGCCAAATCTTGTAGAAGTTACCACTATTTGTTTCAATCAATCAGCATGTCTACTGATAGAACTATGCAGTTCTCTGGCATCTCTGTATACATATGTTGGTTGGTTTGACCTGTATAAATGTTATGCACTCCCCCATTAAAATTAAAGCAGCCCCTAATACCAACACTCTTGCCACCACTTTGCAACCTCTGTACAATAAAGCTATTACTATACTTAACCTTGGCTCATACTTGATGGTTATACTTAATATTGCTGACTATACGTCAGCTATACTTAACATTGGCTTATACTTGACAAGGTTAGGACTTCTCAAATGGGATCCTGGGACAAGAAATTACAATAAACAAAGGGTAGTTTCTGAGATCTTAAATATAAAATAACCATGAACAAGTCATAACTTGTAACTTGTCTGTACAACTTCAGTAGATTTAAAGTTGAGCCAAACAATGATTTATTTAATTTAAAAGTCATTGAGCTCAGTGCTGAACTATTAGACAGCATTAGTATTGCGCATACAATTCAAATTGTCAGGAGTATTGTACGAATGTTTTGTAAATCAACACTCAAAAAATGAAATTATACAAAAATATGTAAAAGTTGAATGAAATAAAAAACTGAAGCTAAAATTGGATGTAAAGACAAGGTGGAATTGACTTCTTGCAATGTTGGAGCCGTTTACTGCATTAAAAACATGTATATTAAAAGCATTGATGGATTTTAAACCCAACAATATTAACAATAATTTGGAGAAGAAATATTTAGCTTTGCAGGCTTTAGTAACGGCGTTACATCTAATAAAACTCAGAATTTAAAGACTTAGCCAAGGTAACACATCCCTAATTGATGCAGAGAATGTATTACTGTTTGTATTAAATATTTTGCGCAAAAGTAAAGCTTTTTTATTTAAAGTTGTTTATAAAGCTGTTTGTTGAGGATATTAATACTTCTGCTGATATTGAAGAATTAGAATTTATTAATGATTTGACCAAAACATTGTTTATGGCCGAACCAAGTTTATTGAATACATCTGAATTAAAATATCATCAAAAATTTGATGCTGCTGTTACAAATGTTAGTCAAATTGAGAGTCCAGAAAATGTATTATATGACATTAGGGTCATTCCATGTCAAATCAACACAAAAAATTTCTGCACCATGCCATTTCAGATTTCGATGATTTTCGCAATACAAGTTCATATTAGTGAAAGAAAACTTCACTCCAAATTTTAGTGTCTGAATCCTTACCGTTTCAGAGATATTGATACTCAGTCCCAACCTCTTTGTTGATTTTTTTTTCAGCACCATTTATTTTTTAAGCTAATTACATAACACAATTAGCTTTAACTTATGAAATACTTTCTCAATAGTGTTGAAAATTTGTACCTAACTATTTTTAAGAAAGAAGAACTCAAAAGTGATACCTGAAACACTAAAAAATTAAAGCTTCTTTATGAAAATTCAATTTCAAAATGGTGTAACACTTTTTATAAGTTTTTTGATGCCATGTACAAAAAAAAGTACATCTTGAGATGCCTAAAAGATATGGTTCCGAAATTTTTCCTATGTTTTTATATATAACAAAACTCCTTATTACAAAAAAACTGCAGAGGTTTTCTTTTTTGAATCTGATTTATTTGCATTGAAAGTTTTATAATAAAGTTTAAAAAAATTTATTAAAAGTTTATAAATTTATCTTGAGATGCCTGAAAGACATGATCATCAATTTTTTTTCTAATGTTCTATATATAACAAATGCAATAAAACAAAAAAAACTGCAACGGTAATCTTTTTTAAATCAGATTTATTTGCATTTAAAGTTTTATATTTCTAAACCCTAAAAATATTGAAATTCCAAAATAAACCATGGAAATAATTAAATTGTAATAAAAAAAATTAAAATAAGGCAATAAGAATTAACAATCATAACAGTTTCTTAAAAAATTAGTTCTCTGGTTTAAAGTTTACTCAGCTTTCTTTAATGCTTTGATGATCAATTTTGCTGATTTTGTATTGTCTTCCTGTGACAATTGTTGGAATATCAAGTATTAAGAATAAGTTTGTTGATGGAACCCAGCACACACCATCTCTAGAAGGCTGGCAATATGACCTTAAAGGGTAAAATGGATGCACGAGTCTAACTTGAAAGTCTTTATTTTCAACATCAATATCCTCCACTAATCCAATCTATGGGTTGTTATTATAAATTAAACATGCAAACATTTCAATACTTATATTAGGCAAGCAATCTTTAATAATCTCATCAGTTTAAAAATTAAAAACAAATGAATAATCTTTTTGTTCAGAATTAACTTTAGTTCCAATTTTTGTGTTACTTGTTGGAATGAAGTTGTGATAGCTGCGGGTGCTTGGTAATGTTTTTGTTGAAAATCTTTCAATTAGAGTTATCATGTTTGACTCCTTTGATACGTATCAAAAACTAATTCCTATGATTTCATTTCGGTAAAAAAAAAAACATTCCAGATGCTTTAAGTATGATTTGTTGCTCAATGAAGGCTAGCAATTGAAGTTAGTCTTTTAACAATCCCATCAAAACCATCATAGGGTGTATTACCATGACTTGTTGCAAAGAAAAACCATGTACATTTCATAGCAAAATCTTGCCCATGGTGGCATATATTTATTAAGTGTTTGCAATTTTGTACTGGCCAGCACACCCATCTGAAAAGTAATGAATAGTTTCTATTTGATGAGAAATATTGCTTTTAGTATGTTCCATTGATAACTTCATTGAATAATATACCATATCTACATAATGCAGTAAATCATCTGAGATAAAACATATTGAATCACATTTAAGGACATTATTTACTTTATAATAAACTGCTGTAGGATGCAATGTTGCTTGAATTTTGTTCCAGTAAAAAATTTGTACTTTGTCTTGTACAACAAACTCATAATTTTCTGAAAAATCACAAAAGACAATGACCTCAGTAACAACTTATTATTAAAGTATTAATTAAGCTACTTGATTTGTTAGACTAACTAGCACAGATCGGTCTGTTGTCTTCCATTGTTTGTAATCTATACAATAACCATGATCTTCATCAATATCTTCTTGAGAGTAGAATTCATTTTCAAGATAATGTTTTAATATAGAATCTTCTGGACACAAAGGGCAACAATTCAACATGCAATTCTTGTTAGCCCTACTAGAAATAAATCAATAAGTTGATAAACCTTGGGTAATTCAACTGCACTAATCATTAACTAGATACTCACACTGTAATGCACCATTTTGATGATTTGAGCAACAGTGAATGTTTTTTGAACATTTGAGCAACAGATTTTGATGATTTGAGCAACAGTGAGATAAACAAGTTTTATATCAGAGTAACTGATTTTAAACTTAGCATACAGTAAATGCACATAAGTACAAATGAGATGTTTTCTTTACTTTTTTTAATTTCAGGGAAAGATAAAACACCATTTTTCAGCAGCAGTTTGCGTGATATCTGCACCATATAATTAGTAACACTGAATTCTTTATTATACATTTGTTAGACCAAGGTATTGGAACCAGTAGTAATTAACTTTTCTGATTCCATCTGAAAGGTAACATTTTTTCTTTAATTTTTCCTAAAAGTATATCCATATCATTTGCTTTTCAATTAACTTCCTCATATAACCTATTGAAGGAATCTTCTTGGCCTAACTGTCAGGATCTTTATTTAAAGTCCTTGCAATACCTAACTTTACTGTTTTTTGAACATGTAGTATTTCTTTTTACCAAAAGCAACTCTTGAGTGACTATTCATAGCATGTGTTTTGAGAGAACTTATGTTCATAGCTGCCAAAAAAGAATTGAGGTTTAAGAAGTTCATTATCTTCATCTTCATAAATCTGGCTGCTAGTCGATTCTCCTGGTCCATAATCCTTAAATGACATCAGTTTAGTTATACATTGTGGACATATCTTTTATTTATTATACAATTTTCTTTATTTATTAATCCAATTGAACATCTTTCTTTATCATTAATATTTTTATATTATTTTTAGTTCTTTAAGAAATTTTTTAAAATGATTATTTGAAGATTGTTAAATAGAAAATCCTTCATTAAACATGAAGGTGAAGAAAGTTGCAAAGTGAAGACCTTTAATGTGAAATGCAAACAAGTTTATATATTAGAACTGTAGCTGAGATTCTAAAATCTTTTTAAAATAATGCACAAATTAATGTAGATAATTTTTTTTTTCATTATTAAATATCAATTTTTCTTAATTTTTTTATAAAACTTTCAATGCAAATAAATCAGATTCAAAAAAGAAAACCTCTGCAGTTTTTTTGTAATAAGGAGTTTTGTTATATATAGAACCATAGGAAAAATTTCAGAACCATATCTTTTAGGCATCTCAAGATGTACTTTTTTTTTGTACATGGCATCAAAAAACTTATAAAAAGTGTTACACCATTTTGAAATTGAATTTCCATAAAAAAGCTTTAATTTTTTAGTGTTTTAGGTATCATTTTTGAGTTCTTCTTTCTTAAAAATAGTTAGGTACAAATTTTCAACACTATTAAGCAAGTATTTCATAAGTTAGCGAGTATTTCATAAGCTACTTGTGTTATGCAATTAGCATAAAAAGTAAATGGTGCTGAAAAAAAAAATCAACAAAGAGATTGGAACTAAGTATCGATATCTCTGAAACGGTAAGGATTCAGACACTAAAATTTGGAGTAAAGTTTTCTTTTACTAATATGAGTTTGTATTGCAAAAATCATCAAAATCTGAGATAGCATGGTGCCAAGCATAAATTGAATTGAACTGGAATGACCCATTAATAATGTTACAAAAGAAATGGGATAAAAAAGAAAATTTTTTTTGATGCAACGAAAAGACATATAAATAATTTTGACAAATTATTAATTTAGACAGATGCTCTATTAACTATCCATCGACATCAATCGAGTTGGATAGAGCTATTTCAATGACAGGTTATTTTAATACTAAAGGTCGGTCATCACTAAGTGATAGCGCTATTGACAATTTATGTTTTTTAGAAAAATATTTTAAAAATTAATATTTTGAAAATTTGATGTTAATGAAGTTTATATTGGTTTTGTTTTGAGAGTCTTAGTTTCTATGAATTATTTTGTATTTAATTTCTTTATCTTTTTCTTATTAAAAATAATATCAAAAGTGGATTTTTTGTGTATTTGTTTGAATTTACACATTTTTTCCTGTATATTTGGATAAATTCCTCTTTGTTATCTAATCTCAGAATTTCACGGGATATCGGGAAATAAAATATTTTTATCGTGGAATCCCAGGAATTGAATTTTTATTGGAAATGAGAGGCTTTATACGAAATATAAGACTATTTTCATGCTAAGTAGTTTTTTATTTCCTATCTTGCATCAATTGGATGACACCTGTTGTTTTAAATATCTTGGGAATCTGAGAAAGTTCTCTAAAGTTTTTAATTTACTTACTATTTTTCTTTTTTTTAGTTATTACTAATCATTGAGCCATTTTTCATACCTATTATTTTTTAGTTATTACTGATCATTTTTCATACCTATTATTTTTTAGTTATTACTGATCATTTTTCATACCTATTATTTTTTAGTTATTACTGATCATTGAATTTTCATACCTATTATTTTTTAGTTATTACTGATCATTTTTCATACCTATTATTTCATACCATTTTTCATACCTATTATTTCATACCCTTTGTTACTTTGCTTACTGCTTTTCGACAAAAAAGTTAAACGTACACTTTATGAATACTTTTGATACAGTGTTATAAGCTATAACATGTTTACAAGGAATTTAATTTTTTGTAAACAATAGAAAAGTGCTGCTATATCAATTATCTTATAGCCTGACTCGCAACAGAATGCTGCTACATTGAATGAGGGTTTGGTTAGGGCAGGCAGTCAATCAAATAATAAAAAAAAAGACTTTTTAAATAAAGTTTCAAAATAATTTGAAACTTATAGGAATGAATCTTCAAGAAGAAATTCAGAAAAAATAGTTTTGGGTTGTCTTGTAGGCGGTGAAAACTGAATCTTAAGCTTTCTATCATATTTTGAATTTGTTATATAGTCAATATCTTTATATCCCCAAACCTACTTGCACTTTGTGAGACTAATTTGAGTTCGGCTGTCTCATCTTGTGATCTTAGTGTTGATGGTTATCTTCCTCTAATTCGTAAAGACTCTTGCTTGGCCTCGGCAATAGTCACATGCTTGGCCTCGGCATTTAGATTCGTAAGAATTCACCAATTTGTCGTGAAACTAGGTTTGAATCCACAGACTATTCTTTTATGTGCTTTCGTTTAGCACCACTTCACTCTATTGCCTTTCTCTTTGTTCTCTATCGCTCTCCTTCATCTCAAAACTGCACACTTTTTGACGTTATTTCTGATCATATTGACCAAGCCCTCTCTCTTTATCCATCAGCTAATATAATTGTTGTTGGTGACTTTAATGCTCACCACTCTGAATGGCTTGGCTCTAGTGTCAGTGATTCGGCAGGCATTAAAGCCCACAACTTTTGCCTTTCTCAATCCCTAACTCAAATAGTCAACTTTCCAACTCGCTTTCCAGACAACCCGAATCATTTACCTTCTCTACTCGACTTATGTCTTGTTTCTGATCCTAGTCAGTGCTCAGTTTCTCCACATTCACCCTTAGGTGCTTCTGATCACAGTTTGATCTCTCTAAAACTAATATCTCATTCTTCTTCATCACCTGAATCCCCCTATTATCGAACCTCTTACAACTACAGTAAAGCTGACTGGGATTCTTTCCGTGATTTTCTTTGTGATGGCCCTTGGGTAGAAATCTTTCGTCTTCCTGTTGACAAATGTGCTTCTTACATAACTTCGTGGATTCAGGCTGGCATGGAATCTTTTGTTCCCTCTGGACGATTCCAGGTCAAGCCTAACTCTCCTCCATGGTTTTCTTCACACTGTGCTGCTGCGATTGCCAATCGAAACCGTTACTTCCATATTTATCAGCAAAACAATTCTCCAGAAAACAGACATCTGTTTATTACTGCTAGAAACAATTGTAAAAACGTTTTGTCTAACGCCAAAACTTGCTATTCTCGGGTCATGAAATCTCGTATCTCATCTCAAAAATTAGGCTCTCGTGACTTCTGGAGAATCTCTAATAATATCAATAATAAGGGCAAATCTATAATTCCACCACTCTTGAATGGTTCAGTTTTTGTCACCTCACCTAAAGACAAAGCCGAATTGTTTGCTAAAATCTTTTCATCAATATCATCTTTTGATTCCACTAGTTGTGTTCTACCTAATATTGCCAACAAACAGGTTGATCCATTGCTTGACATTCATATCACTCCAGCATCTGTATCTAAAGTGATTTCCTGCCTAGACTCTTCTACAGCTTGTGGCCCGGACAACATACTTGTTATTGTCTTGCAGAAGTGTTCTCCGAATCTGTCGTCCTATCTTCAAAAATTCTGGAGAGCGATCTGATTCGTCTAACTACCGTCCCATAAGTCTTCTTCCTATCATAAGCAAGGTTTTTGAATCTTTAATTAACAAACACTTAATTTCTCATCTTGAATCTAATAACTTACTTTCTGACCATCAATATGGATTTCGATCTTCTCGTTCTACAGTTGATTTGCTAACAGTAATAACTGACAGGTTTTATCGTGCATTAGATGAAGGTGGAGAGGTTAAGGCCATCGCTCTTGACATTTCAAAAGCGTTTGATAAAGTTTGGCATGCTGGTCTTCTCCATAAGCTTTCTTCTTATGGTGTATCCGGCAACATCTTTAAGATCATTAAATCCTTCCTTTCCAATCGTAGCATAAAAGTTGTCCTCGATGGACAACACTCTTCTTCTTATTCTGTAACTTCAGGGGTTCCTCAAGGTTCTATCCTTGGCCCTATACTCTTTTTAATTTACATTAACGATCTTCCAGATATTCTCACATCTAAGGTGGCATTGTTTGCTGATGATACTACCATTTATTCTTGTCGTGATAAGAAACCAACACCCTCTGATTGCCTGGAGGAGGCATTTGAGCTTGAAAAGGATCTCACTTCTGCTACAGCATGGGGCTCACAGTGGCTGGTGAACTTTAATTCAGATAAAACTCAATTTTTTTCAGCCAATTGTTATCGCAATAATTTAGATCTTCCTATATTTATGAATGGTGATGTACTCGATGAGTCACCTACTCTTCATCTTCTAGGATTAACTCTTACTTCCAATCTTTCTTGGAAAACATATATCAAATCAGTTGCAAAATTAGCATCTGCTAAGGTTGCATCTCTTTATCGAGCTCGTCACTTTCTTACTTCGGATTCTATTCTCTATCTCTATAAATCTCAAATCCGGCCTTGTATGGAATATTGTTGCCATATCTGGGGCGGATCTTCTAATGATGCCCTTTCTTTTTTAGACAAGGTGCAAAAACGCATTGTAAACATAGTTGGACCTGCTCTTGCAGCCAACCTCCCACCATTATCACATTGTCGTAATGTTGCTTCTCTTTCTCTTTTCTACAAATACTATAATGGGCACCGCTCTAAAGAGCTAGCGTCTCTTGCGCCACCCGCTATAATTCATTCTCGTGTTACTCGTCATTCAAGTGTCATCCTTTTTCTGTGACTGTTCCTAAGTGCTCCAAAAACGCTTATTCGTCTAGTTTTTTTTCTCGAACATCAGCTCTTCGGAATTTGCTTCCTTCATCTTGCAATCTTTTAAGTCGTCCGTCAATCGTTATCTTGCTCTACAATCTTCATCTTTTCCCCCTCGGCAACTTCCAACTTTAATTAGCGGCTGCTTGCAGCCTTGTTGGAAGCGAAGATGTTTAAAAAAAAAAAATCTTTAAAACCAATGAACATATTAATGTAAAAATTTGTATATTCTTTTTTAAACAAGGAATTTAAAAATAAATTTTAAAATAAAGATTTCCGTACATAAAGGCTTATATTTTTCCAACATATAAATAAATTTGAAATTCAAAAAAAAGCCAATTACAATAAAAGAATGTAAAAAATAAAATAATTTATAACTAATCTTGTTCTCAAAATAATAGTCTAAATATTTTTGTTAAACATTTTAAAACTTAATGATATTTCTTCAAATTCTTGCTCAGAAATTTGATAGCTTCTTGCTGACTGCGCAACCAAAATATTTATTTTGCTCAAACATATACAACAGGAACCCAATATTTGTCTTCTCCCCTGGGCCATTTAAAGTTTACTCCATTTTGTTGCAAAAATTTTATGTAAATATCTGAATCATCTGCGATTTTTTCTATGATAATAAATGGTACAGTTCCAATGTACCATTCATTATCATACATGCAAGATATATTCCAGCATGCAAATCACCTATGCAGTCTGAAGTCCGACCTTTATTATTAGTTGCATTAACTGTTGTAAAACATGTATCACCTGATATACGTTTGATTTCTAGCTTCCCATATTACATGGTATAAAACTGATGTGAACACATTCCTGGAAGTTTTTTAGAATTAGAGTAGCCGTCACCAAGCTTATATTCATTTTCTATATGATCTGTTATATTAGTTTCAGAAATACTAATGAATTCAATACCTGTTATATTTTCAGTACACCATTTAAACATTTCAGTGACATATTTGATTATTTTGCAGGCTAGTTCTTGCTACAAGTTCTTTTTGGTCCCACCAATGCCATTACATGGACTTTTACCATGACTTGTTGCAATAAATGCCACTCTGCACATATTCCATGGTCTTGAAAATGATAAAATAGATTGCTAAGATTTTATAGTTTTTGTATTGGCTAGCTGCTTCATCACTTAAGTAATAACATAAGGTCAAATTTGGCATGACAATTTTTATATCTTTTAGAACTCTAGCTAAAAATGCATTAACAGGATTAGCATCATGTTGCATGCAGTCAGATATTAAGCAATAGTTTATTGGTTTAAGTTTATTTTCAAAATCTTTGTAATATATAACCAATGGATGTAGTGTTGCTAAGCTATTATTCCAATGAAATCCTAGGACTGAGTCTTGTGCTATAAAACTATAATTTTCTGCAAAATCAAGCAAAATAATAATTTGGTTTTGTTGAAGATTTTCTTTCAGAATTCAAAGAAATAAGGACTGTGCCTTTGAAATAAAATTATGTGATCGCAAGTTTTCAATTGTAGAAACAATTTCTTCAAGAAACTCTTCTATCAGAAGTTCTAAAGTTACCAAACTAATAGCGTTCTCCTTTTTTAACCACTGTTTGTACGGCACTATATCCTCATATTCAAAACCATGTTGATTGAAGATATCACTTATATACTGTTTTAAGTTTTCTACATTAGGGCAGTTATCACAACTATGAAGCATACAGTTGCGATTCTCAATGTCACATGCTGTTTTTGAAAAAAGTTCTTAATTTTTAATGTTACCGGGCACTGCATAAGTAATCAACTTTGAATTTTGATTTATTTGACAGACACAAAGTCAATGCACACCAGATTTACTATACTGTTACACACCATTTTGGACGAAGCTGACAAAACTTTAAAAGTCCTATTTTCTCTCCTGTTTTAAGAAATTCTAAATGTAGCTCTTTTAGATTTACAAGTATAATCGCTTTTGGATATGTTGTTTTTGACCATCAATTTTAACTGAATAATAATTGTATAGATTGACTTTCTTATTTTTTTTTTAGAATCTCTTCGCTCAATCAATGGAGAAACTGCTTTAAGAATTATGCTGCTAAGAATTAAGAATTAAACTGCTTTAAGAAGTTATGCCCGCGTCAAAAACTCTGTAGAAATTGTTGTAAGAAAGATGAAACTATCGAAAACAATAGAATTAATGATGAAACCAATACATCATACATTCCAACTGATTTTAAAATTGCAAATAAAACATTCAGGATGTTGGATTGTTCTCCGTTAAAATTCTTAATTCTTAGCAGCATAATTCTTAAAGCAGTTTCTCCATTGATTGAGCGAAGAGATTTAAAAAAAAAAAATAAGAAAGTCAATCTATACAATTATTAGAATTTTTATCAAAAATATAAAACTTGTTAAACACATCCATCACAATTTTTTTTGTCATTACCATAAAGCAATGGCAAAAAAATAACAAAATAATTTTTCACTTTAAAAATATTTGCAAAAAATTTTTTTTTTGTAAAACTTTTAACTATTACTTATTAAATGCTTTAGTTTTATGAACTTTATATCAGTCACATCAATACCTTTGCGTAGTTTCATAATGTTCAAGGAACACCTTTTCATGATAAAAGCATATAGAACTACAGACATTTAAAGTTATATCACATCTCCTTGCGAGCATTTTTTTTTCTTCTTCTGTGAAGCTTTGAATAACTCTTTTGCCAACCATTTGAGTAAACAAAGTTTTATGGCAATCAAGGTTTAGTAAAACTCAGATATTAGATATTTTGTTACTCATTTTAACTCTTAGTTTTAAGATACTTGTTATTATTTTATCTAAATATAAAAATAAATGTTATTTCATTTATCAAAATTAATAAAATGTATTTTTAGATTCTTTGTTTAAAAAAGAATAATTAAACAAAGTTTTACATTAAAATGTTAATTGGTTTTAAAGATATTGACTATAAAGCTATATAGCGACTATATAGCATCTCTTGTGCCATCTACTAATATTCATTCTTGTGTTACTCGTCATTCAATTAAGTCTCATCCTTTTTCTGTAACTATCCTAAGCGCTCCAAAAACTCTTATTCGTCTAGTTTTTTTCCTCGAACATTGGTTCTTTGGAATTCGCTTCCTTTATCTTACTTTCCTGACTCATATTTTGCAATCTTTTAAGTCGTCTATCAATCATTATCTTGCTCTACAATCTTCATCTTTTTTCTTCCAGTAATTTCCGACTCTAATTGTGGTTGCTTGCAGCCTTGTTGGAAGTGAAGATGTATAATATATATATATATATATATATATATATATATATATATATATATATATATATATATATATATATATATATATATATATAACAAATTCAAAATGGCTGATTCTGAATTCCAGAATCCTATTATGATAGAAATTTTAAGTTCAATCTCAGCAGCAAGACATCCCAAAATTATTTTTTCTGTATTTCTTCTTATATTGAAGATAAATTCCTTTTCAAGTGTTAAATTTACTGGGCACCCGGGTAATTTTCAGTTCTAAAATGGACATATTTTTACATTTTAAGGCTGGAGGCTTTTTTAGGGGGGTCTAACTTCAATAATTTTGAATCCAATGTTACAAAACTTATCATCAATGATGACTACCATCTATATTTATTATGTGGTAGTGGTGTAATAGTAGAGCGCTCGCTTCATAAGCAAGAGGTTTTGAGTTCGATTCCTGCCACGTCCCTGGTAGTACCGTGTTCAACTTGTTTTTCCACGCCGGGGCCTTGTTCGTCAAGGATCGTGTTTTGGAGTTATAGAGTTGAGAGAGGGTTATAACCACAAGTAGCCTCCTCATCTGTAGTGGCCTCCTCAGCCTTGAGGAGGTGAATTATATAAAAAAAAAAAAAAATGCAAAGCTGAATTGTTTGCTAAGAACTTTTCATCAATATCATTTCTTGATTCCACTAGTTGTGTTCTACCTGATTTAGCCGTCAAACAGGTTGATCCATTGCTTGACATTTGTATCACTCCAGCTTCTGTACCTAAAGTGATTTCCTGCTTAGACTCTTCTACAGCTTGTGGCCCGGACAATATACCTGTTATAGTCTTGCAGAAGTGTTCTCTGGAGCTGTTATCTATACTTTCAAAACTATTCAACAAGTGCTTATCAGAGTCTTGTTTTTCAGCCTGCTGGAAAGCGGCATCTGTTACCCCTATTTTCAAAAATTCTGGAGAGCAATCTGATTTGTCTAACTACCATCCCATTAACTTACCTCCAACCATTATCACATAATTCAAAGTAAATTCTCAATCAAGTTTAGTTTTTGCTAACGGCAAAGATACAATAGATACTAAAACAAAGCGTTATAATGTTTTCAAATCTGCAAATATTGTTTTACTTGATTTTTATGACAAACATTTTCATTTTCAATTTAAAATACAACTCTTTTGAATTAAAAATGTTAAACATTTAAAAACTAAGTCACATTAAAAATTAAAAACACATAAAATGGCGGAAAAAAATGTTTATACATATGTAAAAAAAAGGGCACATTCTAGGAGAAAAAAAGCGCTTTATATATATGTGTGTACAGTGGGTGGCCATTGAAATAGGGCCATCATGTTTTTTGTTATATTGTCAGCATTAATTCACCTTTCAAACGTAAAATTCACAATTTTTCATAATTATTTACGACATTATTACAAATTATTGTGTAGGCAACACTATTTTATTGCTAGCAACACTGTATTTTGCATGTTTTGGACAAGTAAAACCGTGAAATTGTGTTCAGTTACCATTTGTAGAGTGCCGAAGCTTGTTGTGTGTGTGTTAAGGATCTTTCTTCAAACATTATTTTTAACCGACTATTTTTCAAAATTTTAATTTTTTAAGTGAAAGACTTCTTTGAAAGTAGTTTTTCCAAAAATATACATTATTTCAACTTTTTTAATTTTCTTTTACATATTTTTGTAGTGTGTTTATTTGTCTTTTAAATTTTTTAAAGTTTCTGACAATGGGTAAAAAAAAAGATGCGAACGTTTGTAAAAAAAGTGAATTAATGTCACTTTTAAGCAACACTAACTATTCTCAACGAGAAATTTTAAGAAGAATTGGCGTTTCTAGGCAGACTGTGCAACGAATAGCATCAAAAATAAAAAATGGCGAAAACCCTGTATCCACACTCCGTAAAAACTGTAAAGGAAAACGTCTTACAACGCCAATCTGAGAGAATTATCAGGAATATTTGCTTGGGGAATAGAAAGAAACCCAAAAAAATAATCACAACATTGATACAGTAAACATCCATTGTCAATTATGGTGTGGTCCGTTATATGTGGTAAGGGTACGGGAAGGCTTTACATAGTCCAAGGGACAATGAGGCAGGACCAGTACAAAGAAGTTTTGGAGCAAAAGCTCATTCCTCAAGTCTCGGAATGGTTTCCAGATGGTGAATTTATATTTATGCAAGATTCTGCCCCATGCCATACGGCAAAATCCATTAAAACGTTTCTTGGAGAGAAAAAAATTCCACTGCTGGATTGGCCAGGAAATTCCCCAGATCTTAATCCTATAGAAAACCTGTGGGAGCTATTAAAACAGGAGGTTTCTTCAAAAGAACTGGTGACAAATAAAATCCAGCTTATTAAAAAACTAATTGAAGCTTGGCATCGAAACCCTCACATAAAAGAATTGGCACAGAAATGCATGGAGAGTAGAAGCTGTTATAGCAGCAAAGGGTGGATTTACAAAATATTGATAACATTACAATTTTTATATATAAAAAAAAAAATTTGTTTTTATATTTATATTTGATAATAAACAACTATTCTTTAAATTTTTTATTATTTTTTACCGTAAACCTTTATTTTTTTTTACATGGATAAAATTTCACAAAAATGTGTAGAAAACTCAATGGCCCTATTTCATTGGCCACCCACTGTATATATATGTGTGTGTATATATATATATATATATATATATATATATATATATATATATATATATATATATATATATATATATATATACACACATATATATATATATATATATATATATATATATATATATATATATATATATATATATATATATATATATATATATATATATATATATATATATATATATATATATATATATATATATAAATTAGGAGAAAATACTTAACAAAATTTTTTTGTCTGATTTTCTACTAATTTATAATTGAATTTATAATAAAAGTGATTTTTTACTAATTTATAATTGCTCTGTTCTTTTAAGAACATTGAGCACTCTATTTTGTAGAATACATTTTAAAATTGTTTATATATACATTATATATATATATATATATGAACACACATACACTTTTTTTTACAGTTATGGTCCATACAAGTGATGGGATTTTTTCAGATGAAATGAGAAACTTGTACATTTTAATATCTTTGATTGTAACTTGTTGTTTCTCAAGTATTTCACAAGTTGATCAACTTAATTTAATGTTAGAAATGGTACTTTATTTTTTAATATAATTATTTTTATGTTTGTATTAATAAATGATACATTTTTAATGCATTTTTAAAGAATAGTTTAAGCATAGATTACAATCCATTGAAGTTAAAAAACTTTCATATTAACTTATACTAAATAACTTGAGTATATAATTACTATTAATGCTGAAGAAGTTTCCCGATTCATTATGAATTTTATATGGTAATGCAGAAAAAATTTTCATTCAAAATAAGCTTAATAAATCAAAGATCATTTTTTTGATATATATAAATTCTTTATATGTATTTAAGCTTTTATTCATCAATTCCATCCACCAATTAGAATTTTCATTAATTTCTTGTATATTTCATTACCTTACCAATAAAATTGTCCAGATTTTACTAATCCAATCCATTAAAATTTTATTTTGACATTGTTTATTTTGTATCTATACTCGATTCTTGAATACAGATTTATGTCAAAGTACATGAGATAAGAAACAGAAACTATAAACAGATACAGTGCATACAGAAAGTATATATATTTCAAAAGTACATGAGAATTACAAAATAAATTTCAAACAGAATTTTATGTGTACTATGTACGTGTTACATATATAACACTTTAACACAAGCGAGCTCAATTCTTTAGAGTTTTTGTGTACAAAGTTGTAAAGGAGATTAAAGTTCGCTAAAGCATTATTTAGCGATCTTTAATCTCCTTTTTAGCTATTTAGTTGATAAAGCATTATTTAGTTGAATTTTTATTGGAACAGTTTATTAGAAAACTTGTGTTTGCAAAATCTGCTAGTTTTTAACTTTTAATTTTAAAAGACATGTTTAAAAAGGTAAAATTTTAAAATAATGAAAACTGTTTTTAAATTTTGGTTCTATTAATCTAAAATCTTTGATTTTGATTTCTTAGTTTTATGAAGAACTATCTTTATTTTAAGAAGAGCTAATAAGTTTGTTGTCAGATATTATAAAAAAAACTAATTCTAAAAGAAACACAACCCTGAATTTCAGATTAAGCAAATCAGCTCTACAAAATGTCAAGGTGTTTCCTACTTCCTGTGAATGTTAAGTTGGCCAAACCAAAATTATATTTACTTAAATTAAACACAGAAACAGGCTTCAGGTTGAGATAGATGCCTGCATCCTACAAACATGTTTATAAAAAACCTTTTAGGTTTTTTTTAAACATGAAATACTTTTTTTTTTATTACTAATGTAATTTTTTAAATTTCAACCAGAAGTGCCTGGGAGGAATAACATTTATATTTTTTTGAAATAAATAGAAAGGAGATAATTGAACAAAAAAAGTTTAGGAACCACTATTTTATTCTCCAACTTAAAGTAAAATGTTGTATGCAATAATCCCCTCTACATTGTTTTACATCTTTCTTAAACAACAACCTGAAAGTTTAGAATTCCTTTAAGAGTTCTTATTCGGCCTCTGTTTTCCATAATATGCATCAATGAAATTAAAAACTATTATTTACGTATTAAAAAAAACAACAACAATTGTTCGTATTTGTCAACAAATAGAGTTAGCTGTTATAAGTTGGATAAATTTAAGGTATTTTGAAAGTGGATAGGAAAAAACCTCATTGCTACATATTAAGCTCTCATTTTCTATATTTCAGTTTTTTCTATAATCGATGTAAAATCTTATGTTTAAATAAAAATCAAATGTTATAAGATTAAACCATTAATTTAATTAACGGTTTTATGATTATTAATTATTAAAAATTTATCAATTACATTGTCCAAAATGTATAACCACAATTGTCATTACCAGGTCAATTATCTCACTAAAATGTAAAAAATTGGTTTTTTTTTTAAAAAAAAGAAGCACAAATCTTCCTGTTAATATAAACTTTTTTTTTTTAAATGGTTTTAGATAATTGTTGCTACAAATGAATCAAATACAAAACATATTTTTTTTACGTTCTTAAATTTTTCATTTCAACAGTATTATTGAACTGCTCTAGATCAATACCCAAGGTCAAGAATTTCAAATTGAAACTGAAGATGTTTCAAATGTTTGCAAGTTTCTTCATACAAAGGTATATTTTTTTTTCTGCAGAATTTATTATATATAGATATAAAAGTTATATGTTACATTACATTATATTTTTAACATTTAAGCAACCATCAACAATTAAGTGACATTTATTGTTTACTTAAATGTTAAAACATCAACAATTAAGCAACAATTAAGGTGGTTGCTTAATTGTTAAAACAATTAAATAGTTGTAAAAGTACATCAAGTTTTACGATTTTCTAAAAATCCACAATAATTATGGCTAAAAAGTTGTTTTTAATGTTTTTTGATGATGTTTTTGATTAATTTTTTTTTGTTTATTTTGATTAATATTTTTTTTTTAATGTTTTCAAATATTTATATTTTATTTTGGTTTTATTGATGTGAGTGTACATGTAATGATTGACTTGAATAGGTAGAACACATAAGGAGTATACATACATCAACTAAATAAATAAGTAGGGCATGTCTTTTAATTTTTAATTATGCGGTAGTGGTGTAGTGGTAAAGCGCTTGCCTCATAAGCAAGAAATTCTTAGTTTGATCCCCACCATTTCCCTGGTAGTACTGCGCTCAACTTGTTTCTCCATGCAGCGGTCTTGTTTGTCGTGGTTTGTGTTTTGGAGTTATAGAGTTGAGAGAGGGTTATAACTACTAAAGTAGCCTCCTCGATTGTAGTGACCTTCTGGGCCTTGGGCAAAGGAATAATTAAAAAACAAAACAAAATTTAATCTATCAATTTAAAAAAAAATCTTTTAATTTTTAACTTGTTTTTGTTTGGCTTACTAGCGTTTGATTCAAAACAACAAAAACCTGAATTGACTGAAGAATTTGTTTGATTTAAAGTTCTTTCAAATTATACAAGTTCTAATTACAAGAGTTCAACTCTCTATATATGTGTATATACATACATATAAAATATTCTTATATTTAGGATTACTTAAATTATATATATAGTTTTATTACTTTTATAATGCCTAGAATGTTATTACTATTATAGTTGTAAGTTTTTTGTTTTATTTTTTGTAATTTTTTCTCTAACAAATTAAAGTTAATTTGCCCCTTGAAAACAAAGTACACAGTTTTGCATAAACTAAAATTTAGAAGACCAGATATTTATATATATATATATATATATATATATATATATATATATTATATATATATATATATATATACATATTAGGGCTCGAAACAACGCAAAAAATTTTTTTTGCTGATTAGTAATTAGATAGATTTGATCCGATTAATAAATTAAGACATTATCTTCACTTTTTCATGTTTCACACATTTAAAACAAGTACGATCAAAGCAAAAAACATTAGATACCTCATTTTTTATAATGTATTGTTTCTTGATTTAGTGTACTATTAAAAGTTCAAGTATAATTAGTTTTTTCATTCAAATGGTTTTTAAGTTGGTGTTTTCATTCACTTTTTTCATTTAAATTGTTTTGCAACAAAAGTGTAAGAAAAAAATTTAGTCTAATAAATCAAATTGTATTTCCTTAAGTTTAAATATATGCTTAAATTATTTTTTTTATGTTTAAATTTCAGCAATTAAATTATGCCGCTTTGCAATTAAATTATGCCGCTGAAATTAAATTATTGAGCATTAAAATTCTTTCTTATTTCTAATTTCAATCGCAAAATTATTTGATTAAGAGATTTTTAGTAGACCCAAATGTTTTGTTCAAATAAATTTCTTTTTAAAAAAAAAGTCCTAAAAACAACTTGCGTATTTAAAGTAAAATGTTTAATCTTGATATTAAATAAAATGAAAATATAAAAAAAATGTGATCGTGTTTTTCATATTTTGAGATTTCTTGTCGAAGTAATTTTTACTTAAAAGCTTATATTATATATAAACAACATATAAATTATAAATAGAAACATTTGTATGACTAACTTTTATAAGCCTTTGAGTATATATAAATATGTATTATATTTTTGATATATATTTGAGTATATGTATATATGTATTATATGAGTATATATGTATTATATTTTTATTTATATAAGTATATATATATTGTTTAGTTGACATCGTTAATAACATATTTTATATGTAAATGATAATAAGCATCATGTTCGATTATATATTATTTTTATTATTTAATTGAGATATTTCGGCTTATAAAGTATAAGCCATTATCAAACTAAAAAAACTGGTATACAAAATTTCTAAAGATTAAAACAAAAATGGTGTCATTGCAGCATAGCAGATTTAGACTTGTTAAGTTTAACAATCTCAAATATTATGCACATAGTTATTAGGAGTATTCAATTTAATTTTCAATTACGTCTAGTTTCAATTACGTCTAGTTGAACCTGCATTTGTTCTTTTGAACAATTTTTTTCAATCTCCTGTTCACATCGCATAAATAAATTTGGTCGTCGCTTTGCGACTGGTGAAGCATCCTCTTCGTTTTCTGAACTAGATTCGGCAACATGAACTGAAAAAGAGTTACGCGCTACTGCGTTTTTAATTTTGTCGAGTTCATCATTCTTATTTTTATTAGCCAATTGAATCAGTTTGTAATTAATTTTCCAATGTCCATCAGCTGCAGCTATCTATAGAAATATCAATAAGTTTTTAAATATGCATTTTTTAAAGTTTCAAAACTATATATATAAATGCATTTTGATAAAAAAAAACAACCTTATCTTCAGTCGCTGTTAGCATACAGCCATGCCTAATATCCACGTAAACTGCTGCAAGAAACAACGAATTTTCGCGTAGTGCGCTTTGTTTATTATTCATTCCTATTTGGAAATCTCTGGCTAAGTCACTGTCTTTCCCTTCTAGTTCACACTTTATTGAATTCCAATCAAAAAGGAATTTGCCTGCGGTAATATTTTCACGCTGAAGACGGATAGTTAGATCGCGTACCATATGCAATACATCTCTCAGTTCTTCCCACATCCCCCAAAAATATGGTTGCACATTAAATTCTTTAGGAGTTTCTTTTTGCATATTCAGGTTTTGAATTACTGGTCGAATCTAGAAGAACAGAAGAATTCATTTAATACATGTATTACGTTTTCAACTAGTTAAGTAAAGAGGATTATTAAAGAAATATTTATATAAACTAAATTTTACAAGTTATTAAATAATGTAAATGTCATTAACATTGAACTAATTAGATTTATACTATACCGGTTGGAAAACTGGTTTATAAACTTTAATTAAAACTTAGAAGTTATAAACTATAACTTACCTGAATTAACCTCTCGATCATATTGAACTGGCTAGACCAACGGGTAGCCTGATCTAGTATTGGAACAAGATGTGGAGCTTGGTCTCTGAAGAAGTCAATCCACTTAAAATTTTTTTGCAGTTTTGACAACTTCTCTTGCATGGCTGAGGAATTTTTTTATTTTGGGCATCTTCAATGCATCATTCACGGCTAGCTGTAAAGTGTGGACAGCACATCTTTGAAGATGTATAACATTCATTCTACCAGCAACTCCACTTGCCAAGACTGCTGCCGCATTGTTTGCTTTATTTTGACCATCTTCGTCAAACTCATCAGTTTCAACTGAAAGATCACTTTCGTCATCTTCGATTTCCTCAATGGCGCTGATCCCGAAGTCGCGCACCAACTTTATATTCACCTAAATATATTAATTATGATTTCAATAGTTAACTGAAAAATTAGTGAATATACGGTTTTATCAAAAAAGTTTATTTTTTAAATGTTTTTATTTAAAATATTAGATTTAATATCAATTTAATATACAATGTTCTTCATTTTAAAAAAATATAGTTGAATTTTAAAATATGTGTTACTCACTGCTGCGTTGTCAACACTGAGGTTTAAAATATTAATTTTATTGATTCCAAACTTATCTAAACACTTCTCAATAATTTTTTTAGTGTATTCCGCCGTTTGTTTTCCCTTCGTATCGATAGTCCTGAGATTGATGACAACAATTTCATCATTGTTTGAGTATTGCACATTTATACTGAGGTAGTGGCCCATATGCCTAGATGTAGAATCGACTTTTAAATAAATTAGCATTTCCGATAATTTGTTTTTGATTTGTTCGCGATGCTTTTTGGCAAGATCACTAATTTGAATTCTCATATTATCTCTATTCATTTTAAATCCAAAATGAGATGCAACTTTTCCACAAAGCTTTTGAATAGGTTCCCGATCAAATGCCTATAGAAATTGTTTTAAAAATACATTTTTATTAAAAAATGGCAAAAAAACATATAATTTTTTAGATTTTTTTTGAAATTACTTAATAAATATTAACGAAAAAATAATTTGAACCTGGAATGAAAGACCTTCAATCAAAACCAGCTGGTTTAAGGCTTCTAAAAACTCATCTTTTGCTATATGCATATTAATTAGCTGCGGTACAAAACACTTTAATATGGATTGCGGTGAAGTGCTGCCTTTGATGGCTGTATGTTTTTGCTTCTTATTCTTTCCTTCTAATTGTTTTTCAAATTTTTCTTTTTCTAACGTAATGACGAGCTCCGCGTGTTTTCTAGATAAATGTCGTATAAGGTTGCTAATGCGAGCTTTTGCAGCACATGTAATTTCTTTACCGCATAACTCATTACTTTTACTTTTTTCGGGTACAAGACATTTGAAGCATACTACTTTACATCCATTCAATATTTTATTTGTACGATGAAAATGTCTGTAGATCGTATCTGATGCATAGTTAGCAGCCATTACTAGTCAAGATTGTTGCTCACGAATAAACAGCAAATATTATTATAAATAAAAATGTTGTTATTGCAAGTTATTGTGAACATGCAAAGTATTTGCTCTTTGTTATATATGCTTCACCAAATTATTTATCTGTATAACAACCCTCGAAAACATTGTTAGGAAAGTTGTTAACATGACTAGTTACGAATTGATGACGTTAGTATTTTTCCGTCAAAGGAATTGTTGCGCAAAATAATTTTTATTTGTTGAGGTATTTTTATAAGCCTTTTTTTTGGCTTCTTTCTGATTTAGATGGTAGGTTTTTTACCATTAGTCTAGATCGTTAGTTTGGCTCAATAGCGCAAACTTACAGACATTTGAATATTTTTTTATTGCATATAATTAATTTGTGAGTTAAATTTGATAGCTTTTCGTATCTAAACCATACCGCTTTCATTGCAATTTTTTAGTAAGCGTTATTAAAATAAAAAATTTCATTTTTTTAGGTGAGTAGACCGAAAACCAATGTACATAATTATATTATCTCACAACATTTCGGGTTTAAATTAAAAGAAACAATTTTTTTCTTAATAAAAGTAGTTACAAGTTTTATCTATTTATAATTATAGTTTCACACTACTTAACAGTTTTAAACAGTACTTAAACAAAGCACAAATTCAATCGACAATTATTTTTAAAGAACTTTACTTAAGTAAAATATACCTTTACTGCTCATAAACTAGTTCATCATTTCTAATCGACATTCTTTCTATGATGAATATAAAAATTTAATAATAACGGAATCACTTAAGCAAAAAAATAAACTTCTAAACTAAAATATCATTTATTTTTAAATTTGGTACATATTGAAAAAATTTGAGCAAATAAATTCTCAAACATATTATTACCTACAGGTCTAGCCAGGGAGCGATTTTTTGAGTAAAATGAGGAGGGTGAGTCCTTCAAAAGCGACGAATGTCTTATAAAAAATATTGAACTGTAAGTCAAATGTAAACTCCCTCTCTTTTTAGAGGAGGGGGCAACAATCCCCTTTCCATACAACCCGTGAAATCGTGAAACCCGTGAAAATTAATTTAGTAAAATGTTTAAAACATGTTTTAAATGATTTTTCACATTGCATCCCTATATGTTTTTTATTTTGTTAATTTTGTATAACAAAGTTAAAATAAAAATTCATTTTACTTATGGAAAACAAAAGAGATTCAATGTTATAATTGGTTCAAATGCCCATTCGCGTGATTCAATATGCAACTATAAAGTTTAAAAAATAATACATTAGTATTTTCTATTTAATGCATTTGCACACAAAAGGAGAAAAGATAGAATGGAATTTATAAAATCAGATTTTAGGAATAATGTGCCTGAAATTGTGACTATTTACTGGGATAGGAAATTATTACCTGGTATGGACAAAGTTCTAAAAAAGAAAGTCTGGCAATTCTGATTTCATTTGAAGAAAAGGAACAACTGTTGGCTGTACCCAAACTGGAGAGGTCTTCCAATCGAGCTATATTAAACGCACTTTATGAATTGAACCTTGATGACAAAGTAAATATAATGTGCTGTGGCACAACAGCGTCTAATACAGGGCCATTAAAAGGAGCTTGTGTACTTTTAAAACAAAAACTAGACCTACGAGTTATTACTTTTTGCTTGCCGCCATCACGTTTAAAGAACTGCAAAAAACTATTGTACACAATGGTTATCGGGAACTGATTAAACTGTTTTTTTTATTTTAATAAAATGTGATAATTGAAAAAAAATTAAAATCAGATCTCTTGGAGCAATGCATCAATTGAGGTTGATGGCTAGAGCTATTAACTCTTTAAGGATATGTTTGTTGCAATCCCAAATCAAAATTAGCGCCAAGAATAAACAAGCACTTTAATTTTATGTCTGTCAGAGCACAAATTTATTTTCTCGATTCAAAATTAATGAGAAATTATTCGAGAGACACGTTTTAATGTGGGATGAAGATGTTGTCTATATAGAGGCAAAAAGAAAAATTCTTTCCTTAAGTTAATGATGCAACTAAAAGAGTGTTAAAACTTATTAAAGATTTTCATGGTTTGATCACTGCAAATGAAGAACAAAAGCAATTTTTGATACGCTGTGTGCAAGAGCAAATCTGTATCCAGACTGTAAAAAAGTGACCCACAAAGAAAAATATCCTGCATGATCTGCAATTTTATATTCTTTTAATAAATATTTAATAAAATATAAGTGTTTCAATTGATTTAACTACATAACGAGAAGATTTAGAAACAGCAATTTTCAAAATCTTCAGAGTTCTGTTGGCATGTGTTAATGTTGTTGTTCAAAGATAAAATTTTGTATTTAGGTAAGTCTAGATAGGTTAAAAAGAAATAGGGGGTATGCATTTTGAAATCTTAAAAAAAAAAATTTTTTTTCTTATATAAAGGACACCCTTATATATATATATATATATATATATATATATATATATATATATATATATATATATATATATAATATATATATATATATATATATATATATATATATATATATATATATATATATTATGTATGTGTATATATATATTATGTATATGTATTATAAAACACATAATATATATATATATATATATATATATATATATATATATATATATATATATATATATATATATATATATATATATATATATATATATATTATGTATGTGTATTATAGATATATATATATATATATATATATATATATATATATATATATATATGTATATATATTATGTGTTTTGCCAGAATAATGGATAAGTTGGTAAAACACTTGCTCAGCTGTACAACAAATTATTACAACATGTGATAACTAAAAATCTGGACAAAGTTTTATTAACTCTAAAAATATAAAGGAACAATTTAATAAACTTGCAGTCACACTTATTAAGTTACAATTTTAACTCTTTCTATGTATTAATAATTACTTTTTGATTTTGATTTTGATTTAAAAATGAAAAAAAGTTTATGATGAACATTTGCATAGAAAATGTCTGCATTTTTGGATTTGCATCTAAATGAGAATAAAAGCTTTATTGTAAATGACTTTCGAATGGAAAACATACCAAAATCTACTATCTATAATATACTGAAAATATATATAGAGAACAAAATAGAACCAAAAAAAAAGTTGAAAGTGCTCGCAAAGCAATATATCTAAAAATCAGATAAAGCATCTTAAAAAATTGATTTATCAAAAGGATGGTATTTCCAGCTGTCTTGCAAAATGATTTAATGTATCACAAACGTTCATATGCAAAATTAATAATAAATACATTAGCATTTATCATAAAAAAACTAAAACACCTAAAACAAACACAGGCAGAAAAAAACAGCTGTTTGTCCAAAATGGTGTAGATTAGTTTCGATTTTTCGGGAAAAGATTAGTTTCGATTGTTTGGTTGAATTCTCCACAAACAAAATTTTTCAATATTACATAACTCCATTGGACCAAGCAGTCAATGGAAATGAGTATATTTCAAAATGTCTTTTCAAGTAAGAAAATTTTATTTAAAAATATAATAAAAATGACAGAATCTTTTTCTGGCCTGATCTTGCTTCGTCACATTATTCACCTAAATTTTGTTCTAAAATCAAAAAATATTGAATCTGTACTAAAAGTGCACGACCCTGCTAATGTGCCAGAATTACGATCTATTAAAAACTTTTGGTCGAAACTTAAAAGATTAGTGTATTATAAAAACTGGCAAGCTGAAAATCTAGATAAACTTAAAAAACATATTGAGTTTTCAATTGATATGAAACGCGTACATCAGTTAGCTGCCACAACATTAGCAAGAGTGGACACTGTTTGTCGTCATAGCATGAAAAACTTATAATTTAACTCAATTTTATTATTTAGACTTTTTTTTGTTACTTTACTTTTTAAATAAATAAAATTGATCATTCCATTAAAAAGTTATACCACTTGTTAGTTTAAATAAATAAAATTGATCATTCCATTAAAAAGTTATACCACTTGTTAGTTTAAATAAATAAAATTGATCATTCCATCAAAAAGTTATACCACTTGTTAGTTTAAATAAATAAAATTGATCATTCCATTAAAAAGTTATACCACTTGTTAGTTTAAATAAATAAAGTTGATCATTCCATTAAAAAGTTATACCACTTGTTAGTTTAAATAAATAAAATTGATCATTCCATTAAAAAGTTATACCACTTGTTAGTTTAAATAAATAAAATTGATCATTCCATTAAAAAGTTATACCACTTGTTAGTTTAAATAAATATAATTGATCATTCCATCAAAAAGTTATACCACTTGTTAGTTTAAATAAATAAACTTGTTACCATACCACTTGTTAGTTTAAACCAGTTTTATTACATTTTATTAGTAAAATTTTTAATATTCAAGAGTTTTCTGGTGTAATAGTTCAGCATTCATCATTAAATAGTTCAGCATTCATCATTAAGATTTTAGTTTTTCCTTATAAATAGTTGTGTTTTTTTTTGTCATGGATGATATTTGGAAGTATATTCCAAAGTTTAAGACCATATTGAGATAATGCATGATTACCAAAATGATTAATGTTTTCATTTTGTTTTCTTAAATTTTAGTGTTCTTTCTGGCGTTGAGTAATGAATTAAATTGCATAATATCTTGGTGCTTCCAAGATAATAGATTTGTGCATTATTTAAAGAACCCTAAAATAGATTCTTTCTCTAATTTTCAGCCAATCAAGTTGATAAATTCCTGGTCATTAATTTGATTTTCTGTTATGGTTTTAAATACTAGACTTGCTGCACAATTTTGACTGCAGCTTTTCTCAAATTTAACAATTTGTAAATTGTTATTTAATGCTTTTTGTATTTATAAAAAAATGTATTAAGGTTCGTCATGCTCTAGGGAGGGAGGGGTTAGAGGTTTTGTTACAACTTGTACAAGACTTGTTACTAAAGAGTACAATTATTGTTTCTAAAGAGTACAAATATTTTTTAATTAGTGTTTATGTTTTTAATTCTGTATGTAATTTTTTATGTAAATGTAAATGTAAATGTTATTAATTGTAATGTAATTTAATTGTAAATGTTTTTAATTCTGTATGTAGTTAATGCTATTTGATTATTGTTACTTCATTATTATTATTTTATCGCTAAACTTTTTTTCTTGAATTTGTTAAAATTTTTGTTAATAACAAAGTTAATTAATTTTTGATTGATTTAGTTAATTAACATTAAGGTTTAGCTTCAATAAGAGACTTTAAAAGTTTATCTATTTAATAAATTAGAAGTGAAATTGTAATATGTTGAATATTTTACTTTTAATAATTTAATAGTATTAATAGTTTAATAATAGTGTACTATATTATTTACTTGGTATGATAATATATCCTAGTACTTGGTAAGACAATATATACTAGCAATTGGTATGACAATTTCAAATAAATTGTCATACCAATTGCTAGAATATATTTATAATATATAATAAAGTAGAATATAGAGAACAAAAGAATCAGTTTTTATAAGTTTTTATAATATATTTTTATAATATATTTTAACTCATAAAAAAGTTCAACAGTAATTAAAGCAATTTTTAGCTATTTAATTCATTCCAACGGACCTATAGGTAAGTTAGAGGTCTATTGCCTCTAACTTACCTATAGGTCCGTTGCCTCTAACTTACCTATAGGTCCGTTGCCTCTAACTTACCTATAGGTCCGTTGCCTCTAACTTACCTATAGGTCCGTTGCCTCTAACTTACCTATAGGTCCGTTGCCTCTAACTTACCTATAGGTTTTTATGTGCATCAGTAAAAATTTGATTTAAAAATGATCAACATTTTTATATTGTATATGATGATAACGTAAGTTACAATTCTTGTAAGAGTCAGACTCAGATTCAGTGTCACCGACCGTGTAAAAAATAAAACGTTAAAACCGCGGCCCGTGTAAAAAAAAGTTGAAATAAACCGAATGAAAGTGATGAAAATTTCCCGGTCTCAAAAAAAAAAAAAGGTGGCGCATGCGCGCAAAAAAAAGATCAGGTGTCAAAAAAATTTTTTATTTTATAAAAACTGTTACAGTTAAAAAATGTTACAATATTGATTTATTTTTTTCTCTGAAAATAGGATATTTTTCTTTGACAAAGTTTTCAAATGTCATGTTTGGATAATATTGTTTTCCGATGGTGACATAATGATTATAAATGTCGAGTTCTTCAAAAAATGATTTTTGATATTTTTCTGCAGACATCAAGACAAATATCAGTTCTTCACCAGTTAATTGGATTGTGTTTTTGACAGTACAATTGCGATTTCCACACATTGTATTAGTTAGCTAAAAAAAAATTTTTATTTATAAAAATAGTTGTACAAAAAAAAATGTTAATAAAAAAAGTACAATAAAAAATTTCAATTAAAAAAAGTTTATGATTTGTGAATAGAAAAGTTCGCTTTTATATATTCGTTTATAGAAGTTTTTTTCTTATTAATGTTTATTTTTTCTAGCTCGTCTTCCAAGCATTTCTCGAAGGCTAATCCTTTTAATTTCGCATTCATTTTTTTAAATTTTATATTTGGTGGTGGTAGCTCGAATGTGGAATCAGTGAGATCATCTTCCCAGTTTTCATTTGAATTCATTTTTTTTATTTATATCTAAAGAAAAAGAATGTTAGAAAAAAATAGAAATTGTTATAAAAAAGTAAAAAAATAAAGAATAAAAAAAAGACATTAATATACAATAAAAAAAAAAGACACAAATATGCAATAAAATATATATTTCTGTATAAAAAAGTTAATCATTTTTTTTCAAGTAGCACGCTTGACATACGCCACATTGTTTAATACAAAAGTATCTTCGGTTAATTGTATCTGAGTGGTTTAACGAATGTTTATTTATTGTAAAATAGTAGGCATACATGGCTGTAAAAAAACAAAAAAATAGAATTAATAAAAAATTTTAATGATAAAAATAAATACAGAAAAAAAATATACCTTTCATTTGTTTTTTCACTTTTTTGTTTGGCTTTCTTTTGCTGTAACCGTATTTCATTTTTTTTATTAGTTTGTCTATAAATATAAAATGATATCATTATAATGTACAAAATTATTTTCACGAATATAATAATATTGATCTATTGCCCATTGAATGTATTTTCTAATACAATTATAAAAAAAATCAAGTTGTTCATTTTTAATATAACGATTATTATAGTGCGATCTAAACATTTCGTATAAAGGATATATAATTTTTCTTTGTACCCAATAAAATGAATTATGATTTAATAAACAACTAATGTCGTAATCATAAGAAAAGTCACAAATATAAAAAGATTTGTTTTCATCATCATAAATATATAAATTTCCAAGCTGTTCTTTTAATAATTCAAATTCGATTTTAATTCTTCTATATGCCAATTTTCTTTTACACAAATCTTTTAACGTTTTCAAGTCTACATCCATGTTATTTTTTGTTTCGGATGTAAACCAATTCACAATGTGGATAATGTCGTATTCATAAAAGTGCTTACTTCTTTGCATTTTTTTTATTAGTTAACTAAAAAAAAAATTAAAAAAAATTAAAAATAGTGTTTTACAATTTGAAAATGAATAAAACAAGGTTCAATAGTATAAAAATATTGTTGTTGTGACCAATTTATATATTCCATGATTAAACGATATAATTTTCGTATTAAATGTATTTCCAGTTGTTTATTTGGATCAGCAAAATAAGATATTTCTGTGAAAAGTATATGAAATAATTTGTAAAGATATTCTCTTTGAAGATTAAAAAATAATAAACGATTATTAAAAATATTAAAATAGGAATCAAATTCAAAATCAACAATGGAATGAAAGCTGTAAAATAACAAACGAATATTATCTTTATCTTTCCATTTGCTATGTGGTAGTTTGGTTTTATCAAATAAAGAAATAATTTTCTTTTGCAACTCTTGAAATTCTAAATAAATTCGTCGATAAGCCAAAGTTCTTTTGCTCAAATCTTTCAAGCTAAGTTGTGATTGAATTTCACGGGTAAATCTGTTAAAGTGATTCAAACTAAAACTGTCGAAAATAAATTGATAATAAGAAAAATGACGTTCTTCTGGACTAAACCAGATGACTGTTTGTTTTTCAAAGTTTTTAATATAAGAAAGAATGTTGAATTCTAAATAATGACTAGCTTTTCTTGTTTCTTTGTCTATTTCTATAAACTTTTTTTCTCGTGCCATTTGTTGATGAAGTCTTTGTAAAAAGTGACGAAGTGTAATTTCTTCTTTATCAAGTATTCTTCTAATATTTCCCCAGTTGCTTCCCATTATTTTTAATTAGTTGTCTAAAAAAAAAAAAAAGTTTACAAATGGAGTTAATACAAGTAAAAAAAGTTATACAAGTAAAAAAAGTTAATACAAGTAAAAAAAGTTATACAAGTAAAAAATTTTTTTTCCTAAAAAAAAAAGAGTTAAATGAATTCTTGTGCACATTCAGGTGCTTTAGCTGGTTTTGGATTATATAAATGAAATAGTTCTTGTTGTTTTGCTTCTACAACTGCACTTGGATATGCATATACAGGTGGATTATTAACAACGCATTCTTCGTAACTAGGAAGACGTGGTATTTTATTTTTGTATTTGTTGAAAATATCATTTCGATGAATTGTTTTACATAATACAAGTAGATATTCCAATTTACTTTCTAATGATTCGTAAAGATGACCATGTTCACTTTGAATAGTATGATCTTTAAAGTATTCTATCATATCCAAACCATTTTTTAAAGTTTGTTTGATTCCTAATGGTATTCTGAGTAAGAATTTGATAGATTGCACGTTGTTGGTTGTTAGTTCCAAACTAATTTCTCTGAATATATCAATGGTATTCATTTTTTTTTATTAGTTAATCTAAAAAAAAATAAGGGTTAATAATGTTAGATAAAGTACAAAAAAAAACATTTTAAAAAATAGGATAAATACATTTTTTTACATAAAATATGTTATTGTATACTAATCGTAATAAATAAATTATTGTTAATAATAAATGGTTTTAGTTCTTCGTGTGAAATAAAATTCTTATAACCAACAGCCACATTATATTCAGTGGTAGGTTTATCAAATGAACTGTCGTCTAAAAGTTGAAGATAATTATTGTTGGTAGTAGTACGAGTAAAAAATTGTTCTTTATTTCTCAAGGTGATATTAACATTTTTGGTAAAAGGCCATTGTAAACCATCGTCCAAGTCACCTCTTAACAATTGAAAGTAAATGGCTAGATTGTTGATGACGGTACTTCGTGTATACACTTTTATTCGATAACGGTATCCTTCTGATGTGTAAATGGGTTCTGAATAAAATGTTTCATCTGATAACAGTCTGAGATTCATTTGATCGAGTTTGATCAATTGCGTGTCTTTAAAAACGTGTTGAATTACCTTGACTTCTTTAGGTTGTTGAATGGAATTTTTTAAAGCTAAGAATTCTGTGCTATTTTCTTCTGCAATATGATAAAGTTTTGTTATTTCTTGTTTGAGATGTTCTGTATCTTGTTGATTTGCTAAAACCAACATGTTGTCATAACAGAGACTTTTTAATTCTGCCATTTCTTGGTTCGTTTTTGCTAGAGTTTGTTGAAGTTTGTCGTTTTCTTCTTTTAGATTTTTAATTTCTTTTTCTTGAAGACTCTTCATTTTAATCATGATTTGATTCATAGAAAGATTCAAATAATTTAAATTTTTCTTTTCGTCTTGAACGACTTGGTTCAAATAACGATTTTGTTGCTCTTTATAATATTGAAAGCAGATGACAGAGTGCTCATAATAATCTTGATCATCGATTTTGGTATTACAAAAAAAACATATTTTTTGTATATCTAGAAATTCGTAATCACATTCGTGGTTTAACAAATCTTGTACCTTTTTTTTACAGGTGAAACATTCGTGGGAGTATTGTTCTGTAGAACAATCTGCTTGATGCTGTAAAAGTTCTTTTGCACTAAATTCTTTGTCGCAAAAACAGCAAGGATATATGTTGGCTGACATTTTTTTTATTAGTTGCTGAAAAAAAAACATTTATTTATATAAAAAAATATAAAAAAATATACATGTCTTTTTTAACATAAAAGAATTAATAAATAAACAAAATTGCTCAATAAAACATATAAAAGAATAAAAATATAAATAAGGTTCTTTTCAATAAATTCTTCTTCTTCTTCAAATATATTGTTAAAAGTTATATTTTCTATTTCTTTTTCTTCTTCGTTTAAATAATCACCAAACCCAGGAAACATATCTTCATAATCATCATTATTATTCATTTTTTTAGTTGTCTAAAAAAAAAGAAAAAAAATTACAAAATAAAGTGATCTCATTTTATTACAACAGTTCGTCTTATGATGCAATACGATGAAAAAAAATTACAAAATAAAGTGATCTCATTTTATTACAACAGTTCGTCTTATGCTGCAATACGATAAAAAGTTTATGATAAAAAGCAATTTCAAACCATGGTGTTCTTGTTGTCGAGTTTATTATTTAAAAAGTGATGCTTGTTATTTTATTTGACTAAAAAAAAGATATATTTATAAATAAAAAATTATAAATAAAGCTCTGGTAAGTTGTCCATTTTATTCATAACGTCTATAACGTATTGTTCCCAATCCATTTCATCTAAGATTTCATGCATTTCTTTTTCTATTTCTTCCACTTCTTTTTCCATTTCTTCTTCCAACATTTGTAATTTAAGTTCTTCAATATCATCTGATTCTTCTTCTTCCATTTCTTGTACTAATTGAACTAAATATTTTTCATAATCTTCCTCTGTTAATTCTTCCATTTCCATAAGTTCTTCCAAATCTTGTTCTTCTTCTTTTGTCAATAACAACTCGTGATAGCAAAGACTCTCTTTGTTAATATAATCTACATAACTAAAAAGAAAAAAAAGAAAAAAATATAAAAAAATTATAAAAAAAAAACAAAGAAAAAACAAATGACAAAACTTACCATCCACATTTTTTGACGTATTGTTTCATTTTTTTTAAATATATTAGTTTGCTAAAAAAAATAAAAAAATTACAAAAAAATTATAAAAAAATTATTGTAATATATAGTTTTCAATTATTTTCATAGTTTCTTCTATATTTTTTAATAGTTCTAAATTATTTTGTTTTGTTGTCATGTCAACTGACCATGTCCATAACGCATCATATAAAGCACGAGCTGCTTCGAATTCGGTTCCTTTTCTTTGATAAATTAAATTTAAAAGTCTCATCATTCTTTCGTTAGTATCACGATAATCAGTTTGTATGCATACGATATCACGGTTTTTGTAGTCCAGATATTCGGCTAACGTTTGCCAATGTGTTTGTAAATGTTGTGCTATTTTTAGTTTTAATCGTGTAAAATTCATTATTTTATGCTAAAAAATATAAAAACATTAAATATTAAATAAAACTAATTTACATTGTAATAAATTAAATAAAAGTTCTTGCTTGTCGGTTTCAATTTCCCATCTTGTTATTACATAATATAAATGATTTAAAGCTCTTTTTTTATCTTTGTGTTGCGTTAAATAAAGAATTAAAATTTTTTTAATTTTGTCAAAGTTTTTTATATAATTCACGTCAATTTTTTTAATAATGTGTCTTTTAAAGTGTAGATCAATCGCTAATTGTTTCCAATGGTGATTTAATTGTTTTGAAATTGTATTTATTATTTGTTTGTACATTTTTTTTCTATTGTATTAAAAAATGATGTAAAATTCTATTGTATTAAAAAATATTGTAATAAAAAATGTAAAAATTCAAATAAGCAAAAAAAATATAAAGAAAAAATTAATACTTTTTTAATTTTAAATTTAACAAAAACGACAAATATTAAAATAGTAATAACAAAAAAAATAGTAATGTATATATATATATAATAGTAATAACAAAATAGTAATAACAACTAAAAAAAAATTTTTTTCTATAAAAAAATATATACAAAAGCTCATAAAATTTCGCTTTCTGTATTTTCAGGATCTGGACTCTCTAAAAAAAAACAGACAAAGGGGATATTAAAAAATATTTATACTTTTTAATAAAATAAAAAAAAGGTTCAAGTTTAACTTACGAGGAGAGTAGTCCCAGTGAGAAGGACCTACTTCCCTATTGGGTTCTGGTGGTGTTTGTGGTGGCGAACGTGGTGATAGTGGTGATAGTGGCGATAGTAGTGATGGTGATGGTGGTGAACGTGGATAGGGATTATCTAAAAAAAGAAAATATTTTTTTAAAAAATGAATTTTTTTAATAAGAAAAAATAGTAAAGTTAAAAAAAACTTACGACGAGTGCGAGAAAATCTTGTTTCATCTACAAAATTTTGTCTGACAAAGTTTTTAAAGTCTCTAAGTTTTTGCATTTCTTTTTCTAGAAAAAAAATAGTATTTTAAAAAATAATAATTTTTCTTATAAAAATGAAAAAAAACCATAAAAAACAATTACCTCTTTTTGCGTCGTATGGAAATACTAGACTGATGGGTTTTTTTTTTTCATTTTGAATAATGAAAAATTGATCGTTGATAGTATCGCTAAACACTTCATATTTTATATTGTTTATTGTTATATATCTCATTATTAAAACTAAAAAAAATAGGTTTATTTAGAAATAAATACTCTTTATTTTATTGTAATAATTATAAATAGTTATAAATATCATTTTTTTTATAAAATGCCTAAAATAAGGTATACTCCTAGATCATTAAACACTGTCAATATGGCACGTACAAAAACAACAGTTCCTAGAACAAAAAAAGCAGTTCAAACACAAACAAGTAGAAAACAAAGTTCAACATCGACACAGACTGAAAATCAGTATTTACCGAGCAATTGTAAAAGAATATTATCGTGTTTACGAAGAACAAATAACAGATATAAAGATAATAAAACAAATCGTAAACTTGGAAGAGTTGGCAAAAGAATAAAACGTTGGGTTCATACTGCTGAATCCTATGTCGATATTAAACATCAATTAAAAGAAGCAAATATACGACGAAAAAATAGACAAAAATAATATATTTACAAATTGTAAACATTTCTTTTTATTAAATAATTTAGTTTTCTTATAGCATTGCGTCGTTTATATGACTTGCTTTTTTTCTAAAAAAATATATAAAAAAATCTTATGTGTAAAGAAAAGAAATAATGAAAAAGTGTAAAAAATATTAAAAAACAAACTTTTATTTTGTTGACCGGTGCTTCTGCAAATTCTAATGGAGCTTCGTCTATTTCTTTTTCAGAGGAGGTTTCTTTTTCTTTTGGAGGTTCAACAGTTTGATTTTTTACGACAAAGTCTATTTTGTCTGGGTCGTTTATAAAAATATTAAAATCCAATATTGCGTCTTCATCTTCTATTATTATAACCGAATCGTCATCGCTTATGATTTCTGGTTCTTCTTCTAAAGATAGTTCGTTTTCTTTAAAATTTATTTCTTTTCCGACGACTTCATCGTTAAAAAAATATTTTGTTTTTTTAATCGAACGTTTTGTTAATGTTTTTGTCATTTTTGATTTTGTTAACAAAAAAAACACGCTTTTTATGTATAAAATTTAATCTCTACAGATTAACGCGAAATAAAAGCTAAAGTGATGCAACTTTATTCAATGAAAAGAAAATGCTGTGTCATGTTAGTTAAATTTAGAAAGTTATAATAACGCTTTTATGAACAAGATTAAAAAGATTAAAATACGGAGTAAACAACTTTTTAAAAACACTGCGAAGAAAAAAACTCTGTGATAAGTGTTAAAACAACATGTTAAATAAATTCAAAACTTTATGAACCAATACGTCGACGTAGCATAGTGCATTCGCTCGCCGCACTATGTTTCAAACGCCATGCCATTAGACCGTCGTGGGTTCGATTCTCGTTGAGGGTAGTAGAAAGTATAGAAAGTTTAATGTAAAAACACTAACTCGAAAGAATTAGTGAGTGCGTCTAGAAAGTATAGAAAGTTCAATGTGAAAACACTAACTCGAAAGAATTAGTGAGTGCGTCTAGAAAGTATAGAAAGTTCAATGTGAAAACACTAACTCGAAAGAATTAGTGAGTGCGTCTAGAAAGTATAGAAAGTTCAATGTGAAAACACTAACTCGAAAGAATTAGTGAGTGCGTCTAGAAAGTATAGAAAGTTCAATGTGAAAACACTAACTCGAAAGAATTAGTGAGTGTGTCGAGTGAAAACACTAACTCGAAAGAATTAGTGATGTGAGAACGAGTGTGTGAGTAAGCAGGCTAAGGACTAAGTCAGGACTAAGTAAGTTAAGTAAGGACTAAGTAAGGTTAAGTAAGTAAGTAAGAAAAAATACGGCCGTATAAAAAAAAAATAAAGACTGTAAGAAAAAAACACAAGTAAGTAGGCCTACTAAGATAAAGTAAAGACAGAATAAGTAAGGTTGTGTCAGGGTGACACTATGTTTTTTATATTGTAAAAAAAAAAAAAAGATATAAAAAAATACAAGTCGAAAAAAAGTTAAAGTCAAAAAAAAGTTAAAGTCAAAAAAGTTAAAGTTAAAAAAAAAGACAAAAATGGCTGCAGATGATATTGATTTTTCCCGTATGATTGTAAGACGGAATTTATTTTCAACACCTTCTTATAAAAGCAATTTGAGACCTAAATATACATCTAAATTACCCAAATATACAGTAGATGGAAAATGGCCTTTTCATAGGGATGCTTTTTTTGAATTTTTTGATAGGACCTCTTTTGATGAAAACGAGTTAACTGATCCCAATAATACAGAACTAAGAACTCTAAGACGTAGAAGAGTTAAGAAAAATTTAAAAAAAATAAAGCGTCAATATTGTAGAAAAGCACTGATGTGTTATCGAAAAACAAAAAGCAAGTATATAAATAATAAACAAAATCGCGAAATGAATCGAGTAGGAAAACCGATATATCGTTTTGTTTTAACAAAAGTAGATCGCGATAAACACAGAAATATTTATTAAAAAATGAGACATAGAAGACATAGAGGGCATAGAAATGCTAAAAGATATATTTTTGTTCATCGAAAATCGAAACCTAATCCTAGACCTTATCATTCTTTAATTGGTAAAGGACGAAAACGTAGTTATAGAAAGCGTGGTAAAGGTTTTCTTGGCAACCTATTAGGAGGTATTCCTTTAATTGGTGATTTGTTTAAAACTATAGTTTAATCGGATTAAAAAACATGTATAAAATAGCTCAATTCTGTAAAAACGTTCATTTACAAAAGAAAATGAATTCAATAGTGTGTAAACACGCCAAAAGAAAAAGTCACATTAAAAAATATTGTGACAAATGTTTTGTGCAAAAATTTCGAGATTATGTTGAAGAAAATATTAAAGAGTGTCTTTGGTTATTGAAAGATAATGAAAAACAGAGTCAAAAGCTCAAAAATTTACGTACAGACACAAGTGCTTATGGCGATTATATTCTTACGTACGAATATGAAAACGGTGTTGTTGAAATTATCAGCGGAGATAAAGAAAATGGACACACAAAAACATCTACTTTTTTTGGTGGATTTATATTAGATTTTGATATTATAAATAAAATATATAGCATATCACATGTATATGACGGTGTTTTTTATATTGGTAATAAAATACCAAAAATATATTGATAAAAAAAATATTTGATAGTGTATTTTCTGTTTTTTTTTAAAAAAAGTACTATAAATTTGTTTGTTTTGAAATAAAAAAAATTCATTTGAAGAAAAAATATTCATTTGAAAATAAACAAAAAAAAAAAATGGAGTTTAAAACTTGTTTAAACGAATTTTATAACACAGTTATGAATGTAGAAGCTTCCAAGTTTGAAGCTAGCGATATTTTAAAACATGTTAAAGGCGATTTTAAATTAGTATTTCGTTTGGATGCAAGTAAACAAATCAAAGTAACTCGTGATAATAATAAAGCCCATATTGAATTTTTTTATGGTGAAATCAACCACATTTGTTCCACATTTGAAATGAATTATGAAGACTTTGTTGATGTTATTAAAGAGACATTTAATGTTTGGCAACTCGAAGAAGCAGACATAAAAGAATGAATGATTATTTAGAGAGCTTTGCAAAATTAACTCGAAGAAGCAGACATAAAAAAATGAATGATTATTTAGAGAGGTTTGCAAAATTAACGTTTGCAAAATTACAAGATTTTTATATTTCACTGTTTAAAACAAATAGTAAAGCAAAGGGTGATTTTTCATTGACGCATCATTACCAACGGGGAATAATTATTAAAGTAACACGTTTCAACGATGAATTTATTATTGAGTTTATATATGAAGAAGTTCCTTTTGAAACTTTTAAACTTCCTTTGAAACATTTTTTAGTTTATGTTGAGCATTGTCAACAAAAATGGCTTTTAAGCGAAAAAGATATTTGAGATCAAAAAGACGTAAAAGTCATAGAAAGAGAATACGCAGAAGAGGAAGAGGATTAGCCGATTTTATCACGCCTAAAAATGTAACTAACGCATTGCAAGTGGGTTCGCTGTTATACAGTATAAAAAAAGCGTGGAAAGGCAAAAAAACAAAAACGCCTCCTGTTCCTGTTGTTACAAAACCTGCCAACCCTTATATGCCTCCGGATAAAGTGTTTGAAGTATATTAAAAAAAAAGTTGTAAAATATTATATTAATTCATTAAATGAATAAATATGTACATATAACAAATTGTTTCTTTTTTCTTGTTCTCGTTTCTTTTTATATCGTTTTATTAGAATAGTTTTTTTTCCTTTGCAAGTTAAACAATTTATTTTATAAAGATGTATTTTTGCAGATCTTTTGGTAACAGTATTAAAAATCCATACTTCTTGATTTACAACGTGGATAGTGCAGTTTTTTAACAAATGTTGATTTTTTTTTTCTTTTAAAACAACGAAAAACAGTTCACCATATCCGTTGCACGTGGTGCATTTTTCTTCTACGATTTCTTCTAATAGCGTGTGTGCTGTTCTCTTCATTCTGTTTATATTAAATTCAGAGCAATCTGCCTTTTTATTTCTTTTTTAGTCATGACATCATCAATAGGTACATCTAAAAATTGATTGGCAGTCTTTAATCGCGTATAATTGTTTGCGTAAATTCTATCCATTTCATTTTGCATCATGTAATAAATGTTTTCCTCGTTCATCACAGCTGGAATGGCTTGAATATCCAATAGGGATAACTTACCCCACGTACCTTCATAATTTGTTCTTAAGAATCCTGCATCTTTTAAAAATCTTTTAGCAGCATTTTGAGCTAATAATTGTTTTTCGTAAATATCATAATGTAAAGGAATTTGTTTTGTTTTCATAGACAAAAGATCACGTTCCAGATTTTCCTGTTTTTTCATATAAAAATGCAACTGCATGTCTTTTTCAAACAGTTGTTTAGCAGTGTTATCAAGGTGTGGAAAGAGTTCGTGTTTAATAAACTGAAAAAATGAATAAAGATTTATTTGAACTAGTGAAGAGGCATGAAGCGTTGTTACTTCAAAAAAATAATGGTTTAACAGTCTGCACAACGAAGGTAAATATATTTGATCTGTATATAATACATTTTCGCTGCGAAAGACTAGAGCTACAAAATAAGCGGCAAATGCACCACATAAACTACTATCATTCCATTGAAAAGGAAATTTATTGTATGAAAAAAATACATTTTGATTACCAGTAATTTCGCTATATTTTAAAATAAATTTGGTAAACCAATAAAATTCACGATTTTCTGCTGTCCATTCTGTAGGAAAATGATTGGATTGTCGTATATAAGAATTAATTTCAATTTCGTTGTAGTTAATGTTAATCGTGTTGATTTGTATATTGCTATTCACTTCTTCTACTGCTTCAAACAAATATTTATTAAATCTTAAATGAATTGGAATTTGTTGCAATACACTTTCTTCACCTAAACTATCAAAACAAAAAAAATGACCCTTGTCTATTTTCATCAACACTCTCCAATGTTGACCTGCGTCTTTTGTAGTTTCATTGTTGTAAATGATAAAGGAACCATTTTTTTTCATTTGTTGAATAATATGAATGTGTGTTTTTGTTTGACTTAGTTCGTCAAAAGCATATATTCCTATAAAATAATTTTTAAATTCTGAATTTTTAAAAAAACGAGACAAAGAATCATCAGTAGCCATTTTTTTTTTATTCTTCTTTTTCTAAATTAAAAAAACTCGCAATAAATAGTGTTACAACAGCGTGTAATATATTAACAAATAAAGTTTTTTTATCGGCGGTTCCTTCCTTTATAATTCCTTCAATGTTTCTTTTAACAGACTTCTTTTTTAAAGCATCATCTAGTTTTTTTATCAAAGAAGTAATGGTAGGTATTACTTTTGAAGTAAACGTATCCACAAAACCGTCAGTTTGATCGCCTTCTGTTAGAATCATAGGTGGTTTGATTTTTCTTTCTAGCAGCAAAAGAGTAAGCTTGGTTTTATAGAGTTCTATTACATAAGGTTCGCCATAGGTTTCTTTCAAATCATCAAAGTAGTTGAGATGAACAGAACAAAGTTGAGGATTTTCGAGTAAATTATTAAATTCGCTGTTTTTAAAACATTTTTCAATACTGTAAGAATTTAATGTTATCCTTTTAGATTTGAGTACATTTTGTAAAAATTCAAACGAATTTTTATCTGTAAAATGTTCTTCTTCTACGTAATCCGAAGAAGGTGAAGAATTTCCAGACTTGTGTTCGTAATATTTATATCTTTTAGATACTTCATCGAGCGCGCACACTGCGCAATTGTTGTGAATTTTTTTAATGATGCTATCAACGCGATTCATTTTTTTTAATTAAAAATGTAAAAAAAAAATATTTTTAAAAAAATTTGTTTTTTTATACTTTTTTATTCGTTTTATTAAAAGAATACGCTTCTTTTTTTAATAAAAAAGCATTTTTTTTTCTAGTTGTGGTTGTTAGATTTGGAATTTATAACCAACACTGAACGACATCAGTGGGGAAAAAATTGTGTTAGAGAATTGTGTTTACGATCCATCGGTGATAAAACATATTTTCACACGCAAGTCATTCCGTGTGTTAATTATCACAAATTAGATGAAAAATATAAAAAAGTATTTTTTTACTGTCAAAACAACATACATGGGTTAGAGTACTATCCTAGTTTTAAATACACAAGTGAAATCATATTTTGCGCATCTGTGATCGATTATTTAAAAGAAAAATTTTCAAAATATGAACGAAACTTTGTATTTTATAAAGGTGGTTGCATGGAAAAAGATGTGTTAAATGCGATAAATGAGCTTAAAATACTCTCGTTTGATTTAAATCAGTGGTTCTTTCCAAAAATCTCTCTTTTGCCTATGTATGTCAATAACGAAGATAAATGCTTGGAACATTTTTCAAATGTCAAAGATAAAACAAATGCTTGTCATCACTGCCCTCGATATGAAACATTGATGTTTTCATTGTATTTGGAAGATTATGTAAACGGATTTACAATAAATGGCAACGTTTATGACGATGAATATTTTAATTTTATTAAATTTATAAAAGACAACATTCAATGTATTTACATATTAAAAAAAGACACTTGTGAATGTTTTGAAAATATATTTAAAATAAATAATCTTGTATATCAACTTTTTGATATGGAAAAAAATAAAAAATAAAAAAAAATTGTCTTGTTTATAATCCTTCTTCCGCAGTCACATAATATTTGGTGTAATGATTGTTTGTGTGAATAGGTTGTTTCGATACTATTTTGTCGTTTTCATAATTATAAACTTCGTCCTCTTTTCTGTATAAAATCTTTGAAATGTTAAAGTTTCTCTTAAAGAAAAAAAACCATTGAGCTGTGGGAAACATTTCTATTAAACTTTTTTCATGAAAATTGCAACGTTCAAAGGCTTTGTAAATGTACACTTTATCTCCTTCTTGATGTACTTTTTTTGTATAAAATATTCATAAATAGGAACGGGTGTGTATAAGGTATAATAACCATTATGAAAAACTTTATCGTCAAACGAAAAACAAGGGAGTGGGTCCATGCAAGCTGGAACAACATAATTTAACAGTTTACAATTTTTCTTCAACTGATCATATTCCCATTTGTTAGATAGATAAGGAAACAAAAAATAATACTTTAAAGTGGGTTTAAGTTTGCTTTTCCACGAAGTTTGTTTTTCCATGTTTTTTGATTTGTAATAAAGTTTATATACTTTAAGAAAGTCTTCTAGTTGTTTTTTTAATTCTTCGTGTTGTTTTTCTACACTTGTTTTGATAACATTTAAAAAATCATCGTTTATCAGACGACATACTTCGAGCATGTTTGTTCTCCATGATGGTGCTTGTTCTACAAAATTCATATAACGTCGTGATGGTTTTTCAAACAAATCAAGTCTATTTTCATAGTCTTTAGCTATAAAAATATAATATAAATCCTTAAACTTTTCTTCTTCCAAGTTTAATTCCAAGTTAAAATTTTTTAAAATGTAGAAGAAAGATAATGTCTTGCCATTCTTCATACGTGTTATTTAAATGGTGAAATTCAAACAACATAGGATGTAATTCATTATCTGGATAAAAAAGTTGAACAGCTTTGATAAGACTTTCGTCGAGTTGTTTGCTAGTCATTTTCTCTTTCACAAATGAACTAGTGTTTTGTTTTTTTCACCCTTTATATAGGAAAAGAGAGAGATTAAAAAAACAAGTTTTTTGATATTAAACAGGTTTTTTAATTCAAAAAAATTACAAAAATTTTTATTTTAAAAAAAAATTATTCTTCTTCTTCTGGTACTTCTGGTACTTCTGGTACTTCTGGTTCGACTTTGGTTTTTTTTGTTTCAATTTCAGCAAGCTGAGAGAAGCTCTTTTTAAATTTTGATTTAAATTTCGTGAAACGCCATTTTTAATTAACGAATTATGAGAAAAGAGGGTTCTATAGCCAACTGTCTTGCATATTCTGTAGTATAAATTTCGTCTTCTTCTTTGGCTAATCGTATACTAAAATTGCTAAAATCGATCGTTTTTAATATGCGAGTTTTAGGGTAAGCTACTTGCCTATAGGCTTTGTTTTGAGCTTCTTCCATAGCCATCATCAAACTTTCCAATACTTTTTTGGTCATTTTGTTATGATTGAATTTAAACACCGCATTATAAGTGAGTTCGCCTTTGTTCATTTTAAATGTGTTGTCGTCTTTAGTCAATTTCAATTCGCATCTCAACAAATAATTTGTTTTGTTGAGTTCGCACATTTCTCTATATCGCCATGGTAACAAGATTTCACAACCCTCATTTTTTTGTTTGTAAATCAATTCTTTTTTATTAAAGTTAAATTGGGCCAACGGTTTAAGAGGAACAGTAGAATATTGTTTTTCTTTCACATTTTTTTCTTCTTTAAATTCAATGAGCCACAAAGTTGCAGCTGCTAGATCTGCAAATTTAACATAGTTGTTATCATTGCAGTAAACAATTTCAAACTCTGTCATTTTTTGATGTTTGTTGTGTTGTGAATGAACTTTGAAATGGAAATGAACTCTTTTTATACTATTTCAGTTGAAAAGAGAGATTAAAAAAAAACAAGTACTAAACAAGTTTTTTAGAAAAATGTTAATCCCTTAATCAAGAGTCTAAAGTTCAATGTGTGGTACGATGAACTTTAAACTTTGTACTTTACACTTTTAATTCTGTTTTTAATGATAGAGATAATGTTGTTATGACTACTATTTTATATAAAAAGAGTGGAAAAACAACTTGAGGTTATCATCTTTTTGGACAAGACAGCGAGATAGATAAAATGGAAAATAAAGAGTTTAAATCACTTGAAATTACAGATATTCATGAATGGTCTTTTTATGAAACAAAAGAAAGTGCTTGTTTTGATTTGAGAAGCTCAAAGGATGTTATACTTCAACCCCATCAACGTGTTTTAGTAAATACTGGAGTGTATATAGATAAAATGGATTCAAATTTAGTAGGACAAATATATTCAAAATCAGGTATTGCTTTTAAACATGGTGTGGTAGTGTTCAATGCTCCAGGCATAATAGATGCCGATTATAAAGACGAAATTAAAGTCTTATTGATGAATCATTCTGAAGAAAATGTTGTGTTTAAACGTGGAGATGCCATCGCTCAAATGGGATTTGTAAAAATGTTTAAAGCTGAAAAAAATGTAATAGAATTTGATGGGTGTTTTTGTGGACAAGTAAAAATGTCAATGATTAAAGATGTAGAAAGAAAGGGTGGTTTTGGTTCCACTGGAAAATAATTTTTTTTTGTAAAATATTTTTTTGTAAAATTTTTTTATTTTTTAGATTAGTAAAAATTATGTCATTTCTTCTTTTTTTTATTTTTTTATTTTTTTAGAAAAACTAATAAAAAATGGATTGTTGGCCTACACGCTTTACTTGGGATAGTATTTTTCAACATGATGAAAAACAATATGGGCGTTTATCAAGAATATTCGCTTATGTTAACATGTATCAAACAGACTCATTTAGTAATGTGCTCAAAGATGTTAATGATATGAAGAGTTTTTTTATGCAAGCAATTCAAGTTATGAGTTTAAATAAACTAGATTGTTATTTGGATATTTTTTCTAAAATTAAGCTTGATTGTGGTAGTAGAGAAAAATTATTTATGGATTCTATAAAAATGGAAAAGAATAGTAGTGTTTATAATTATATATTGAGTTTACAAACTATTGCAAAAATTTTTTCAGAATTGTTAACTTTTAGTTATAAACATATTGAATGTAATAACGATTTAAATTATGAATTTAAACATTTATCTGTATAATTTTTTTTATTTTTTTTAGATTTAGATTAATTAAAAAATGAATAATGAAAAATGGTCTGAAGATCGCATCAAATGGATTACCAAATGTTACAAACTACATCATTCTGAACGGAAATTGTGGGAGTTTTTGGAAGAATTATCACCTGTTTTTTATTTTCATTTTGTTATTGTTAAAGAATTTTTAACTAATGACGAACATCAAGATGGTATAGTGGGACAACTTGATAAAATAACAGAAATTATAGATAAAAATAACGAGCTCATCAAAAAATATCTCAATATACGTCAATTTTTAATAGAGATGTTCAATTTCATGATTGTCACTTGCAATGCTGCAATTGAAGAAGACGAATTTATTGAGAAAAAGAAAAGGAAGAATTTGCAAGAAGAGATGAAGCCTTGTTCTCTTATATGAAAGTAAACGTGGACATGAAAAATTTTCATTACATTTCAAAGCACGAAGAAAGATTAATATTAAAAAAACAATTAAAAATTGTTTTACGCTTCTTCTTATAAATATTTATATCGAGTAACTTGATTTTTTTTATACTTTTAATAACTTTTGTATTTTTTTAGGTAAACTAATAAAAAATATGGATTTCTTTCGAGATTATAAATGTGGAAAATACATCTCTCATAAATATAGAAAGTTGGATAAACGTAACGCAGATGTTGCTGCTGAATATAAAATAGTAAAATGTTTTGTTGAATATGGTGATGATTTTAAAAATTTTCACGACAACAATGAAGCAGTAGACGAATTGAACCGTTTAATACGAAAAGATGCTGAAAAAGATGGTTTTATAAACAGATTGAGAACTTTGCAACTGTATTATCAAGCCATGTACAAATTATTTACGACAAATCAAAAAGAGATTGAATGGCTTAAAATAGAGGTAGAAGAAGATAAAGAAAAACAAAAAGAAAGAGATTTGGCTATGTTTGAGTATATTGAAAAAAATGTCCCTGAATTTCGCAAAGAAATAATGAAACATTTTTCTTTTGTCAACAAGACTGAAAAAACAATACGTATTCGCGAAGAATTACAACTTTCTTTTTTAAAAACAATGGAATATTTGAGTACCTTTTTTGATTAAATTTTTTTTCTCTTTAGATTACATAATAAAAAAATGGTAAAAATAATAGTTCGACCAACAAACAGCATTATGGCAACAACACCAACAATTTGTCAATACATAGAATTGTGTCATCATAAAGAATGTCAAAAGACTAAACTTATTTATGCAATGAATGTGGAAAAAAAAAATTGTCATCAATAATATCATTTTTAAATAAATTTTATTGTCATTTTTTTAATCATTTTATTGTATTTTTTTAGATTACATAATAAAAAAATGGTTGTGGTTTGTGAATTTGAAATTGTTAAAAATAAAGATGGAAGGTTTGTATTGATCGCGACAACAATGCTTTTCGTTACGGCAATCTTCTTCTAGAATGTATAAGACAAACTTATTTGAATTCTATAAATGGATGGCACTGTTTGGAAAATGGTTTGGAAGATTATCATCTTAAAGAATTGTTTCAAGAAGATAGTTTGGAAGATTATCATCTTAAAGAATTGTTTCAAGAAGAAATGACTCAAGAAGAATTTGTCAATTTTGTAAAAGAAGTGCGAAAATTAAAACCTGAAAAACTGAAAAAATATTCTGAAGAAAAAATTTTTAAAATTGAAAAAGAACTTTTATTAGAAAGTTTTGGACATTTGTTCTTTCAAGGTTGGTGGTTAAATGAAGAGACTTTTGAAAAGTGTAAAAAAGTCTCAAAAAAAATTGGGATTTCAACAACGTTACTTAAAGTGATTTGTAAAGAACGTAATTTTGTTTTTGATGCTTTATGTAAAATTGCTGATTGTGAATGTTCACCTCAATGTGTATTTTGTAATTTAAATGCTTGTCACATTTATGTCGAACTAAGAAATATTTTTGGTTATTATTATTTTGGTAAAATTTTTTAATTATGTATTTTTTTTTAGATTACATAATAAAACATGGAAAAAAATATAAAGTTGGCTTGCAAAAAATTGGTATTGCCTGAAGTGTTGATGAAAAATAATTTTTGTTATTATAAAGAGGATATTAATAGTTTGGCTTCGTGTGCTTGTAAATCGCATAATATGTGTCGAAAATGTAAAAAGATTGTGTTGGAAATATTAGAAAATAGTGATTGTGTGTTGAAATATGAACCACCTTTTTATATAGATAAATATGGATGGATATGGATGAATAATTAAATTTCGATATTAAATTTTTGTATATTAAATTTGAATTTTTTATATTAAATTTTTTTAGCATTACATAATAAAAATGGAAAAAAATATAAAAATAGCAAGTATAAAATTGGGATTCAGTGAAGCGATAACGAAAAAAAACTTTCAGTTATTATAAAGAAGAAATTTATAAGCTAGCTTCGTGTGCTTGTGAAAGAGATTTGTGTAAGAATTGTCTAATGATGGCGAGACATATTATAATGGCAGAAAAAAGAGACTCTCTAAGAAGGAAACGAGACTATGAAGAAATAATTGAATAATGTCATTTTGTATATAGAATTTTATTTAAAAACTTTGTAATATTTAATGTTTTATTTAATAATTTTTTCATATTAAATTTTATAGTATTTTGTTTATATTTTTAACATGTTTATATTTTTTTTTGTTTTTTTATTTAAAAAAATTTTTTTATATTAAATTTTATAGCATTTTGTTTATATATTTTTTTTATTTAAAACTTTATATACATTTTTTTTGTATTTTTTAGTTTTTATAATAAAAAATGGAAAATTATACATTGAGCTTGTTGGAATTGTCAGAAAAAACAAAAAAAGTTTGAACTTTTTGGCTTTTTGTACTTGCGATATGAACAATAAAAAACAATATTGCGATATGATGTGTTATGATTGTAAAAAAATTGCTTTGGAATTGAGTGAAGAAAAAATAGACTATGAAACATTATATAAACATTTTTTAGATGTTATATTTAAATAATAAAAATTTTGTATATAGTTTTTATTTTTTTTGTATTTTGTCTAATAATTTTTTTGTATTTTGTTTAATAATAAAATTTTTGTATATAATTTTTATATTTTTTTTAGATTATTAAAAAAAATGGAAACTAACATAATGTTAAATGCAAAAAAAATGGGTTGTTCTGAAGAATTGATAGAATCAATTATTCAACATCGACGAGACCAAATTTCGAAATTAGTGAATTGTGAATGTAAAAGGTTATGTTCGAATTGTAAAACAATTAAAGATAAAATTACATTTACAGAACGTCATTTTTCTGATAGAAACAAACATTTTTTTATATTTTTGGACGATGACGAATTGTAAAACAATTAAAGATATAATTACATTTGTCGATATAATTATATTTATCTGATAGAAACAAACATTTTTTTATATTTTTGTAATTAATATATATATTTGTTTTTATATTTGTTTTTTATATAATCATTTTTTATATCAAATTTTGAATTCCATTTTTTATAATGAATTGTATACATTTTTTTGTATTTTTTTTAGATTACATAATAAAAAATGGAACAAGAGGAGATATCGTGGTGTAACTATTCTATTATATAAAAGCTTCAAAAAAAATGGATTTATCTAAAAAGTTAATCTTAAAAGATTATAAAAAACAAAAGAAATTTTTAACCGAATGTCAATGTGACGAATACAAACCATCATTTCTTTGTATGTATTGTTGTTCTTGTGTGGATATGCATTTTTCAAAAAAAATGGATTTAACTAAAGAACAACTCTTGGAAATTTATAGAAATAAAGAGAAAAAGATTAAATTTTTGGCTGAATGTCAATGTGGAGAATACGATCCTGTGTTTGATTATCGTTTTCTTTGTTTATGTTGTAGTTATTGTGAGGATTCAATAAAAGAATTTTACACTATGATAATAAAAGCTTCTAGTAAACTTGCTTTATCGTCTGATTTATTAAACAAAATTTTTGGTCTTATTAATCATGAAATACGTGATTTAGTTAAATGTAATTGTGTTTTTGAACATTTGTGTGACAATTGTGTTTTTGAACATTTGTGTGACAATTGTACTTTTAATAAAAATTTGGTATATCGATGGTTTCGTTAAAGTAACTATTTTTTTTATTAATGTATTTTTTTTTCTTTATTTTTTTTAGATTACATAATAAAAAATGCAACTAACAGAAAATGATTTGGATTTTTTGATGGAAAAAATATACCAATTCAATCGAGCTCACCCAGCTACATTGGAAGAAATTCGAATACATGCGATTAGTTCCTAAACAAAATTTATGTCGTCGATGTCAATGGTATGGTGAGTACAAGTGGGATGATTTTTTCATTCAAGAAATGAAACGAGTACCTCATATATTGATTTTGATGGTTTTTCAATATATTAAAAAACATTATCATATTTATTTGAATTTAAATTTTGAATGTTTTTATGAATTTTTTTAAATTAAAATGTAAAGAAGATGTTTTAAACCATGTAAAAGAAAAATGTAAAGAAATTGAAAATTGTAAACATTATTTAAACGAATGTGAAGAGTGTGATGAGCATAGAGAATTTGATGGTGAAAGTTGTTCATTTATATATTGTGAAAAATGTTATAATTCTGTTTATTAATTGACAATTTTTTTTTAGATGAATAAAATAAATGAAAATAACAACTTGTTGGAATTATTAAACAAACATAATGAACAAATAAATGTATTGAACAAAGATGAAATGTCAGCTGTGAAATTTTTATTACTTGTTAATGGGAACAAAAACAATTTTTCAACTAAATTGGAAAAACTGATCAATAGAAACATTATATATATGATGTTTTTTATAAAATATGGTGTAATATTTTTATATTCGAAATAAATTTTTTTTTTTTTTAGATGAATAATATAAATGAAAATAAAAAAATGTTGGAAAAGATTGTAAATATGAATTCTTTGTTGAAAGAAATTCGCGAAACTTTAACTGACGAGGAGAAAGAAAATGGCAAAACTTTAACTGACGAGGAAATGGCATCTTTGAAATTTTTGTTAGACGAAAACGATAGTGACTTTTTATTTAAAATACGAACAAATTTAAATGTTAAACTAATTTTGTTATTCTTTTTTATCAAATATTCTTATATGTATTTTTTTCAGTAAATAAAAAAAAAAATATTTTTTTTTCAGCAAAATAATAAAAAAAAATGTTATCTTTGCAACAACAAAAAGCACTTCAATGGCTTGATGAAGGAAAGAATTTCTTTATTACTGGTGGTGCTGGATGCGGTAAAAGTTATATTGTCAACCAAATAGCTCAAAGCGAACAAATTTATAAAACAATACATATTACAGCGAGTACAGGAAAAGCATCTTATTTAATCAATGGTGTCACCATACATGCTTTTGCTGGTATAGAAACTGGTGTTAAAAGTGTCGATTATTATAAACGACATATGCATCAAGACATTAAAAAAACATGGTTGGAAACTGATGTTTTAATTATTGATGAAATTTCAATGATTAGCGCTTCAACATTTGATTTATTACATTCGATAGCTTGTGAAATTAGACAATGTTACGATGAATTATTTGGTGGTATACAAGTGATTGCTTGTGGTGATTTTTTTCAGTTGCCACCTGTTTCAGGTCAATTTGTTTTTAAATCACAAATATGGCTACACTACATGACAGAAGTGTTGGTTTTAACTCAATGTTTTAGACAAAAAGACGACGAACAATTTTTTGGAGCTTTAAATGAACTACGTGTTGGTCAAGTTTCAGACAAAACTATTGATTATTTTATGACACGTTGTTTTGAAAAAGATGAAAATTTAAACTCTAAATATACAAGATTGTTTTTTAGAAACATCGAAGTGGATGTTTATAACAATCAAAAAATGGAAACTATCAAACAAGAAGGGTATTGGTTTTATGCTAAAGATGTTATTAAAAATCGAAATATTCCATGCTCGTTTCAAATTCCGGCAGCTGTTTATCTTAAAATAGGTGCTATTGTGATGCTTGTAAGAAATATTAATGTGGAAGAAGGTTTGTGTAATGGTACTATTGGTACTGTTATTTTAATAGAAAGTAATGCAGTTTGGGTGATGATGAATAAAAAAGAAGTCAAAATTGAATGTGTCAAAGAAGAAATTTTAGATTGCTCTCATGCTGTCGTGGGCTCAAGATTTGGTTTGCCTTTAAAATTAGCATTTTCTTTTACGGTTCATAAAGCACAAGGAAGTACCATGAATAAAGCCGTTGTTCAATTTAATTCAAAGGCTTTTATTAATAGTCTTTATTATGTTTCTTTATCACGAGTTTGCAATTTGAACGATATATTTATAATTATTAATAATAAATTTGATTTACGAACACTATTTAAAAGTATTACTGTTGATTCTGATGTTTTGGAATTTTATAAAAAATACATGTAAATTTTTTTTTTTTAGATTCTTAAAAAAAATGAAATTTGAATATCAAACTGAGGAAACTCGTTTTAGTAATAACAGTATATACACGGAACATTTTTTTTACATTAAAGATCGTTATAAAGATGAAGATATTGTAGAAGAATCACAACTTTATTCAGAAACTCAAAGTCCAGATGAAATTGTTCATCATGTTGAACAAAAAACAATGCAAGGTTTTGAAACACAAATGAAAAACAGTATTCTTTTTGCTGACTTGTTTCAAAATTTCTTATTAGGTTATAATATTGTTACTTTGTGTTGTAAGTCTATTGAAAATGGTTATTGTAAAATAATGAAACGTTGTTACAATTCACCTGTTTATTTTATTAAACCTTTAGAAGGACCGACAAATTTGCGTTTTATTCAAGATGCCAATGTACGAGCTGTTTTTAATGTTTTAGAAAACGACAGCGGATGGAAGATAATACGATTATGTAATATTAAAATTAAAACTTTATCCAATTTAACAGAAAGATCCATGATGAAATTACGAGATTTTGAATTGTCTGGTTTTAAAAGAAAAACGCTCATGACAGATGAAGAAATTGAAAAAAAGAAAAAACTCAACAAAACTTATTATGAAAAAAAGAAAGAAACACTAAAAAGTAACCAAAAGAAAAAACACATGACAAATGAAGAAATGGAAAAAAAGAAAAAACTCAACAAAACTTATTATGAAAAAAAGAAAGAAACACTAAAACAACGAATAACAAATGAAGAAATGGAAAAAAAGAAAAAACTCAACAAAACTTATTATGAAAAAAAGAAAGAAACACTAAAACAACGAAGAAAAAGTAACCAAAAGAAACACAATAAAATATATTACGAAAAAAAACAACAAAAGAAGATAGAAATAGACGAATGGTTTGGCGAATGGTATAGACCTCATTCTTTAACACAATGGGAAAAAACACTAAAAAGTACTGTTTATACTATTCTGACTTATCAACAAAAAAAGAAAATGTTTTTAGATTATAGTATTTTATTTGAACCAGGATTATGTTTTTATTCTGCTTTTCTCGTGTCTTTGTTGATTCGTCAATGGAATGTGAGCACCGTTGAAGAATGGAATAGAAAAGTGTTGGAAAAAAACACTACAGATTTATATTCTGAAGAAAATATTTTACAACTTCTTTTTGAAGATCAAGAAGAGCAAAATGTTCTAGCATGGAAAGACGTTTTACAACAAATAAAAGAAAAATCTAAAAATACGTCATTTCAAACTTTGATTGATTTTTGTCATTGTTTTGCTTACGAAAACACTTTTGATCGTATTAACATTAAAATTTTTGCCGTTAACAAAAAAAACACCAAAATTCGTTTGTTGCATTCAAAATTAAAATCACAATATAAAAGTTCTCTTGCAGAATTGTTAAAAGTAGTTTACGAAAGCGCAAACATTACCAAAGACGATCAAGATTCTCAAAGAGTATTTATTAACGACGAAGAAAGAAATAAAGCCAATGAACGAAAAAAAACAATCAACACGATCAAAATTTGTATTTTTCAAAAAAATAATTCTTTTCACGCTATAAGCATGTTGAATGAAAAATTTTCTACAAAGTATTTTTGTTCTAACAACTCACGTGTTTTGTTTCAATGTTCTGATTGTGGACAAAAATTTACCACAGAGAAACACAAATGCGAAGGTTATTATAAACCGGACAAATTTACATACGGTGATTGCATTACTCACTATCGACCACAAAATTCGTTCATGTGTACAAGTAGAAACTTGTTTCCATTTTTAATGACTTTTGATTGCGAAACGAGTATTACAAAGTCTGAAGAAAATGCTACTTCCAAAGTGAAACCTTTATCTGAGTTGAATTATTATTGTCATTCCATTGTGATTCAATGCATTCATGAAAAATTAGCAAGAGAATGTTTTGGTTTAGACGAACAAGGTCAAGTCATTACTCAATGGATTTTTTATTATGAAAATACGGTTGAAAGTTTAGAAAGAAATCCTTTAACTTGTCTACCAGACTATTTTCAACCAGGAGTTTCTTTACTTCACAAGACACACAGACGTATCTTGTGGGAAAAACTAAATTGTGAAAATAATGAAAAATTAAAAATGGAATTGAGAGTTTACGATATCATTGCTTTAGCAGATACTTTGGTTCGATTTACATATGAAATATGTTTACCGCGTTTTGAAAATTTAAATATATCAAGTGAAGAAAGAGATTTAATATGGCGAGAAGAAAATCCTTGTTGTTCTATTTGTAGAACTCCTGTAGATAAAATACGTCAATCTGATGTTTATAAAAATAAATTTTCTCACATGACTCCTCAAGAAATGGAAAGATTAAATCATAATGAATTTCGCATTTATAACGACAAGCGAATTCAAGTTGTAAACATGGTGTTTCAAAGAGTAGGACGATTAGAATTGTTCATGTTACCTTGTCACGTTCAAAATTATTTAATCGACAACGATGCTGAAAAAATAAAACAAGATTTATTTCGAGTCTCCACTTTGTATTACATTTGTTGTAGATGGTGGGAAAAATTTCAACACTTACCTGCCACTAACGGATTATTGAGTGATTATGTGAGAATCACCACTGCTGAACTTGTAGATTATATGAAACAATTGTCTTTGCTTATCATGACCGAACACCAATTTGAAAACTATTTTAATCAAGAAGATATAGAGTTATTAGAAGATCCCTACTTTTTAATCAAAATCTTTCGCAAATGTATTAACGAAACGGGTGAACAATATACAGACAACCTTCATTTTTTGTTTCTCATGAGAAAATTCAAGCAACCCGTCTACGAATTATGGTATCACACCATGTTGGTTGCTTTTAATAAACAATTTGAAACCCAATTTAATTTAACTGATTTTATTGAAGATGAAAAAAATCGAGAAAAAGTTTTAAATAAATGCCAATTTTTTCTTAACGCTTTTGAAGATTATCTTGTTATTGATCACGATCATTTTTCAGGACAAGTGTACGGATTAGCTCACGATTATTGCAACAAAAATTTAGGTAGATATAGTCAGCATTTGTCTTGTCCTATATTTGCTCACAATGCTTCTTTTGATAATCGTATTATGATTGTAGAAGGTTTAAAAAAAATATTGGATATTCCGTTATACGGTCATTTGGCAGAATCTGAAACTACACCTTTTAATGCTTTTATAAAATACAGCAACATGGAAGATGTTTTTGTTATATCTAAAAATGTAAGCAAAGTCAATATTATTTGCATCGGTAAACATATTAAAATTGTAGATAGTTTGAAAATTTTAAACTGTTCCTTAGAACAGGCCAGTAGTATGTTGTCACAAAAAGCACAACATCAAATTGTCAACACCATGTTGCATTATTTACGACCTTTTCATCCCGAAGTAAATGATTTAGCCGACAATTTAGAGTTTAAAAACTGTTTTATTAAAAAAACATTATTTCCTTACTCGCAAATAACAGACGAACTCTTAAACATTGAATATAAAACATTTCCACCGATTGAATTATTTGCTCAAAACGATTTAATGAAGTCTAAAAACTTACAAGAAGAAATTAAAAAATTGAAAGAAGCTTACGAAGGTGTTAAAAAATTGTGGAACTTTTTGAATTTAAAAACTTTAAAATCCTTATTGCATATCTATACTGTACTCGATACGGTCGTATTAGGTTCTGTTATGATTGACTTTGACGAAAGAACATTTCAATTTACAAAGTTTCATATTCTAAATCATGTTAGCATTTTTAGTTATACCAGTAAACTCAATTCTACCATCAGTTTAATTCCAATCCAATATCCTGCGACCAACGAACATCAAAAAATGATTGAAAAGAGTATTCGAGGCGGTATGTCCACCAACGGTACGCAAAAGTTTGCCATTGATACAGATTACTTTGAACCTAAAATAAAAGAACTCAAATTAAACAGCGAATTGAGAGGTTGTTTAATTTTTATGGACGAAAACGGACAATACGGAGGAGCTCAATTAAAACCTTTACCTTTTCACATGAAATATTCTTTTGATTTGGAATGTATTACTTTAGACGATGTGATTCGAAAATATCATCGCGTTAATTTAAACGGTTTCTCGACGAGCGCTTTAGTGCATTGTCAAATTACTATGAAACCAGAGTATCAAGATCAAGTAGGAGGTTTTTCACCCATGGTAGAAAAAGAAATTATATCCTTTCAAGATTATTCTCCCACTGAAATTGTATCCAAACGTTATCTCAAAAACAATGGAACCTACGGTATAGAAAAAGACAAAACTATTAAATTGGTCATGAAATTAAGTTCGCATGAAACGTGTGAATTTTTAGACACTTTAATATGGTTGACTACGTGCTGTGGATGCATTGTTGAAAAAATTTACAAAGTGCTTCCTCTATGGCGTTATCCTTTAGCTCAAAAAATGGTAAAACGAAATATGGAAAAAAGAAAAGAAGCTATTAAAAAGGGCGACAAGGTAGTGGATGCTTCTTGCAAATTACAAATTAACGGTCATTACGGAACCTTGAGTCAACAAATTGCACAAAAACTAAATACTACTTTTATGAACCACGAAGAAAAAGCATTTCAAAATAGTATTGAAAATTTTCAAAACATTCGTCGTGTTTTAATTCAAGAAGGTCAAACCGATGAAAATATTAAAAAGTTATTCCCTTTTCATTTTCAAAATTTATTATATAACGGATCACAATTCATCGGTGTTGAACCTGAAAGATATAAATTGGACGTTTTTGAAAAAAAAGTATGTTTAGATGAATACGAAACGAGTGATTTTAGTTATGATGATTATTTTAAAGAAACTTTGTTTGGTTTAATGACAGATGTTAAAACCAAAAGTATTTTATTTCACGATCAAGACAATCATCATGAAATGAAAGACGCCTTTGAACTTTTAAAATCGAAAGATCATAAAAACGCTCTCATTTTAACAACCAGCGAAAAATGCAAACTCGTAAACACCTCTTTACGTATTGTAGCTTCACAAATTTTATCTTATGCCAAACTTAATGTAGGACGTTTTAGTTGGGAATTGGGACAAGTATTAAGAAATCATGGAGCTGAAAAACATTTAGTAGTAACAGATACTGATTCTGGTTGTTTTTTTATTACGCAAAAGAAACACAAAATGCTTTCCACAACGTTTCGAGAAAAGGTAGAAGAATGGATTTATTTTTCAAACTTTGGCAATCGTTGGATGGATTATTCCAATTATAAAACGACTCATCCTTTTTATTCCACTCTTTACGCCAAAGAAACGGATCATTTTCAAAACGAAATACCTCCTCCTTATTACATTGCACAAGCTTTTGCTATGGGACCTAAATGTTATAGCGTTCATAGCGTCAACGGAGACGAAGAAAAAAATTATTATAAAAATAGAGCTAAAGGAGTACCCAATTCTAAACTTTTATTTTCAAATTATGTCAACGGATTCGATACCTTTGCTGCCAAAAGATTGTGTAAACAAGTTCCTTTTTCAGTGATAAAAGAAAATCAACCTATCGAACAAAATAGAATGAGTGTCAATTACAAACAAGTGAAAATACAAACGCACACTATTGATTTTTTAAAAAGATTTACACAAAAAAATTATGTTTTTGATGACGGAGTCATGACCGAAATTCGTGATCATTATCTTTTGCAACCGATACGAGAAGCCAATTTAAAAGTGTTACCCGATATAGAAAAATTTTGTAGCGATGAACATATTCAAAATTTACTTGAAATTGAAAAAAATATTATAAAACAATCAGAACGTTATCAAACAATGGCCATGTTTAATCGAAAAGTTTTGATCCCTTTATTATACGATCTTAAAAAGAATATAAATTTGTAAAAAAAAATTTTTTTATGATTATAAAAAAAAAAATGGTGTTTTATTTTTTAGAACAAAAATGGACAGCGCAACAACTTGAAAACAAATTAAAAGAAATTGGTTTTAAAAATTTTTATTTAGTAGAAAATACAGAAAACGAAATTCATTATTTTAAAAATAAAAAAAACGGTTCTTATACTTCGCGTTTGATTCTCATTACTCTGAACGGACGACAATTAATTCATGAAGGATTTTTAAGTTGCTGTTTTGATTGTTTGGTTGAATATTTATGTTTCGAGTGTCACGTGGGATGTTATGAAGAAGATTGTGTTCATTGTGAAGAATACAATAGTATTCATTATAATTGTAATTGTCTTTTAGAAAATAAAAAAGATGGATAATATAGTATTAACAGAAGTGGCAAAACGATTAAATCGAGATTGGAAAACGTGTGGAAGATATTTGAAAGTGTGTGAACAAGAACTGGATCTTATTGATGCAGATTACAGATATATCGAAGAAAAAGCTTTTGAAATGTTAAAAATATGGAATCGTAATGGCACTAAAGAACAATTACTTTACGCAATGAACAACATACCAAGAATGGACATTAAAAAAATTATTTTGAACCGTATTTTGTAAAAATTTTTTTGATAAAAAAAGGATATAAATTAAAAAAAATGTTTGTTTTTTTATTCGTAGTTAAAAAAAAAAAATGGAAGAAAAAGAAGAAAAACCTCTTGAACAAAAAATAGAGACTGTAGAACAACCTATAGAAAAACTTATAGAAAAAAAAGATGGTAGATCTATTACCGAAATATTAAACGAAAAAGGTTTTCATGATTTCTATTTGAAAGGAACATCAAAAGAAACTGAACTCAAAGACGATGAAACCCATTCGCAAGTAAAATTTAATATTTTTAAACCTACTCAAGATGTCTATCCAGAAAATACAATTATTACAGGTCCTACAAACAGTGGAAAATCAACTATGGCTAGAGATTTATTACATTGTGGAAAATTTCCTGATGCCGAAATGTTATTTGTGATACAAATGAGAGAACCTAGCGATTGTCAACACAAAACATGGAAAAATATTATCGACTCTTCAAAAAATAATTTAGAAGCGTATCAGATTATAACAGTGAACAGTCCAGAAAATTTAGATTCGGTAATACAGAGAGCTATTGGTTTTTCCAAAGATAAATACGGTATTCAAAATAGCGATCACCGTTTATTAAAAACAATACTTTTATTTGATGACATTAGCGCTTTTTGTTTAAAAAGTCAACAATACACTAGCGCGTGTTCTAGCGGTTCTCATCACGGAGTAGGTACCATTACCGTTTTTCATTCCGTACCTTCTAAAGCCAGTCAATGTTGGAACAATTTAGTGTCTCATTACAAATGTATCATTTCTTTTGATAACAACAGCGAAATTGAAAAAATATTTAAAAACGATTTTCCTTCGACCGGCAAAATGCATCATCACGTTATCACCGATTTGTTAAATAAAGAAACTTCTAATCAACACGGACATTTGGCTTTGTTTAAAAGAAACTCTTCCGTTGCACGCTTAAGAACTCAAATTACGAGTAAAGAACAAAAAGTATTTATTCCAGTAGACGCTCAAGGTAAATTGGACTTTGATTATAAAGACATGAGCGTGAACAAAAAAATTGTTAGTTTTCAATCTTTTCCCTACGTAAAAGCGCCTAATCTAAAAAATCATTATTATCTCAAATCGCATCACAACAACTATAATCAAGAGAAGGAGAATAAACCCGGCGAAGAAGATAAAATGGATATAAATAAGGAAAAAGAAAATACGATAAAAAAAAGAAAATGGAGTGAAAGCGAGAGAGCAACACAGCTACTCGAAGAAATTAAAAGACAAAAACGATATGGATTGTGCGAATCTTCAGACGAATCTACAGACGAATCTTCAGACAGTGGACACGCCTCTGATTCTACATGATTGGGAAAGTGAAGAATTTTTACGAATTTTACAAAACGATTACGAATGTTGCAATCCTTCTAACAAAGCGAGTAAACGACAAGCCATGAGACAAAAGTTGGCTGTTCGAGGACAAATATTTATTCCCAAAATGAATAGAAGAAAAGACATTGACGAAAACGAAATTAAAATATGGATGAAAGAAATTTTGACGCGTTTTAACGCTGTAAAAATGTTAAAATGCGAACTTTTATCGGATCACGAACGACAACAAATAAAAAACGCTTTTCAAGAATACGTTTGTATAGAAATTAAACTTTTTGTCAAAGAATATTTGTATCCGTATCCAAAATTTAACGAAAACGGAAAAGTCATTATGAAAAAAGAAAAAATGAAAGATAAAAATCAAGCTATATCAGACTTTGTTTATCACAATTACGACGTTTTAAAAGAATATTTCAACTCTACTCGTTTTAAACTTTATCACGAAATTATAAATTATTACGCTAATAAATTAATCTCATTCGACACTATACAACCTACAAAAACTGTAATCGATTTATTAAGACAACAATTTGACGTTGATTATTGTCAAAAAGAATTGTATTTTCAAAATAATTTGTATTTTTATGAAACATGAATAGATATAGACCTTATCACGAGTCTCCTTTATTAACCTTACGTAAGGTATTAGCCAAAAATGCCTACAACATGGATGTTTTTAACAAAAAATTGTTACAAATTGACGAACAAGAAAACGAACAAAGTAACCTAGAATCTGGCGAAACAAACACATCCAATGTCTCTGAGCTTATCCAGAGATACGATTTGCCTTCTTCTCTCAATTATGCCGATCCCATCAATCTCGACAATCAAATTGCTGGCGAAGTAAGCTTTCAACAAAGTTTAAATGCTTTGTTACCTCTAGACACTATGCTCGATAGTGATATAGCTACAAGTTTAATCAGCGATCAAGAAAAATGGAAAACCTATCTCAACGTAGGAGGTGATGCTTACGCTTTTAAATCCATTTTAAATCTGAATAAACAAAGCGATTTTAATGATCAAATCGATCAAAGAAATATAAGCGAATCTTTGAGAAGCATGAGAAATTTAAAAAGATTTCCTATTCAAGACAACGCTCTTACCGCTACACCACCCACCTCTATTCAATCTACATTAAACACTTTACCGCGTTCTACTACTTTGAACACTATTCCATCGGCTAATAAAAAAATTTACACTTTGACACCTCTTAATAAATTTTTAATTTTTCACGAAACAGCCAATGCAAGTGAAATTCTAGAACAGCTTTATCGAAGCGAATCTGTAAAAAAAATTCCCAACTTGGCTAAACAGCTGGTGGACATGTGTAAAAATCAAGTCAATTATCGATTTGGTTCGCATCAAATTTCTTTACGCGTTTACAAACCGAGAAACGAAAAAGCTACTTTAAACAATTTAAAAATTTATATTTTATATCTAGCCAACGTCGTAGATGTAGAAGAATCTATAGCTAGTATTATTAACAATGTCACCAACTTTGCCTTTGAAAAAATAAACGATCCAAAACAATATTCCTATTATGCTAACGAATTTTTAACTTTACTCACTTCTTCTCATTCTGTAACAAACATGAGAATAGTAGCCGACTATTATCAAATAAGACAACTTACTTTTGCCAAATTATGGAGTTTTATTAGAAAATACAACATACCCTTCCGAAACGAAACTAAATTAACCTCCGAAGGTGTATATGCTAGTGCTCTAGCTCGAGATCCTTACACTGTTATGACTTCTAGTTTTATAGAAAGCGAATCTCTCAGCGATAAAAGTTTTGGTGGAAGTAGAGCTTTTGAAATATTAACACAAACAAAAGACATTATTCAACAAAGATGTATACACTATGGCGAAATGTTTCGAGGTGATAAATTTGAAATATTGAGAGAATACATTCAAGCCAACAGTTATTTATTACCTAATAAAGATATATTTGCTCAAATGTTAAACAACTATAACGAAAACGCGTTAGCTAGCAGAGCCATCGGAGAAACAATGGTCTATTTGACGTTCAAAACTTTTTTCAACACTGTGCCTTCTTTACCTTTTAGAGATGTAACAGATGTTGTCCTATTAAAAGAAGAAGTAGAACAAACTTGTGCAAAAGGAGGCATGTTGGGATTATTGCAACATATTAAATCCAATTCGAATCAATTTTACAGTACAGAAAATACAATCAAAGAAAAAAGTTTGCTCGAAATGTTAATGATAATGGGTGCAATGTATAATTCTCATCTTATTCGTTTAAATTCACTTTTAATGTCTTATAAAAAATGTTTTGAAATGGATTCTAATAATATTGTAAATTTTGCCAACGCTTTAAAACATGTTACCCATTTTAAAAAAAGAAATTTATTCACTCATCCTTTAACAAAGTCTTCCTTATTAGAAATTCCTACACCCAAAAAAGAACCACGAACACGAGCATCCGATCCTTATTTAGGTCCGATAGAAACTAAAAAAGAAGAAGAACCTGTTGAAACAAACACAACTACTGAACCTGAAACTGATCCCACATTATTAGGAGCTACTGCTTTACCTGAAACAACAGAAAGCGAACCAACAGCTGCTAGCGCTAGTACTGAAACTCCAATGTTAACTAGAAGTGGTCGTTTAGGATTAAGAACAAAAAAACCACCTACTAGATCATCGTCTACAAATATAGACGAAAGAAAAAGAAAAGCTCCGATAACAAAATATACCGACTTTTAAAAAAAATGGACAATGTTTTGAGAGATGCTATTGATAATCTTGTAGAAGATCAACTGACCAAATTATCGAGTCGTTTGTTTGCTTTGACTGACGTACCCAAAATTAAAAAAGTTTTATTACAATTGGACACTTTAAAAAAAAATCCAACCGATTTGAAATTTTATGATCAACTCAAAGCGCTTTTAGAAAATTCCATCTATGCCAAATGGAACGGACTCATCACCGCTTGGTCACACGTTACTTTGCTTTTTAAAAAAACAACCGATGTCAACGCTAAAAAACAAGCTCCTCGCAAACCTTATGTTTACGAAACACATCAATATTCGTACGATAGACCTCGACAATATTTTCAAGCTGATTTGGCCGACATGAACAGTTTTAATTTAAATTTTGCTTCTCATCGACCCGAATTTTGTTTAGTTGTGGTAGATGGAGTATCTAAAAAAGTCTATTTGAGAGTCACCAGTAAAAAAACAGCAGACAAAGTGCTGAGCAGTTTTAAACATATTTTTGAAGACATTAAAAGAGACGATAAAACGTTTATCTACTTGCAAACGGATCAAGGTGGTGAATTTTTTAACAACAAAATGGAAGAATGGTGTTATGAACAAAACATTGTTCATTTTAGTTCTAAAAATTATGGAAAAGCTTACTTGGCCGAATCCACCATAGGACGATTAAAACAACTTTATCAAAAATTAAAAAAACAAGGTGAACTTCAAAAAAAGAATTGGAGTTTTTATATCGAGGACATGGAACAAAAACTCAACGAAAAAGAACGAGTCACGAGTGGAATCGCTCCTGATGAATTGGATGCTGACGACGCCAAAGGTAAAGCTCTTCGTTTAGTCGATCAATACCGAGACGACAAAAGACGAGGACATCATTTTTCTTCCAACATGTTACATCGAGTAGAAAAAGAATACAAAAACGAAAAATTAAAAATATACAAACCTCTCTCCGTTGGAACCGAATGTTATTTGAAAAAATATAAAATAGATCCCAAAGACACTTTTAGCAAATCGACTACTCGCGATCAACCGTATTGGGACACGACCAAAAAAGTAATTATTATCAAAGTCTCTCAGCGCACTAACCCTTCAGTCGAAGGTTATTTACCCGTTTATATTTATAAAGTGGGAATAGTAGGCAATTTAAATAAGACATTTAAAGTAAAACGAGAAGATTTGTTACCTGTTAACGAAGAAGACAAAGACATTTATTATAAAAACTTTAACGAATATGTTAATACATTTTTAAAACCTTTGAAGAAAAAACAGCAAGAAAAAAAGAAAAAATGAACAATTTAACGTTTGACGATGTTTTAGATGTAAATAAATATGATTGTAGCACGTATTATTTTAGCGAAATTAAAAATAAAAATCAAGCTAGCGTGCATTATAATGTTTTGAACGATTTTAGTTTACCCTTGACACCTAACGATATTGACAAACCCACATTTAAAAATAACACCATTTTACATTTAGCCAGTATGGACGTACCTACAAATTTAACTCGAGTAGACGAAAGTCTATCTTTTTCTGAAAACGCTTACGGTTTAAGAATGGAATCCAAACCAGCTATAAAAAAAATGTTGTGCGATATTCAAAACGACATGATTGCTAATCCTACAAGACCCATAAAATATTTTTATCTTGTTACAAAAAGTGTTGTCTTGTACGCTAATCATATCCCTTTACCAGGTGACACGTTTCCTTGCTATGACATATTAGATATGGAAAACATGAGTAGCGATCATTTGAATTTTATGTGGTCCTTTTATGCAACAGGTGGAAGTAAACTCTTTGGTACTATGACACCCCATGGCGGACAAGATGATTTTTTTATTAGAAACTTGGAACTTTATAATTCCAGATTAAATAGAGTGCTCTATTTTTCAGACTTTTTTTCAACTTATTATAATAAAGATGCTAAAATTTCATCATTAAAATATTTTAATCCAAAATTATTATTTGATCCTGACACTGAACTTAGATACAAAACAGCTGTAGTCAATATGCCCATGATCAAGTTTAGTTTAGATGCAAACAACAATGTACAACAAAATTTATTCAACGTCAATACCGCCCCATTTGCTAACAGAACCAACTATAACTTATTGTGGTATTATAAAAAAAGTAACGAATATGCAAGCAACCCTTCTTTTTTACAACCTATTCGATCTAGTTCGACTTCAACCGTACAAGAAATAGGTTTGTCTTATTTTGGTTTTTTTTCAAACAGAACATCTGCAACTGCCTACGTTCTAGAAGATTTTACCAAATTACTACAATATAATTATAATAGTAGTAGATCATTATACGACAACATATACAACTTATCCTTAAACACTCACACTAGTAAAAATTTTGTAATATATGCAAAACATCCGCTTTTAACCGCAACAGAAATAGCAGCTATTTCACCCGAAAGACAGATTATTCTAAACGGTGTAGAAGATACTTTTGTTCGTCCGTTTATTCACATCATGCTGACACCCAATTATAAAAACCCCTCATTATCTTCGGGAAGCTTACTTTCGGATACCAGACCGTTAACTGCCGATGATAATATTCTTAGTGTTGATTTAGATATTTATATTCATAACATATTACCTATTGCAGAAAGTCAAAAATCAAAAACAAAACACATTGTACCGTGGCAAATTGCTTTTTTTTTATTAAAAATATTAACCAACACCAATACAATACCTTTTGAAGGCAACCTATATAACGTAGAAACTAATCTAAACGATTTCAACATACCTTATAATGTCAATATTCATATTAACGCCTTATGGAAAATTTGGAATGATTACGTTGATACTAAAAACCCCGCTACGCCCGGAGTTTATACTACTGAAAAAATGGTACTACCACAATTTGCAGATATTATTAAAGCTGCTTTTGCAAGTATTCGCGCACAAACGGCGAGCAGATTACTCTATGTCACATCATCCGAGTTGGGAGCTGAACCTGTAGAATTATTAACAAGTTTTTATCAAATATGGTTTCCTCTTTCATCTAGATCATCTAGAAAATATTTTCGTTATACTTTGAAAAATATACCTTTAGCTTCTTTACCATTACCTTTTTTTAACGTCGATCAAGTCATATGGCCTGAAAGAGAATTAAAAATGATGGATGTTTTTACCGAAAGTTTAAACGTAACAAACAATTTACTCAATCTCAATTTAAACAACTTGACCTTTGCCGATCATACTTATGCAGGACCCGATTTTAACATGTTTAGTAAATATCTTACAAATATACCCAAAGGTATACCTTCATGTATTCCCCAACCTATTGACGGAGTATCCAATTATTATACTTTTTTTTCTTTACCCTCCTTCCAAAGAAAATTATTATCACCCATTAAATTGAGCGTATTCCTTAAGAGAAACATGTTAGGTTTTAAAATGAGTCATAATTCCTATTCAGATTATGATATCAATTATGTTTCCCCAACCGGAATTATTGGCGAACCCGAAATAAAACCGAATTATTGGCGAACCTTTCAAGTGTTACCTTCCAACTTACCTGATGACATTGTCAAAATGTGGACAGGCGATAACGCTTTAATTGCTAAATATAACGCAGAAACTTTTATTGAAGTTTTAATCTATTGCGAACAAACCAAACCTCTATTTTCAAATAGCATCAAAGTACCTCTTGTCACTACAACTAGTTTTGAAAGAGCGACAACACCGACTCATAAAACATGGTTAAATAGTGTCAAAGCTATATTACAAGGAAATAATCTAACAGAATTGGTATTTTATTGCACTTCGCTCACCGGTCAATTTATTTATCAAAAAAAGAGCGACGGTACGATTATACAAACTTGGACAGACAGTTTGCCTTTAAAAAATATCATTTTAAAAATGTATCAACCTGTTGGAAACAATCCTGTACCTTATACTTTACTTTTACAAAGAGATCAATACAGTTTAACTCAACAAATCAATCCCTTTGTTATGCAAGTCGATCAAAATATGACCAACGCCATGTCGCTAGATTTTAAAATTCAAAAAAAAAGACTCGCTTTCTTAAGATGTGCTCTAGTTCAAATTAGTAATTTTAATAACACTGTTTCCAACTTTCCTTCGACTACAGACACTTATATTTTTATCAAATGCGATCAAGCTATAAATTGTGGAATGTATATGAACAAAATTTATGTTCCCGGTATTGTTGCTTTTTTCAATTTAACAGACTACACCAATTCGACTCAAGTGACCACCAATATTGATTTTACAAAAAATCGTAATCCTTCTATTCAAGGACAATTATCCACCTTTGATATCAACGATGTAGACGACTGGAAACAATCAAGATGGTCGTTTCTTAATTCAAAATCTGAACCGCTCACCTTTAATAATCTTAGTTCTACCGTTTTTTTTAATCCTACGTTAAAGATTCAAATGGTTCCGTTTTACAATTAACTAGTTTGATTAGTATAAAATAATGTCTTTTATTTTTTATTATGATTAAGAAAATATAAAAAGAAAAAAAAGTTGTTATTTATTTTTTTCTCTTACCTATTTACATAAAAAAAAATGAGTCTCTTGTGCGCCAAAGGAAGATATCATAAAAATTTAGTCAATTTAGAAGAAAAAATGATGCAAGAATCAAAAGTTAATCCTAAAGAACAATTCACTCAAATTAAAAATCACATGCAACAATTACAAAATCAACTAACTCAATATTCCACCAAATCCGAATTGCAAAACATGAAATCTGAATTGGATGAAATTAAAAAAATCAAAAATAAAAAAGAAGAAATACCAGAAGAAAAACCTCCCAAGAATAGGAAAAAAAAGGAACAAATCAAATCCAAACCTAAAAAACGAAAATATTCAGAATCTGAAACCGAAAGTTCAGAAGAAGAAGAAGAACTTGTTGAAAAAAAACCTAAAAGCAAATCTAGTCCTTTACACATTTGTTCGCAATGTTTTCAAGAAGTCAATGCTGTTGACAAGATAAACGGTTTATGTAGAAACTGTATTATTCAACAAAGAGCCATATTATCAAGTCCACTCATGCAGAATAACAACGACAAAAAGAAAAAAAAATTGAATAAAAAAAGTCTAATTGAACTTGGTTACACTCGTGCTTTAAAAGACGTTAAAAATAAAAAAATACCATTTAAAAAAACTACTTCAGAATCAGAAGATGAATAAATAGGAAAAAAATGTTTTATTTCTTTTTTTTCAAAAAAAAATGGGTTCGTTAGCTAAATATGTGAGAGACGGTGACGGCAATCGTTATACACCCAATACAAACGGTCATATTACTATTGAAGATGTTTTGGCACAAGCAGACCACGAAAATCGTTTATTGCAAGAAGCAACAAGTGGTAATATTAGTGCTGAATATAAAGCGATATTAAATGAAAAATATCCTGGATTTCAAACAGCTCAAGCTCAAGATGAAGTCATTGCTGTTAATAATCAAAAATTTTCTTACGATCTTACTTCTGACATGGCTAATTTAATTTCTTTTACCACTATACTCAACGAATGGACATATCTACCCGATTATTATATAGATTTTGATTTATTTCTTTATAAAAATGTCAACACGCAAACAAGATTTACACCTACAACAGACGATGAATTAGTCAACAAAGTCTGTCTTTGCTACAACTTTATTCAAGCCTTATTTAAATGTTTAAAATTTTATCCCAACTATCAAATAAATAATACTACTTGTTCGAACAACGCTATCATTAATCGTTCTTATGATCGATTTAAAACAATGCTAGTTAAAAAAAGTTATACAAAAGCGTTTAGAGAGTCGTGGATTAATCCTAGTTTAGGTTTAACAGAAGAAACTGAAAATACAACCCCTATTACTTTTACTGAAACCAAAACGCTTATACAAGCTGCAGACCCTAATGGCCTCATTAGACCACTTACTGGAACACCAGCTCCAGTAGCTCCTGGTTATCAAACAGCGCTAAGAGATAGATATAATGCTTTTATGACTGCAGAAAAAGGTTGTAAATTTAGAGTACCTTTGAGTTTAATATGTGAAATTTTTCAAATGAAAGAATATTTTGGAAAAAATAAACAAGTAAGATTTGAGTTTTATATTGAAAACGATATGAATCAACTATTAGAATGGGTTAGACCTATTACAGACGCACAAGTAACAGCTCTTGCTAATGTAGGAGTAGCTATAAAAAACCCAATGATTTATTGCAATACCTATAGACTCAAACCTAGTTTACCCTTGGAAAAATCTTTATATCTCAACAGTAAAAAAGACGAAATGTATACTTTACTACGTATCGCTCACTACGAACAAGTTGTCACCAATGTAGAAAATGTGACGGAAGTCACTGTTAATTTGGGAAGTATAAAGACAGCAGATCTTGTACCTCACAGCATTATATTTTCTGTTACTTCAAAAAAAGAAAGCGATCATTTAAGCAAAAGTTGTTTTACACCCGTTGAAATGGCTTGCAACATGATTAAAAAAATCACCCTTTATAATTACAGAAGAACATATGTTAATTCAGCAGGTGATACTACTGAATACGATTTGACAAAGCAAGACGATCAATTGTTCCTTTGGAAAAGTTATGTTTCCTTGTTTAAAGGAAATACACCCTCTACTTTTAATATTAACAATATTGCAGATTTTTATACTGCAGACGATGATAGCTTTTTAAGAACTCCTAAACTCTATTTTAGTACTACTAACACTACAGAACCTTTAGTCATCGATAGCACTAGCGATTTTAATTTTATCAACGATAAACCTCCTGCTACTATTGCTGGAAATAATTCGTTTCAAATCAATGTGCAATTTACAGAACAATTTAAAGGTGTACTTGTTATATTTATGCAATATCAAGCTCAAGTTATAGAACAAGGTTCAGGAAACGACACTCAAGTCACCTATATTCCTACCAAATTTAAATCGTCTTAATTTGTTATGAAAAACATTTGTCATTTTATTAAACAAACCCTATTTGTATTTATTATTTTATAAGTAAACGGCTATTTATTTCTAAAAAATTTTTCTTAAATCTAGTTGTTTTTTTTTATTTGTCGCGTTCATGGCTCGCAGACGTACAAGAGGTCACCGTCGTCGACATCATAAAACTCGTAGAGGGAAAGGAAAATTTATTACCAAAGTGAAAAATTTTGCTAAACGCCTTTTGAAATCAAACGTAGGAGGTTACGCTTTGGATTATCTTCAAAAGCAACGCAATGCGTAAAATAGGGTGTTGCACCGCTTGTAAAATAAAAAAAAAATCATATAAAAAAAGAGGAAGAGGGAGAGTTTATTTACCTCCTTTAAAAGGAGCTGGTAGAAAGCGATTTAAAAGACAAAGAAAATACAAGACACTTTAAGAAAAATTAAAAATTTACCCTTGGTATGAGGCTTAAAAAAACAAATGCAAAAAACTAAATTTGATCATGTTAAAAAAACACGACTTTACAATATATAATTACTTTAACCGTCCTCAAACATGTCGTAATGCATAGAAAAAGAGGAAGAGGAAGAGTTTATTTACCTCCGTTAAAAGGCGCAGGTAGAAAACGATTAAGAAGACATTTAAGAAAACGCATGCGTGGTCGATTTCTTCCATTCTTAGGTCCATTGTTATTATCATCACTGATAGCGCGATAAAAAAATGTTTAAAAGAAGACATAAAAAAAGACATAATAAAAGACATAATAAAAGACATAGAACAAGACGAATGCGTGGAAAATTTCTTTTTGGACCTCTTTTAGGAATGGCATCTAAAGCCATTATACCAGCATTTGCTAGCGCTCTTCTACCTACCATTGGTAAAGCTGTTTTGGGTGGAGCTATCTCTGGTGGAATTTCTTACGGAATTAATAGAATTGGAAAATAATATTTTTATAATATATATATTTTTACACTTTGTTTTTTATTATTTTAGTACAAATATAAAATCCCAACAGTGTTCCAAGTAATATAAAAACTCCTAGTAACGCTCCAAATAAATATCCTCCTGCTACAATAACAATAAATAAACTCGAAAGTGTTATTATCGACGCTACTTTCCATGCATTAATACACTTCAAAATTTCGAATATGATTCCCATGCGAGTCGTGTGTACCACCATTATCTATCGGAGGATCTTGTTTATAAGGTCGAACTACTGCTACGGTCGTTGGAGTTTGAAATTGTTGTAACGGTTTGTTTTTTGATTCCATTCGTTATGAACCCATTTCATTTTTTTTCACGCTTTATATACATTTGGTCACGCTTCATTAAATTTTTTTTGTCACCTGATCTTTTTGCGCATGCGCCACCTTTTTTTTTTGAGACCGGGAAATTTTCATCACTTTCATTTCCTAAATTCTCAGAATTAGTCAGAATTGAAGGTTCATTTTTTTACAAGGACCGCGGTTTCAACGTTTCAACGGACCTCGGTTTTAACGTTTTATTTCAACTTTTTTTACACGGTCGGTGACACTGAATCTGAGTCTGACTCTTACAAGAATTGTAACTTACGTTATCATCATGTATATATTAAATATACATAAAAAACATTAAAAAATTTGATATTGGTAAACTGTTGACTATAAATTAAAATTTATTACTCTTAATATAATACTGCATCACATTTGTATTAATTATTTTTTTAAATTTAATTTGTTTTAAACAATTAGTTTTAGTTGTTTTTTGGCGTCAAATAAATGTCTCATGTGCCTGTTATTTAATCTATTAATTAAGTTTATTTAAAGCTGATTACTTTGGATTGTTTTTTTAAATAAATCTTGTTTTAGATATTTCTAAAATTGCTGGAAAATGGATGTGGAAAAGGTGCAAAGCAATATTTACGTGATCACGATGTTGTGAGAAGATTAAATTTATTATTTCAGTTAAAACTACTAGATTTTTTTGATGTTGTTGTTGTTATTGACTTGTTTCTTATTGGTTTTAGCTTTACCATGAGTTTTTGTTGTTGTTGTTTTATTGACTTGTTTCTTATTGATTTTAGCTTTACCATGATTCACTTGAACAGTTACTGGTATCTAAAGACAGTCTTCCAGAAAATCTTAAACCAGAAAATTTAAAGAACGTTTGTTTTTCATATGTTAGTGAAGTATATAAAAAAACACCAAGGAGCAGACTTGTTTTGTTATTTGTAAGTGGAATTAATTTTATGACCATGAGAATATTCAGTAAACAGTGTTTTAATTAAAGACTTATTTTATTAGTAAAAAATTACTACATTCAACAACATCCGTGCAGTAGTCCAAACCATCTGTTCGCTTTTGTCCAAGATCATTTGTTGTTGTTTTACTCCATCAACATCTGTCCGATATCATCTGGAAGTTCAATGACCCCTAACAACATCTTTAGGAAGATGTAACTACATCTGGTAATTTCTGGCCTAATAACATCTAGAAAAATTTCCTCCTAATGTAATTGCAACTTAAAAAAGTCTTATCTGTTATTACATAATATAATTAATAAATGGTTTAAATAGTGTATTATTAGTTGATAATATTTTCCTGATGTAATTACATCTGAAAAAATCCTGTAGCTATTCTTAATATAAATGAAATGATGTAACTACATCTGTAGAATCCACAGATGTAGTTGTACAGATGTTGTTATACTTAGATAATTGAAACAACGTAACTGCATCTGTAATATTCAAATACTTTTTACGCAGATGTTAATATACCTCAGTGTATTTATGGATGTTTTTGGACAGATGTAGTTATACCTCATTATATTTACAGATGTTGTTGGACAGATGTTATTAGACATAGCAAAAACTGATATTGTTACCCTGAACCATTTTATTACCTGTTTGTTGAATTAAATTAAAATTTTCAAGAGGTTTTAAAATAAATATCACCTATTATTACCATCTGTTTTAATGGAAATATTAAAAAATAAAACTTCAAGAAAAGCAACAAAAGTACAATTAGCAGACACCAAGACAACACATAAACACAGATTTAAAAGTTTTTGCTTTAAGTTTTTGCTCAAGTTTTTGCCAGTTTCAGTTCGTTTCACAGTCAAACTTTTACATAGTAAAAGTTAAAATTAAACAAAGTAAACTTGTAATTATGTAATTTTTAAAATTAATTTTGAACAAGTTACAAACAACAGTTGCACAAAAAAAAGTTGTATCTACAATTAGTGTGCATTTTTCTTGCAATCAGTACTGCAATCAGCGTGCGTTATCTTTTTTTTCTGTGTTTATTGCATAAGAAAACCTTTTAATAAGAAAGAATCAACATCATTATGTTCAATAACACTTGGTGTCTAAATGAAAGCGTAAAATATATCTAAATAGAAGCCTCTATTTAAAGAAACCAATATGTTCACTTTATATTTAAAGTGAACTCTTAATTTTAATAATCCTTCGTTACTGTTATAATTGATAAAAAAAATTTTAAGAGTTAATAGTTTTTTACGGCTATAAAAATTCATATTTACAGCTAATAAATTATTGTTCATAAAGAAGAAGTTACAGATTTTAATTATTAAATATTTTACTTTCAGATGCTCTTTTGGAAATAACCTGTTTGAAATTCAGGATTAAATATTTTGATTGTGACACTGATGTGTTGTTCAATTTGAATACTTAAAAAGAAAACTCAATTGCATTCATTAAAGAAACCACAGCATTTTGTTAAAGGGATCCCAAACCTCTGAGTCATGTTGTGTTCTTTTTTGTTTGTTTACATAATTTTACTTTTTTGTTTGATTATATAATTGATTTCTTATGCAAACAAAAAAAATCAATGACGTCATGTACTAAAACTCTTAGGATTAAAACGCGCTTGATTAAAATATCAAGTCCGTAGATTGTGGCGCATATTATGCTGACTTTTAGACCTACAACAAATAGGAATAAAAAAAAAGTTTGTTTTTTTTGGCATGCATTTATTTATTTTTTTTTTAATCAAAAAAATTTAGCCAAAACATTTTTTTATCATTCTCTTTAATATAAACCCAACAGAGCGGGTGATTAAAAAAAATGGCTTTTACTCATTAGTTGGTCAGCTTTATGTTAATAAAAAGTTTTATTCACGTAAAGCTGAGCAATTACTGAGTAAATTGCTTAACTTTACATGAATAAAAATTTGTGCAAAACTGCTGAAGTTTTTATTCAAGTAAAACTGACCAATGATTGAGTAAAAGTAATTGCTTTTTTTTATTCACCCAGCCTAACATTTCTTTGAGGTTTAGGATCCCTTTAAAGTAAAATATTTTGTCACAAAAATTCTTTTTGTTTTGAGAAGGCAAAAAAAAAAAACATTTAAGCATCATATTTAGCATCCATAAATAAATAAATAACAATAATTAGCATATCATTTGACAATTTTTTTTTTTTTTTGCAAACTATAAATTCTTTTTCTGATGTTTTTTAAGAAATAAGCGCAACTTAAACCTCTTCAGCTTTTTTTTTTCTTTTTTAAACCTCTTTAACTTTTAAATTTGTAAACTTCATAGTTAAAATGTAAACATAAAAAAACCTAATTGCTCGAAATAAAAATTATAATATTGAATGTCTGCTACATGTTAACCAATATGTGAACCAATCATTAACATTATTTAGAAGGATTTTTAGGCATGTTTTTAAAAGCATATTATATATTTTTGTATATAATTTAATAAGATTATAATTTTTGACTTTTAATTATGTAAATTTAAAATGATAAAACTATTATTTTTAAATATTTTTTTTAGACATTTATTACAGTTTAACAATGAAGTTTAAAATGAATGTCTTAAAAGAAAAAATTATTATTTTGTAAAGTTTTACATTCAAATAAAGCTTTTCTTATTACCCAGGAATCAGTTAGAAAGATTTAAAAAATTAACCTTTGTCATGAGAAAGAAATATTTAAGTTTTTTTTATTTGTCCTCCTCGTTAAACTTGTTTAATTAAATAGATTTATAGATATGCATAAGTAATTATAACTATAATATACAAGATAACATAAATATAGTTTATAGTATTTAAATATAATATTACCTTGGTTAAATTAAAAAAAAAAAAATGAATTAAAATAAATTCTGTGATAAAAATATTGAAATGAATTAAAAATAAAAATTAATTACTTTTTTAAGGACAATTTTATGAAGGAAAAGAACAACACTAGGTCAGTTTTTTTTTGTTTCTTTGTTGGGTAGTTTGGTAACTTTGTTTAGTAGTATGGTAGTTATGGTAACTTAATTATTTAAAAGATGATTTTATTGCAGTGTGTTCGTACATATAATATAATATAATTCCACATGTTCTATTTGTAATTTTTAGGACTTTAAAGTTTTATGTAAAATAAAATGACTTTTTCTTTTAATGGCAGTGGTAGTTAGAGCTCTGTTGTTTTAATGTATTATACTTTTGCCTCTACTTGTTTTTCTCTTTTTTTTCCTTCTAAATGGATTTACTTTTTATGTTCATTGTTAATTTATTTTATGATAAACCTTTTTTTTAAACAACTATCTTAAAAGAAGGAAAACTCTAATATAAAATCCCCAATTTAATTATAAGAAGGTAAACCATGGTTGCTAATCTTATTAGTGGTAGTCTAATTATCACAAAATAATTGTAAATTTGGTTAACAATACTAAATTAATTACTGGCTTCTAGACAAACATCAGTTCCTAACGATCCAATAAAGTTTAAAGTATGTCCAGCACAAGGAAAATATTTGTGAGGCTAATTTATTCTAAAATTTCCGGTTGCATTTCGTTATATTTTCCTGATTTATTAAATGCATCATTGTACAATTGAGATCTGCAATCTGAAATGTTTACTCCATTTTTTCTAAAAAAATTCCCAGTAACTGCTTAGTTCTTAGCTTCATTATTAACTTCATTATTATGAGTTTCATTATGACTGCATTTACCACTGACAAAAAATTTATGTTTTTTAACTTTTTTTTTGGCTTTTTGTTCTTTTTCCTCTTTATCTTATGCGTATATGTTCCACGTTCATAAAGTCATTTTCTAAATATAAAAATTAAATTTAAAAAAATTATTTTTATAGAAAAGACAAAGTTTATTTATTTGCCTTCGAAGTATTGCTTTTCAATTTAACTTGAAATTAATGTTTTCTTAAATTTAATAAAAATGAATAAATAAAAATCAAAAATCTTAAAAAAAACTTTTATTTTTAAATGTCTCCAAAAACTCTATCTAGTTGAAACATAAATAATAGAACCATGAGTATTAAACTTTGTTTTTTGTTTTTTTATTGGTAGGAAAGTAGCTTTGTGATTTTTTCAAATATTAAGTTTTCTCAGTGCTGTATTTTTTAGCATACAAACAAACAAGAAAGTTAGATTAGGATTGAGAAAAGGTGAATCTAGTTTCTGAGATTATAAGGCATTTTTCATAATAGTTAAAAAATTTTTAATTATTTTCATAAGAAAATTAATAATTAAGAGCAAAACTGTTCTAATTTACATTTATAGTAATTGAATAAAATCTAATTAAGAAGTTTTGATGTGTGTTTGAGAAGTACTGCAACTATGTAGTTATATATTATGTAATTCAGAGATTCGGATAAATTGTTAAAATCAAATTTGTTCTTTAAAATTTTTTATTTATTTAGTAGTGAATCAAAAAATTGTTGTATTATGTGCCAATACACTTTGACCCGAAAGTCTGTTATTAAATTAAAACTGCATAATTGTATATTTTACCAAATTGAAGTATGATTAGTTTTTATAAAAAGTTGGCATTGTGCCAATTTTTACTTATGTTACCATGCTTTTTTTGTTTGTGTTTGTGTTTTTTTTTTTTTTTTTTTTTTTGCACATGTGTATATAAAATTTTGTTCTTTGTACAAAAGTTTGTTCTTATTTGATTAATCCTTTATTAATAAGCTAAAAATGTTTTTATTATCAGATTCAAAATTTTAAACATCACTGGTTAATCAGCTTTTTTTGTCAATTAGAAACCGGAATCTGATGGTCATATAAAAACTTTAGTTTTTTGAAAATCCTTGTCCTTGTTGATATGGTTTTTATGCTCTAGTAGTTTGTTTCTTGTTGCTATTTAGCTTGATTTTTTACTTGTTATGGTATTCCTTCAGATCATATGGGAGATTTCTATCCAAAAGAAGTTATTGACTTGTTTCTAAGTGTATTATGTACTCCACAAGTCTTTTTGTAGGGTGTATTTAAAAAATGTAGGGTGTCTCTAGAAACATTCAACAATTAAATCAAATAAAATTTAAGAAAATATTAACTGGTCATCTGTACTACTATATAATTGAATAAAATATAACAAATAATTCACTGGTCATCTGCACTACTATATAATCAAATTAAGTTTAATGAAGTATTTACTTGTCATCTGTACTACTATGTAATCAAATAAAATTGTAAAAAAATTCAATGGACATCTTGCACATTTTTTTATAAGCCTAGATTAAATTATAAAAGCTTGTTTACAATTCTCCATTAATAAATATTCTCCATTACAAACTTGTTCACAGACATTACTACTCTACTAGAAATATATACAATGGAAAACTAAACGTAACATCTTTTAAAACCCAGAAGTAGAGTAAACTTCCCATCGTTTATCAGTGCATCTGTGAATAGAACAAGAGCTTTGTATGCATTTTGAATGATTCCAAAAAAATACACCCTAAAATACCTTTCTCCATCTTAAATAAAATCAATTAAAAAAATTCTGGAAAGCATTTTGTTCTAAGTTTTAGACATTATTATCCTTAATATTAAAATATTCTTTTAATTTTATTTTTATTATTATCATCAGTATTATTGTTCCTATTACAAATATTATTTTTATTATTATTAAAACTGTTGTAAAAATGATTTATGGAAAATAAATAGCTTGTTGTTGTGTTGCTGATTTTTTTTTTCTTACTACTTTAAACCTCAAGGTTTCAATACAAAGTGTTTTATTATTCTTTAAACCTCCACAAGGTTTCCACACCAGGTGTTCTATTGGGGCATGAATTGTCATTTCATCTTAGGATCTTAAAACTTTAGCTCAACTCTATGGTTTTATCCATGCTGATAACACTTTTATTCCTTAGAAATTTTTTATCAGTATTTATAGGGTTATAATTTTTTAAATCAGTGTTTACAGAGTTATCAGTAAGCAAGAGATCAGTTAAAAACATTTAGGTGGTGAAATTATTTTGATAATTTCTTTTAAATATTTCTAATCTAACAGTAACAAATTTAAACATGCAGATGGTTTGAACCTTTGGTTTAGCTGCCGTATATTTTTGTTTAGAACCTTATTGAATCATTTTTAGGTGTTATAATGAATAAAATATTAGAATACAAAGTTATATTAGAATAAAAATGCCTAAAGAAAATTTTCATATTTAATTTATTTAAAGAATGATAACAACTCAACATAGTTAAGAAGAGATCCAAACGATTTACATTTCTTAAAAACAAAAATTTACGTTTTTAAACTTCAATTTCTGTGTTTTCCACCTTTTTTCGACAAGCTTTTCTTATATAATTTATTATTTTTTTATAAATCTTTGTTCAACCAAAGCATCAAACAAAACAAAATTACCACTAAAATACATAAAACGCATCAGGGCAGCGCTATAACAGTTAAAACAAATGTGATAAGTATTACAACATTCCAAAAATGTCTCTTATTTGAAAGTAAAATTTAAATTAAAATATTCGATAAATGGCTAAAAAGCTCATATTTTATCTTTCTGTAAACAGTAAAGACGTTAAATTGAAGTTTTTTGAAAACAAAAGGGCCTAAACACGAAATTTTTCGTTGGATCTCTCCTTAACTATGTTGATATTGTATTTTTTTGAATAATTGTTTATAAAACAATTATTTAAAAAAATACAAGAATCGTAAATTTTATCGAAAAATATTTATATATAAAAGAACTACCAAAAAATTTTTTTAGACAACATAATGATGTATTTTATTTTTTTATTTTTTTTCCTTTTAGCAATTAATTTTACATTATTAATTTTTTTTTACTTATGTTTTGAGGTTTAAAGAAAAAAAGTTTCTTGATAAAGTTGATGAGAGTGACATTGATATTAGTAAGGAAGTAGTTGAGAATGCATTACCTCAGAGGTATATTAAAAGTTTTTTAGTATTATATTTAGTTTGGATATGTGCGATTATTTTGTGAACCATTAGAAGTTTTGTTTTTTCTATATTCATTTTATTTTTTGGATACTTTATCTTCATTGAAAATCCTTGGAATTTGCTTATTTTAAATACAAAAGAGTTTATTCTGACAAAAGTTCATTTATTATTGTTGTTATTATTATTATTATTTTATTTAATTGTTGAAAGTGCACTAATAGATACGTCATAAAAAAGTTTTGTTTACACTCCAACTAATTTCGCTTTGAAAAAAAACTTAAAAAGTTCAAGACGAAAAAAAAAAGCAATAAACAAAACACATGTTTTTTTTTGTTGTTTTTGTTTAACATAAAATCAGTAAAAATTGTATGACTTAGTACGTATTTTTTTGTGTTATTTTGTATGAATTAGTATTCTGTATGACCATGTTTAAACTATAAAATCCATCGGTGCACAGTTTGAAATGAAGGAGCAGATTCCTTTAATAGTTTCACCATTTTTTTATGAATTTCTGTTGCTAATAAACCATCTCAAATAAGAAATTTTATCACTGCACAACATTTGGTTTGTTCCATTGTAACAAAATACACTGACACGACAACTTCAAATAGCTTGTAAACAAAGAATGAATTGACAAATCAAAATAGAATTTATTGTTTGTTCAAGCGGAAGATAAAATATAAATTTTGATTCCTCTACTGGTTATTAGGTGTCACCTTCAAAACCCATTCAGCCAATATATATATATATATTTATATATATATTTATATATATATATATATATATATATATATATATATATATATATATATATATATATATATATATATATATATATACACACACATACATACAAACATACATACATACAAACATACATACAAACATACATACATACATACATACATACATACATACATACATACATACATACATACATATATACATAAGTTTTGAATATAATTCTTTTCAAGGTTAAGTTTGTAATTTTTTTTTAGTCAAGTTATGACCCTTATACCAAAAGAAACAGATACAGATTATAGCAACTCATCTGAGCCAATGCTAAATTCTTATCAGTCTTTAACAGCTTATGTAGAAAAAGAATCAGAAACTTTCAAGGATTCGCCTTGCATACCAACAAAACATAATTTATCAAATGATTACTCTAAAGAAACTGTTGACTATGAATATTCAAAAAAACACATAAGAAAATCATTTAAATGTAAAGGAAGTTACAAAATATATAACACTCGTTCTGATAAAAAAGTGACTTCTAATCTTAACTCACATATGTATATAAGTGATTTGAAAAAATCTTTTATGAGGTATGTTTTTAAGATATTTTTTTACTTTCTCTTTTATCCTATCCTCTTTTATAAATATTAGTTAATTTTTACATAATTTTCATACATATTAATATTATTTTTGATTTTTATTTAATATTACTTTTACATAATAATCATTATTTTAGAAATAGCGGCTAGGAGTAATTATTAAAAAAAAATTTTTTTAATTTATAATTTTGCTATTCAATTTTGATGTCTGCGCACAGTGATTTAGAAACACTTGAAATTTGGCTAAAATATAGTTTTTTGAGTGTGTGTATATATATATATATATATATATATATATATATATATATATATATATATATATATATATATATATATATATATATATATATATAGCTTTTACATCGTTAATATTTTTTAAAATCAGCTTTTTAAAACCACATTATTTGAAAATGGGGCAAGTTGGGGCAAATAAGTTTTATAGTTTCTAACAGAATGGTACAAACTCTCTTTAAAAAAAGAATTGGCTTTGCGAAGGAAGTCTAAGGTAAAAAGTCCTAGCACTATAAAAATCAGTTTAAACTCATAAAAATTGCATTTTTTAAATGCATTTTTAATAAGATGTATCAATACATATTTACATAGTTTTATAAATTAAGATAAATGTATCTATTATCTTTGTACACAATGAAAATTAAAATAAAAGGTTTTGTATTTAGGGAGAAAATTAAAATTAATAATGATAAAATTTTAACGATAAAAAAGAGCTGTTTTCGGTCATTTTCAAACAAAAATTAACAATTATTTTTCAATTAATCTATTATTTCAGTACTTATTGTTTTTATACTGTTAGAAATATAAGAAACTGTAGAAAATAATTAGCTAATAACATTGTTTAAATTTCGCTACTCATAAAACAATATTTTGGCCAAATTTCAAGTGTTTCTAAATCATTGTGCTGCGGTGTAATTTTAATTACCCAGAGTATAGCTTTTTAATTATGAAAATTACTGAACAGCAGTTAAGTAAATCACTGAAAAGTCTAAGATTGTAACCATGTAATTATTTTGTTTGTTTTAGAAATAATAGTGAAAAATCTGATGATAATTTGATATTTGATGATGGGAGATCTGACATCTCAGATTTACAAACAGAGAATATAGGGGTCAAATACTATGTTGATATTAATAAAGTTATTTCACCAAAATACATTAAAAAAAGTAATAATGAGAAGCAAGATGTATATCACGAACAAAATAGATTGAATAATGATAATAATGAAACTGAAAAAAATAATTCTAGCAATCATTCCTCTAAGCTGCAAATAGATTGTCAAAACCTTACAGAGTTAAGTAACAATGAAAACTTTTGTTCAGCTGTGCCAAATAATTCTATTTTGGAAAAGAAAAAAAAAGTGAAAGTTGAGAATGTACTCACAAACAATAATGCTTGTCATACTTTGACAACCAACCAAATAAACTATAATTACAATTGCAACCTTAAAACAAAAGTTAGCGATCAACAAACATCAGCTGATTCAGACAACATTGATATTAAAACATCAGCCGATTTGGCTTGTATAAAAAATATTGATAGTTTGAGTGAAGATGTCACATCTAAAGATACAAATATTGTAACACCAACATCATTAAAAAAAAACTTAGGCGATGAAAAACAAAATGATTCTAAAGTTGTTTTTGAAAAATGTGCCTGTCAAAGCAGCAAAGAAAAAACTGTTTCATCTAGCGTTGCAAGCAAAAAATCTGCTGTAAATTCAGATGAAAGTGGCACTAGTTGTAAATGGTCAGATGATGAAATTGAAGGTTTTTATTTTTTTTTATTTTTGTTTAAACCAATAAAACTAATAATATATTAATTTTTTTTTCTTCGCGCTCACAGTACTGCGCTCAACTTGTTTCTCCACGCAGCAACCTTGTTCGTCAAGGTTTGTACTTTGGAGGTAACAAGTTGAGAGAAAGTCATAACCACAATAAGTAGCCTCCTTCACTATTGTGGCCTTGGCTTTAAAGAGGTAAACAATTTAAAAAATAAAAAATTTTGTTTTCAGAATAATTTGAAAAACTTTAATCTTAGCTTATATTAACAAATTAAGATTTACTCAAATTTGCATTAACTTGTTATAATCCAAATATACCAAAAAATGTGACAACCAACCCCACACTCTGTGATAACCAACCCTATGGTTAGGGTTGGTTGTCACACAGCAGAGATCTTTAAAAAATGATTTTAAAACAAAAGGTTTGTGATGGGTTTTAACTTTATGCTTACAATACAAGCGCTCTACACTGCTAATACCTTTAGTGCTTTATAGTAGTATATAATATCTATATAAAAAAATTTTGTTTACTTACAAACTAAAAAGTATTTAAAATACTCTTTTTTTTTTCAAAAATCATTTTTCACTAATAAATTCGATGGTTAAAATTATGCTGAAAAATTTGTTTTCAGTTCTCTTAGTTTTAGTTGAGTTGTTAACTAATGCAGCAACAGTTGGAAATGAAGGAGTAGATTTCTTTAACACCTTCACCATTTTTTATGAGGTTTTGTTGCTGCTAAACCTTCCAAAATAAAGAATTTGATCACTGCAGAATATTTGGTTTTTTCAATTGTAACAAAGTACACTGACACATCAATTTTAAATAGCTTGTAAACAAAGAATGGTTTGATAAATCAAAATAGAATATATATATATATATATATATATATATATATATATATATATATATATATATATATATATATATATATATATATACACACACATACATACATACATTCTTACATACATACATACATACATACATACATACATACATACATACATACATACATACATACATGCATACATACATACATACCTACATACATACCAGGGTTGGGAAAAACCCGGGTTTTTTTTAAAAAACCCAGCCCACTGGTTTTTTTTGGGTTTTTTCGGGTTTTTTTAAAAATAGCTTTTTTTGCTTAGAAAATGAAAGACATAATACCTATTTTGCATTCAGACTATCTTTAAACATTTAATTTTTTCAAAATAATAATTAAAAACACATGGTAATAGTTATATTTATTTATTGAAAAAAGCTTTTACAAGGAAAATTTAATAAATTGAAGAACTGTTAATAAAATTCTCCTTACATAATTCTACTTTGTTTGATTATTACAATAATTTTCAATTCTTGTCAGCTTTTCAGATGTTTTTGACAGATTTCCAGTTAAACACTTCCTCTGGGATCATCAAGAATAAACTAAAACAAATATAAATTACACTTAAATAATAGAAATATAATTTTTTTCAGAATTTAGATGGTTATACTGAAGTTAAAAACGATTTTTCCTACTACTTACCTACTTATTGATCAGATTCGATATCATCACAGGAACTGCTGTCAGCTGCTGACCATTTGTGAAATGATTTGTAAATCTTCACAAGTTTCATTGCCTTATCTGCACCAAGACGACTCCTGATCTTCAACCAGACAAATCCAAAGGTTGAAAACCATCTCTCAATTGAGGCTGAGCTAGCAGGACAGGAGTGTAGAGAAGCTAGAAAGCTGCAGAAATTGGCAGAAACCTCTTTACCCCTGATTTGAGATCTAGTAACCTTTCCTTTCATGATGTTCCACCATTCTGATGAAGAGATAACCTTTAGTGATTCTGAGAACATTTGCTTGGGGAACACCTCCCTGTCCTTCAAGTTAAACTTGTATAGTAACCATTGTTCTGCACTGTTTTCATTATCATTATCAATGAAGCTTTTGTAATCATCTACATAGCGATAGTCAGTTATATAGGCCAAAATATGAAAGAGTTGTACAGCATCTTGAAATCTCTTCTTTATGCATCATAGTATATGGATAGCTCTTCATTCTTTATCAATGAATACCAGATATGAACTGCGTCAGAGAGATGATGGGGATTACCTTAGACAAAAATCACACTGCATCTTGTCTAAGGTAATCCCCAATTTTTTCATTAGACTAAGAAGATGACTTGCCTCACGTTTGATGGCTATATTTTCAATTATTCTTCCAATATTGGCTGGAAAATCTTCCATCTTCTCTCCATAGATCTCCGCGTAGAAGTTATAATTTTTCTGGTATGTCTCAATGCAGGCAACTTGAGAGTTCCAGGGTGTTTCATTTGGCAGCTAAGGCATACATCCACCTTTTTCCTTTAACAAACCATGGGCCATATGCACATTTCTAAAATATTTCTGAACTTCCACAACCTGTTTTAGAATTGTTGAAAAAGAATTGCAAATGTCTTTCTGTAGCAAATTCATGTAGTGTGCATTACAGCCATATGTTAACATATCAGGATACTCTTATTTGATCAGCTCTTTCATTTTCTTCATCTTAGCTTCATTGTCAGTGCAGACAGCAAATACAAACTTGTTATAATCATTTTTTATGCTAACTATAGCTTCATTGATGATTTTGAAGCAGTATTCTGCAGTTTTTTTTCTGATCCTGAGTCAACTATGTTGTACAGATAACTCTTTTTTCCATCATAAAATGAGTGAGCAATTATTGGGTCATTCTGAATACTAGACCATCCATCTTGACAAATTACCAACATGTCTTTGGTTTCCAGTTTGTTCTTTATACCAGCTGACAGATCATCATAGACTTCATTTAATAGATCTCCACCCAGTTTCTTTCGGCTAGGTGGGACATACCCAGGACGTAGAAGAGAGCAATGTTTCCGAAACTCACAATTTTCCACTGAATTAAAAGACATGTTAGAGCTGAAAAAAAACCGGGCAACTTGCTTGTCTATGGCATCTTTCTGATCATTTGATGTTCTAACTACAAAGTTATTTAAGTTACTACTTTTAAAGCTTTTTGCTGGTGTGGAGCTGGACATAATAGATCCTTCAGAAGTTGAAGTATCTGACTCATTTGACAAGAGGCTAATATTGCTCATTGAGCTTCCAGGTCTTGGTTCTTGTTCATCAGTGTCCTTCTTTCTCTCTTTACACTTCTCCAAATGAATAAGAACTCTTTCAATTTTTCCACTAATCTTCTCTGAACAATGGTCACACTGAACACTATTTTTGTCCCCTTTTATCTCACTGACCTCCTTCCACTCCCATCCTTTCTTCCTTACACTTCCAAATGGCATTCTTATAAAGATTTTTTTCTGAAAAATACACATTGCATCGAAATATGCAAGTTAAATATACTTAATGCTACACAAATAATAATACTGTCTGAATAAAAGTTTCTTGAGTAATTTGTAAGATAGAACACAGGCCTGACTTTGATATGGTTGATGAAAGCCACTGAGATCACCGAAAGTATATTGTAAAAAATACTAAAATTATTTTTTCAGAAATATTTCAAAAAAATCATGTCTTTTAAAAATTTTGATTCTTATTAAATACTATAATAATATCCATATCCTCTTTTCAATAATAGTTAGCTTTTAATTAGTCAAAATTATGTTTAAATGTTTTCTGAAATCACAGAAAAAAACCAAGAAAATCACAGAAAAAAACCAAGCAAAGAGAATCCTTTAAATAAAATATTATTTTAAAAAAACCCAAAAAAAATGCCAACCCTGATACATACATATGGTCTTGAATGGTAGTCTCACCTTTAGTGCTTCATAGTTATATCACACCTATCCAAAAACGGTCCCAACCTCAACTTTGAGGAATAAAAAAATGATCAATGGGGCATTAATCTGCAAGGTCTCAGGTATCACCAGATGTAAAAGTTAAAACTATTCTCTTTAGCCAAAAGAGAAAAACACATTTAAAGTTTTATAGCACTTAGCGCTACTGATCGCACTTGGAGCCCCGTTGTAAATCTATTTTGTTTTTTTTTCACTTTTGGGTTATGGAGTTTTTAAAAAACATCAAAAACTCTTTACATAAATGTGTTGGCTATAACCTGACAAAAACCAGCTCTTTAACACTTGTGGTTGTTGTACAGGGACCTAAAGTATAGGGAATGGCATTAAAAGCCTCTTTAAAAAGAGACAACGGATGCTTTATGCTTTTGTTCTAACCTTATTATCGACTATGTAAGTTTCAAAATTTAATAAAATGAAGCCTTAGCATGTATCTTTCAGACTAAGAAAATAGAAGCAAGATATCTTTTATTTGTGCAAAGATAAAGCTCTTAAAGTAGGAATCTCACCTTTCAAATAATGACCAAAGCATAGCAGCTTTTTGTGGTTTTTATGCTTTTTAAAGATTCAAAGTTACATGAAATAACTAATTTAGTAACAATATCATGTGACTAGTGGATATGGGATTCTATGGTTGTTAGACTTCATATTTGTGTGTACTTTGTCTGCAAAAAGAGTGTGTTTTTTGTCCAAGTTTGTGTAAAATATGGGATAGAAAACACATAGTTAAAGGCATTTTTTCTAATTGTTCTGAATTTAAAACACATAAAAACCTCTTTATATTTCAGTTATTAAACCCACAGGTTTGCTTTGTTGTTTTTGTTTAAAGTGATTGACCAAATATTGGAAATACACACAACAATAACAACTTTTTTTAATTTAAATAAGAAATATCTTTACTGAAATAGGTTTTAACAAGATATCAAACAAACAAAAATTTCATTTAACCTTAATCTCCCATTGAAAAACAAACACATACAGGCATGAAATGATTTCCTTTAAAAAAAATTACTTTATGGTGGTGTTATGATGTTTATTACTTTTTCTTCAAATTGCTGTTGAGATTTTTTTATTTAGTACTTGCAAAATAAGATATATACTTCTAATTAATTTCTTGTAAACTTATGATATTTTATAAAACTATAAATAAATCAATATAGTTTATAATATAAACAAAAATTTTAGACAAGAATATTTCTTATCAACAAATGTTATATCAAGTATTTCTAGAATAAAATTCTAGAAATCACTGTTTAGCTGTTTAAAAAAAAACGAATTATTTAAAAAATTGAATTCAATGATGCTTGCTATTATATATATAGTCAATAACACATTTCAGTAACTGGCCTCCATAACCATGGTGATCAGGATTTTTTTTTGTACCTATCCTATTGAGCACTGAAGATTGAATGCAAGGGCATTTTTAATGAGCACTGTTGATTGCTCACTAAAAATGCCCAATGCTGTACCCTTCAAAGCAATAAATTCAGGAACATGGAAGAACACTGCATGGGCTTCTGGGATGACTGAAACTGGGAGTTAAAGATATAAGTTCTTAAAGTCTTTGATATGTTGAACATATGCAGTATTTAATGTCCTTCCAAAACAGGAGCTAACCACACTCTTAAAATCTTGGAATGTTTTCACAAAACCAAACATCTGGCCAGCCTTTTTTCTTTCAACAATTCTTTGCAAAACATCCATATTCTTCAAAAGCTTATGACAATTATTCCCATGATAAGGTTGTAATTTCAATTTGAGAAGTAATGGCTAATATTTGCTTTTAGGTCTTATCTTTAGCATTGATTTGTAAAGATGATTCACAATTACAAGGAGAAGATAAAGTTCCATTGGGGGAATAAATTTCATAACTTGTTTGACATCTTCTTGGTCAAACAATGGTTTATGAACAACATTATGAAAATCCTTTGCGCACATTTTTCCATTCTCTTTCATTGCTGAAAATGTTTCAGAAACTTATGAAAATGCCAAGATTTTTTTGGCATTTTCATAAGTTTCTGAAACATTTTCAGCAAAAGCAACAAGTAGCTGACTAGGGTGGTCCATTTTTAACTTTTTTTTGAAATTTTAACCGGGGTTTTTACCAGTGATGACATTTTATCAAAATTTTTGGTATTTATAAAATACCAAAAATTTTATCAAAATTTTTGGTATTTTATAAATACCAAAAATTTTGAATTTAGAACAAATTTTACATCCCCCACAAGACATTGGAAGTTTAAGTAATGGATTGCGCAAGTGTTGTGAAAAGTTTTTACTAACAAACTGTTGCTTTTTCTTAATAGGGTTTACACAATTTATTTGACAATCACTAAGGAATAATACTACAAAAATTTATTAATTTACGACTTATTGTACTTATCCCGCAAGAGATTTGTTTTAAAACACCTCAGATATTGTGTAACATAATTCAGTTTAGTTACTCTTTTTCCAATACATTTCAAACATTATAATATAGATACTTTCATTCCATTATGAATTCAATATTGTGAAATTGCATTTAAAGAAGTCATTAATTCTTAATTCTCTTGAGACAACAATAGTTCTTAAAAACATGCCGCAACGTTAATAAGTTTAATTTACAACGTTTTAAATGAACATTGTAATAAATTTGTTGTTTTAATAAAATTGTTTTAAATGAACCTAGTGCGGTAGTGGTGTAGTGGTAGAGAGGTTCCGAGTTCAATTCCCACCACGTCCCTGGTAGTACCGCGCTCAACTTGTTTCTCCGCGCAGCGGCCTTGTTCGTCAAGGTTCGTGTTTCGGAGTTATAGAGTTGAGAGAGGGTGATAACCACAAGTAGCCTCCTCATCTGTAGTGGCCTTCTCGGCTTTGGGGAGGTGAATTATTAAAATAAAAAAACCTGTATCATTTTAATATTGCTAAGTATATATCTAAACGTATAGTCAATAACAGTGCTTATATTATAAGCTTAAGTCTTGTATTAAACCATGACAATGGCTCCCATACTAAAGAAGATTGGTAGACCTAGTAAAAGTTTTGGAAATAATGTATCTATTGATGCAGAAAAGTCAGTATTTAGCTCAGGAAAAAAATGTTCACTACATTCGATACATATTCCAGCTGTTGCTATAAATAAAAATATTGACAATAAAAAAGCAGATATTCTTCTCGTTTAAATCATTGGTTTGTTGATTTTTCTTTAGAAAACTTTAAAGGAGGAAAGCTACCATTGAATAGAACTATATTGCAAAGATATTTTTTAAGAAAAGAAACAAGACTCATTGCAAATCATCTAGTTAGCGAAATTGTTGAAAACTTTTGGTTACCTGCTCGTATTCCAACAAAGCATAACAAGAAGGACTGTGCTGATCAGATTGTCCATTTGGTAAAAGAATATGAGACACTGAAAAAATTCCTGAAAGCAGAAGAAAAAAGCTACATCTTTTACAGTCTGTTTGATATATCTTATACAGACACTTACAGATTGCTGAAACACTCTGGTAACGACGAGTGACTTGTTAACTGGGAATTTCTAAAAAACCAACGAAAGTTTCCTCAAGTGGGCTTAATGGCTGGAGTTGAAAAAATACTTGCTGAAAAAGAGCGACAACATTACATCAAACTACCGTATCAGGAAAGAAAGAAAAGAAAGGAGTTGCTACATATTAAGAAACAGCAACTCAAATGTTTAACAATTTTTGATAATAATGAAGTCAACGAGGGCAATGAATTTTCTTCAGATATTAAGGAAGAAGATGAAAGAGATCAAAGTTTTTCAGTGAAAGAGAAAAAAAGCATCATTGCAAATCAAGGATAACGATGAGAATTTCAAAAAGAGAACTATTAAAAGAAATGTGTACAGTTGCTGATGGATCTGGTATTAGTGAAAGACAACAGCTACTTATTTTGGGAAAGACTTTAGCATTATGTGGAACAGCTTTAAATGATGTTACACTTTCTAAATCATCAGTTAATAGAGCAAGATCAGCTAACAGAATTGAAGAAGCTAAATTAATGGAAGAAACTCCACCTGAATATTTGGAAATTCATTAAGATGGAAAAACTTTCAAGCAAGCTACTGGAAAAAAGGAAGAGCGACTTGCTGTGTATGCAGGGCCACCTCCTAAATTGCTAGGTACTCCTAAAATTGCTAACTGGTCAAACACAATGTTGTTCAGTGATGAACCTAGTCAATAAATGGCAATTAAAAACATCTGTTGTTGCACTTGTCTATGATACAACATCTGCAAACAGTGGAGCATATAATGGAGCTGGAATTCTAATTGAGAAGCAGATTGATTGTTCTCTACTCCAACTTGAATGTAGACATCATATTCCGGAGTTCTTTATAAAAGCAACATCCAATGCTATTTGAGGTCAGAACAAATCACCAGAAGTTCAGTTGTTTGAAAGGTTCAAAGAAGAATTTAATAATCTTAAAAGAATATAAAAGAACTTAGAGTGTGGGACTGGCCTCATGATCAAAATAGTTTTTTATTTCAACAAGCACTTGATGTAAAAAAATGGGCAATGGATTGCTTGGAGAGAAAAAAAATTTCTTGTGAGGACTATCGCGAACTAGTAGAGCTTACTATTTTTTTTTTTCAATGGACGAAAAAGAGGTTTTCGCATTCGGTATGCTGGTTCTAATCATCGTGCAAGATGGATGTTAAAAGCCATTTATTATACAAAAATTTTCCTACTATCTTGTACTTTTGAACTTACTGATGTAGAATCAAGAAAGGTTGAGAGGATGGCTGAGTACATTTGTCTTTTTTATGCAAAGTACTTTCTTCAATCTGCTATTACTTCTGCTGCTCCAGCTAATGACCTGCATTTCTTTTATTTAAATCAATCAACCTTGAAAGTGCAAAGGAAACCATCAAGTCTTTTGAAAGATACCTTGGATATTTATCTGAGGAGGTAGTAGTCTTTTTCCTTGTTCGATGACTCTGTGAGTTATGCAGAAAAGACTATGATGGGTCAGAAACTTATAAACTTACCTAGACCTAAAGTATTTACTCCATATAAACCGAAGATTCCGATTATTATATGGCGTGACGAAAAAAAACCTTTTTTATTGACTTTTATTTGCAAAAAGTCATGGTTGCTTTTTCATTTGTTAAAATTAAACGGACCCCAAGAATGGCTAAATGTTCCATCAGAACATTGGAACAAAATCGAGGACTTTAACGCCGCAAAAAAAATTTGTATACAATCTTTCTTGTGTCAACGATATTGCAGAGCGAGGTATCAAGCTTATAGGAGACATCAAGGACAAATGTTTTGATCCAGTAGAGAGAACAACTTGCTCAAGTTGTGGAAAAGCATCCAAACAGCTTTAAAGGTGCATATTTCTCACAGAAATCATTTGAAAATAATTTTCAAAAAACAAACAAATAGAATTTCAGTGACATTATTAATTGTATTTTTATTAATATTTCAATAAATCTTTTGTGGGATATGTACAAATAGTGGTAAATTAATAAAATTTTGTATAATTGTTTTCTAATGGTTAATATTTAAATAGTGTAAACCCCACTAAGTAACTATAAAAATTAGTGGATAAAAAAGTTGTGCAACACTTGCACAATCGGTTATTCTAACTTCCAATGTTTTGTGGGGGATCTAAAAATTGTCCTAAATTCAAAATTTTTTGTTTTTAGGGTTTTTAGATCAAATTTTATTACTGGTAAAAACCATGATTAAGATTTCAAAAAAAAGTTTAAAATTGACCACCCTAGTAGCTGACGTTTGGCACTTAAGGCTGAACTTGTTTTGACATTTCGACAAGCTTGTTTTGACTTTTTGACATTTTGAGATAACACTCAAGGTAAACTTGAGTAAAGATCCTCCACCATCAATACCTAGTTTGATGAGAGGCAATGAAGTGATTGCTCTAACTTTGAGAATTGAGTTATAAAGATCCCCTAAACTCTTGCATTGAACAACCTTTGCCAAAATAATCAGTTTTTGTTGATGGCCTTGTAAGTGAGATTTTGGAAACTTTGAATAAACTTTCAACCTTTCAACCAGGTAAAACTTTCCCTAAATTTTGTTTCAACAATTTTTGATATTGTAGTCTTGTTTAATGTTACAGCCAGTTCTTGCATCTTTTTATTTTGAGACCAGTATCAATTTGAACTTGAACCATGTCCAAAGTAGTTAGAGAAGTTCTTGATATGCACTGGGCTCTGGAGGGACCTGGAGTAATAGTTAAAGCTTTACCAATTTTTCTGCTCAACCTAATTGTACCTTGCGGAGAGGATACCTTTTGAGTTATTAGAGAGGACGCAATTTTTTCAGCAGTTTTGGAATCAGTTGCTATCGTTTTCTTTAAGTTTTCAAACTTGGTGGCCTGTGAACAATCATGTGTTATTCCTCTTTTGACTACACTGAGATAGTTTGAGCATAGTTTATCAAAGCTACTTGATGGTTTTTCAAATCTTGATTGGTTGAAAAAGTGAGCTTTGTAAAATGTCCTTTTAGTTAACCAAACCTGGCAAATCTTAATGAGTTTTTCTTTTATATGGCATTTTAGTGGTTAAAAAACTGATCTTTGAAAAATAACTTCAGTACAAGCTTGTGTTGGTAAAAAATCTTTGAATCTTTAAAAAGCATAAAAAACACAAAAAGCTGCTATGTTTTAGCCGTTTTTTCAAAGGTGAGATTCCTATTTTAAGAGCTTTATCTTTGCACAAATAAAAGATATCTTGCTTCTATTTTCTTAGCCTGAAAGATACATGTTAAGGCTTTTATTAAATTTTGAAACTTACATAGTCGATAATAAGGTTAGAAAAAAGACGTAAAGCATCCGTTGTCTCTTTTTAAAGAGGCTTTTAATGCCATACCCTATACTTTAGGTCCTTGTACACAAACCACAAGTGTTAAAGAGCTGATTTTTGTCAGGTTATAGCCAACACGTATATGTAAAGAGTTTTTGATATTTTTTAAAAACTCCATAACCCAAAAGTGAAAAAAAAGACAAAGTAGATTTAAAACGGGGCTCCGAGTGCGATCAGTAGCGTAAAGTGCTTTAAAACTTTAAATGTGTTTTTCTCCTTGGGCTATAGAGATTTTAATTTTTACATCTGGTGATACCTGAGACCTTGCAGATTAATGCCCCACAGGTCTTTTTTTTGGTCCTCAAAGTTGAGGTTGGGACCGTTTTTGGATAGGTGTGATATATAATAAAATAAAAAAACATAAAAAAGAAGTTTAATTACTCTCAAGTTGAAAAATATTTTAAATTCTCTTTTGTTTTTCAAAAAAAAAAATTCACTAATAGATTCAATGGTTAAAAAACTATTGGCTCTAATTGTTCTAATCCTGTTTAAATAACTAAGTTATTATAAAGTTTTTTTTTTTTTATACAATTAATCATAATGAAGAATATTATAAACAATTATAATGCATTTACTTATTATCATATCTGATTGCTTTTTACAGTCATTAATTTTCTTCTCACAACTGCTGCACTTGCACATAAACTTATAGATGGAAATTTTTCTACAATAACCACAAGTTTTCGTTATTTTTCTATCAATCTATAAACTCATGTTATCGAGCAAGTTTATTATTTATTTGAAGTTTGTTTATAAAACATTTATCAACAATAAATCATAAATATATGACATAAATTTAGCTGTCCCCTCAATAAATGTGTCAGTTTGCTTATACAGAATAAGTGTAAATAAAGTAGCACATTCAATTGAAGCACAATAAATTGGTTAGTAAGTTACTTTTGTAGAGCATTAATGAAAACGTTACAACCAAAACATTGTACAACATAGTTTAACAATTGCAAAGGGACACAAGTAAGATGCAGAAATGAGGAAATTTTTAATAGGTAAAATACAGGAATCAAGTGCTGAAAATTTTTCCTAACAATATCGCTGCATTAACCAGAATCCTCTGTGATGTAGCAGCATTTCTCCTTTGCATGTTCTCCTTAAATCAGTTAGTGTGTATTGAAGCCCCAAAGCCTCTAACCTTTTCTCCACACATTGTTTCTGGACTTGTTGAAAATTTTACTAATGCCCATTTCAAAGCATTTTGCAGCATAATGCATAGATGCAGTTCATAAGCTCAAAGTTTAATCAACTAAATGCTAAATAAGCATCACAAAAAAGAGTTTCTAAGCTCCCTAATTGCTGTGTTTTGCAAAATCATGTATATATCACATAATCATTTATATCTCACATAATCATGTATATCTCACATAATTATGTATATCTCCAAAATAATAGGTAAGTTAATGAAATTTGTAAAGGATTACAAACATTTTTTTTTTATTTTTGATACTTACTAATAATTTTTTATTTGTAACTATTAGTTAAATACAATCCTACTGTTCGAGTTCCCTTTTCAAAAGATGAAGAAGTTTATATTAAAGAGGGAATAAAAAAATTTGGTATTGGCAATTGGTGTAAAATTAAACGATCATATCCATTTCATCCAAATAGAACAAATGTGTCTATTAAAGATAAATATCGAACCATGAAACGCCAAGGAATTTTATAATGTAAGTTTTCGTTAAAATTATTTATATCATTTTTTTATTTTTTTATTTTTAATCTTTTTTTTTCACTTAAGAACTCTTGGTGTTTTAATATTTAAGTCCTTGTTTTTTTTAATCAAAAACCTGTCAGTTATTACTGTTAAAAAATCAAAAGTTTATCTCAAATTTAATATTGATTGACATTATAGTAAGCTGTTATATTCAACATGACATATTATTTTTTGATTAAAAACCTTGCTAATGGCAAGAATAATAGAACGATAGTTAAAAAGTTCTTAACATGCGATTGTTAAAATAGTTTGAGTAGTATGATAGAGCTTTTGCTCTTTGCAAAAAAAATAGTACAAAAATGATTGGTAAGTAAGTTTAAAGGTTTTAAAACTTATAAAAAAAATTGACAACAGTCTGGGTCATAAACTGTAAATCAGTTTTTGCTCTTACTGCATATGCTAGAGTGATTAAAATGTCTAACGAGAGATTATCTTATTTTTTAGGGATATTAATATTAGATTATCCTGTTTTTTCGGGGATATTAATATTAGATCATTCTGTTTTTTCAGGGATAAAACAGGATAAAACATTTTATGGTAATAATTAGCATTAGTGTTGATTATTGTTTATAGAACCTTATACATTCTTAGGATTTCTCTTTTGATAAAAATATTAGAGAAATGGATTTGGAAGAGTTTGGAATCATCTAAAAAATTTAGCAATATCTAGCTACACCCATATAGTAAGTGACCAGAGCCGCGGCCCCGGCTAAAATGAGACTTTTCGCAAACCAACCTCCGGTCCCAGCAAAATTATAAGATTTAGCAAAAGGTTGATTGCCAGAGCTAAAAAAAAATTCATAATACTTTATATATTATAATTTTATACTTACATTTACTATTTATTAAACACTGGCATATATTTATATATTTTTAAACTCTTATTTACTTCCAATAAGGTTTCAAGCAACCGCTATTAAGTTATGAGTTACTTTAATAAAGGAAAGGGTTAAAAAGCTAGGAAATGTTTAACTGAAGAATTAAGAAGTTGAAGGTTGTATATAAAAAGAAAACATAAAAATGGGTAAAAGTTATAAGGACAGATTAGAAAAAAAATGTTTTATCTAACAACGTTTGTTTTAAGATGATTAAAGTGATTTAGGTATCAGCATGTAGAGAGGTAGCAGCTTCAAGATTAAATGGTAATGGTTGTAAGTAAACTTACAACATACAACTTGGTGAAGAGATGAATAGGGGAAAGGAGTGTCTACAGATACACTGTGTCTACTGTAAAACATCCACCTTCTACAATAGGATGGGGTTGCTTATCTGCATGATTCCGTGGTTGTCAACATTTTATGTCAAAGGGCAAATCCATTATTTCTCAAGTATGTGTTGAAATTTTAATTAAAAAAATCTGCTCCCTAGCATGACATCTGACAAAATAACAATGTTACAACAGGACAACGCACCCATAACAAAGCACCTAGTTAATGCAGAGCTTTTTCGAAAAGGGCACGATTTGCGTACTCAACTGGCCAAAAAACAGCTCTAATCTCAATCCGATCGTAAACCTATGGGTAATTCTCAAAAGAAAAGTCAGAAATAAAGTGCCTCAAAATATTGAAGATCTGCAAAAAAACTTGCTGAATTTTAGTTAAGGAATTATTACCAAACTCGTGTTTTTAACTAATCCCTAGTTTTGTAGTATAGCTTCTGTTTTGAAAAATAGTGGTTATCATTCAAAGTATCTTTTTTGAATAATTTACTTAACTGGGTTCTAGTGCTTCTTTTTTAGTCAGATGTGCAATACCGTGGTGCAATATTGACTTTATTTTCATGCAATGAAAGACACTAGAAATTAGAAGATGATTAAAGATAAGTAAGAAAAGTATTGTTTTTAATTAGGCATTTATTTTTTAGAACGGCACTTAAGACGAAGTTTGCAATGCGAACAAGAAGAACATCTTTATTTAAATTTGGTATCAACAAAGTTATGTTTTTGGAAATGCATGTATATGTATATATATAAAGTAATTTTTTAAATATACAAAGGGTAATAAATGGTTATAAACTGTATGTCGCATATAGTTCCTTTATAGGAATGTAAATGCGTTGCGCACAACCTATAAAAATTATGAAATCAATAACAAACTCTAAATGGTTATTGAAATTTGTTTTTTCTTATTTTATCACTATAATCAAAATTAACATCTAATAGTTTTTAGTAAATATATTTTGGGTTTAAATTTGAATTGTTATATTAATTTTTGAAGTCTTAAAAAATGAATAATTCTATAAAAAATTGATTATTTCAAATGAATATCAAAAAGTCTAAAATAAAACATTTTTTTCATCAGCTAAATATAAATTAGACATTTTAAAAAAAATATGGCTGATTATAAACAAAGCATCTGGTAGTGAAAAAACGAAAACTTTTACCGTACCGCAAAAAAATATTTTGTAATAAATGCATTACAAAAGAAACAGAAATCTATCACGAACTTGACAAATACTTCGTAAATGTTGGTCTGGATCTTGCTTCAAAAATAAAAAAACCAATAAAGAATTTAATACAAACCCCTGCCTTGTTTATTAACGAACAACTATCTTATCAAGAAGTCAACGAGGTAATGACTGAGCGAAAAAAAGTACCTTGGATATGACGACATTCCTAGTAATGTAGTAATCCGCGTTATTGAATGCATTAGAAAACCTTTATTTAATTTATTTACATCTCTAAAGCAAAGCTCTTTTCCTGTTTAGGGTAACATCGCCAATCACTTTTTTTAATTACCACATTTTTATTAGAATCGCCCATTGGAGAAAATACTAAAGTTTATATTCCATAGGGGATCTATAGACTGTTTATTGCCATAGTAAATGCTATGAGCCGACTTACCCCGTGACGGGGTAAGTTGGCTCATTGCATTTACTATGGCAAAAAATATACTTTTTTAAAATTATTTTAATTTTTAACAATATTGATAAAATTTATTCTTACAAAAAAATTTTTTTAGGTTTTTTTTTCACAGATAAAAAGTTGACAAATTTTTTGGCTGTTATACGTACTAATATTTGGTACCAACTAAAAGTAATTTTTAGCTTAAATTTGTTGCCAAAATTAATAGTAAAAATATGTCTAATAATTTTGCAGATATTAGTAAATTAACAATCATTTTTATAGTTTGCGCCAACTTATCCTGTGGTGAGGTAAGTTTTTTTTTTTTGAGGGCCCGGGAAGGCCCCAAGAAACTTTTTTGTAAATGAATGCAAATTTTATGATACCCAAATTCATACTTTGAAACTACACTTTAATATTTTCAAAAAAATGTTCTGTTAGGGCTACTGAGCTCAGAGTTTTACCGAATATTACCTTCTTAATCATTTATTGGCCATTGATCAGTAAAGGGGAAACATCGAACAAATTAATAGAGCATTATAAATTTATTTTTTATACCTTGCGGACAAAAAAAATGAGCTTAAGTTTTATTTTCAAAATAATAAATGAATAATAAAATTAATAACAAAAATAAATAATAAATGAATAATAAAATTGTTCAATAGAAAATAAAATAAAAATAAAGAGTTAAGTATAATTTTTAAAATAATCTATTGATCAATATCCGGTCACGTGTCCTTGGACTTCTATGCGTTTTTGAACACGATGGTTTATACTGTCAATTAATGACTTCAAATAATCCAAGGAAAGTTCCAAACTTCGTTCCAAACTTCTTGAATTGCAACCTCTAAATCATATACATTTTTTTTTTTTTTCTACTGCTTTTTTCATCAACTCCCACACATTTTCAATGGGATTTAGATCCAGTGAACCAGCGGGCCAAGAAGAAACTTCTCATTTGTGTTCTGTAAACCACTCAGAAACGGATTTTGCTATGTAGCACGTCGCCCTATCCTGTTCAAATTAAAAATCCTTGGGAAAAGATTTTTTAGAGTTGGCTCAGCTTCAGAAAGTATGAAAGAAAATTTGAAAGTGGTGCAAGAAAAAGACGGCAGAGGAGAGTGTTGGCTGAAGAAGTATGTACCTACTCAAAGAAAACATATCATTTTAAAAAAATACAGTTCAATTGGAACTAGCAAACCAATCTCAAAATGCTAGTGGTAACATTAAAAATAAAGTTGTTTGACTTGTACTAATCGCAGAAGACCCAATTTTGTAACAACAATCAGCAAGAAATTTAAATATTGTAAACCAAGAACAAGATGAACCCAAAATCTCACTTCAGGAAAATGCAAGTGCAAACTCTTTTCTAAAAATTAATTGCTTTAAAATTCAAAATGATATTGTTTAAGATTCTAATCATCATGCCTTTCCATATTGTTTAGTAATTAAAACTCTTGCAAATGAAGAAACATATAAAAAAGAATGGTTGTGCTGGAGTATTGAAAAAAAAAATTTGCATTGCACACCTTTTTCTTTTGAACAAATATGCTGCAAATGTATCAATTTTCTCTGGTTCTGGTTTATTAATTCTAAAAGTTACAAATTTATGTGGTCTATCTGAAGACTTGAATTGGCTTCGCGCGAATTTGCATCGCATTTTACGATGCAAAGTTCCCCAAAGCTCTGAAAGGACATAAATAAAAACTTTTTATTGGTTCTCACAAGACACTCTGTTAAATTTTTTTCAAAATTGAATGAGATTTAAGGAGGCCACCTCGAGTCTGAAACTTGCAATGAGACCCTAAATAGAAGAAAAAAATTTTTTAATGTATTTCATGTTGGGTCTCAAAAGAAGCGAAATGTTATAAAAATTACAAAAATAAATTTCATTTTTTGTTAAAAATACCTTATAAAAAATTTTTGACAAAAACCATGAAAAAAAATTTATATATATATATATAGGAGAAAAAATTTAATCAGATTTGTTTAAAAATAAAAAGTATTTTATTTGGAACCTGACAAAACAATAGTTTAATTTATGTTTTTTTTAAAACTTTTAAAACTCACGTATTTTACGGAGCTGTCCTTAAGTACATTGAGTACAGCGTGGTACCGAAAATTGATCAAAAAGCAAGTGACCAGGAATTCCAAGGTTTTAATGAGAAAGATTTATCGATAAATAGGAATCGATCGCGAATCGGTTTGGTTTATGGCCAAAAAAGAACTCAACCTTCATCCCTACAACCTTAAGCAAATACAGCTTCTCAACGATGACAAAAAACAACAAACAAGTTCAACTAGAAAGATGTCGCAAGTTGCTTAATTGGATCGCAACTTCACACTGAAAGTGTATCTTGTTCTCCGATGAGAAGCTCTTTTGTGTTAAGCAAAGAAGCTACTGCCAAAACAATTGGATTCAAGTAAAGGCACCACTAAGTACCTTCTTCATTGTTCAATACTGATAAAATCCCAAATCACTTATGGTTAAGGCTAGAACTTGTGCAACAGGCTAATCCCTTATTTTCATCAATTCTGGGTTTAAAACAAACAAAGTTGTGTACAGAAAAGATATTCTTGTAGATATAGTGATTCCCTGGGCTCAACAACATTTTGGAAACAACTTACGGACTTTTCAGCAGGGTTTTGCACTGTCTCATCGTGCAAAATCAACGCAGAACTGATGTAAAGCCATTTTCCTGATTTCATCTTAGCTTAAGAATGGCCACCATATTCTTGTAATCTCAACCATAAGATTATATAGTTTGATCAACTTTAGATGCGAGTGCTTGTGCAAAATCATACAAAAGTTTGGAGGTTTTCAAACAGTTATTGACCAGGAAATGGAATCGAATCATCCCAGCAAAGCCATTGCGGATATTTTTGGCAAACATTTGAGGCTTTGTATCAAAAACAAAAGGTGGCCACTTCGAACAAAATTGACTTTTTTTATAATTTTGAATATGTTCATTGACAAATACACTGTTAATTTTGTTATAACGTCTTTATTTACAAAAATTGGTCAAATTACTCTACTTAGTTATTTTTTGTCACCCTTGTAGTAATTATTTAGAAAATAAAACTAAAAAAAATGACTTTATATCAAGATAAATTTGCATATAATGAATTAAATCACATTTAACTCATTATATGCTAAGTACAAATAATAAACCTAAAACAAAAAATCAAAAGAAAACAAAAAAAAAACTTACTGCTAAGAAACATTTTCCTTTTTTGATATCTTGGTAAATTTATATATATTTTTTATTTGAGCTAACTTCTTTTTAGCACAATTTTCCTTTTTTTTCGCGTTTTTTGAGTTAATCATTATTTGTTTAATTTGTGGATAAGTGAAAAACATCTGAAAGTTTGGTGTTGCAAACATCTAATAATTGCATTCGAAAAATCACTTGCAACCTGAACTCTATAATGCATTAATGAACTATCAAAAGAAACTTTTTAACTAATGTTAATTTAATAAACTTCTTATTTAAGACTGTATTAGTTCCGAAATCCTCAGTATTGTCAAAAAAATCAACTGACTCATTTCTTATTACAGGTTGGGTTCTTGCTTAGTTGTGCTCTGATAGATCAGACAATAATAGAAGATTCTTTATTAATGGCATCTCACATACATTTTGAACTAGTGCAATATCTAAATTTATACTATACAGGATATTTGAGATGTATTCATTTGGATTAGCATCTTGATTGAAAAAATAAATTCCAAAAGCACGAAATCCTGATTATATATTTAAACACATTTCCACGCATTTGAAACTAAACCGCAAAGGTTAGAATGTGTTAGCCATTCATCATTATTTAACAGGTATAAGAGTATGGACTTTTAAGTAGCTCAAAAACAGTTCTGTCACAAGGCTGCAACCAGTTCCTTGTGTGAGCTAGAAGTTCTACAATTTCAATTTAGTTTAAAATAGCTAGATCAATTATTTCAAATAATTTGTGACAGTCATGTCCATCTAGAATAAAAACCTGTGATCTTGCAGAACTAATATTTTGAAGAAATGTTTTTTCATGTAATTTTTTTCTGTATCAAAAATATGGTTTGATACAGAAAAAGTATTGCTTTTCATTTCACTATCAAATGAGGTGGTAAGACTTGAACGGCTTTATTTATGCTAAGTATAATAGTAATGGTCTCTTTGTTAATACTTGTTAGACTGAATGTATTTTGAGTCTTTCCTTGCAACAACTCGTTTTGGTTTATGCTCTAGTTGTATCCCTGTTTTATCTATATTCCTAATATATTCTGGTTTATTGAATAAGTTCTTATTTTGCATTATTCCTTGAAACTTTATGAAACATTTTTGCCCTGTCCATACATGTATGTTGGACAGAAGCTGTCCATACATGTATGTTGGACAGAAGCTGTCCATAATTGTATATTGGGCAGAAGCTGTAACGGCAAATTAACTATTACTATAATTTAGATGTAACTGGCAAGTTAAAAATGGGACAAAGGTAAAAAAATTTTACTCCCTCATTTTTTAATGTTTTCAAAAAGCTAAAAAAACTTGATCTAAACTTCTTGCCTGCCAGTTCTCTGCATAAATCTTGCCTTTCAAAATTCTCTAGAAATTTTCAATTGGGCGCAATTCTGGGACATTTGGGGGATTGTATTTTTTTTAGACAAAATTCACCTTTTTGGTCTCCAGGTAAGAAACGACGGTTTTCGCGTAATGCGTTAATACTAGGTCAGGCCATAATATATAGGCATTATCTAAATGGTGCTCTACATTGAACGGATTTAATCTCTTTTAAATACCGTGCCGTGAAATGAAATGCTAAGCCAGACAAGCGGTTTATTATCGTATTTGGCTGTATGTTGGTTCATACACACTTGCAGGAGTTACTTAAACATTGCTGGTGTAGAAAATGCTGTTGCTGTTGATGTGCGAGTACGATTCATCGTCTAAAATGCAACACTTTTTTCGCAACTTTTCCCACAGCCTACGGAATCTTGGTCTAATCCTTACCTTCTGGTCCTCAGTTTGCTTCGGGTTCCTAATTTTCTTTTTTGTACTGCTTTTGAGCGTCTTGGAGATGTACTACATTGTCGAGCTGCTTAGTGGGCTTTCATTGAGCTGACATGATATTTCAATCTTTCAATAAAGGTCCCTTTAAAAAAAAAATTCTAAAATGCTACCCAGAAATTTTTTCGGAAGAAATGTATTTTGAATATTGTAGTTGCAAAAAATGAGAAAATATGTTTAAAAATAACTTGATATTTTTTGTTCTTGACAAATCTGGTAGTATATTTATTACATTTTCAAAAGGTTTAATTTTACAACAAAATTCTGGAATAAATTTTAAATATAGAAAATTTATAGAAAATTTATATTAAAGAACAAAAAATATGCATAATAAACCAATAAAAATGCTTACAAAGTGTCTCGGTAAGTAACCAATCGTTATAATAAAAAAAATTGCCATTTTAATTAAATAGAGTAAAAGTACCTCAAACCGGATAGTACGCAAAAGCGGACAAGTATCGTGAAAACTAAATATCTACACTAAAAAGAAAGATATTTGCAAATTTTAAAAAAGTTTTTAATTTTTAGTGCGTGGAAAATTATAAAATTTCAAAAAAAAAATTATTGAAATGATTGCTTTAATAAGATATTTAAGTTCAAATAAAATCTAACGCTAAAAATCAAGATCTCATATTTAATATCAACTGACTGCAGTGATTATGAATAAAGCGTTTCACATGTCTTCAATTTTTTTTTTTTTCTTTCTTATAGAGCATTACAAGTTGTTATGGATTTCCATTTTAGATTAGTTGCCAGTAGAATCCCGAAAGTCTCTGCCCTTGGACCTTTTGTATTCATTGACGTCCTATTTAGTTAGCCCTGTTTAGTTATCACTGACGTCCTATTTAGTTAGCGATCCGTTAAAATTAACAAATAAAAAAAACTAACCACCAATACTAAATCTTGACTCGTTAAAAAGCTTCTTAATTCTTTTTACGACGAAGTAGGTTTTGGTGTTTGCTTCCGCACAACCTCAAAAGGGATAGACTCATTCAAATAATATCAATAAAAGACAAATTTGCTCTCGGTCAACTGAAAAAATATTTTCCACTAAGTTAAAGTCTGGAGGAAACTCTACACGTTACTAATTAGACCTCATTTCAAATGAACCAAAATTGTAATGGGTTTTTTTTCTAAACATAATGTTATCAAACTCAAAAAGTCTAAAATTGCGCCACCAAAGCAGCTCTACCTCCCAGAACAGTTTTTTTATTACTTTTTTAATTAATTAATTTATTTCGTCAGTAAAATAAAAAATACAATACCAGGTTATATATATATATATATATATATATATATATATATATATATATATATATATATATATATATATATATATATATATATATATATATATATATATATATATATATATATATATATATATTTTTTTATTATTTATTTATTTTGCCGTTGATAAATATTACAAAAAAGAAATTACAATAAAAGAAAAATCCTGGCCGGAGCAAGAAGAAGACAGGTTGTCTTATCACCGAGCCCCGTCACACAAAAATTTACATGCACAATAAATGATAAAAGACAAAAAGACAGTATAAATGCAAAAACAAAAACAAATCAAATACTTCAGCAATAAAATAATTTGTTGCTAACAATCTTCCAGCAGAATAATTTTAAAAATAAAAAAGTAAAAACGACAGAAATCATGAAAGTTATAAAAACACAAAAAAAAATGCGTTGTTTAATTAAAAAAAAAAAAAAAGCAATATATGTAAACATAAGTATTTGGGCTGATTATTTAATATCATCAAAAATATGAACGAAAAAAACAATTTTATTTTCGTTATCTTTTATACTAATGGTTAGAAACCATTTTAATAAAAGCTAAAGAAAGTGATAAAGATTTAATTTATTTTCAAGCGATTCAGTCCAAACCTTTAAATTGTTTTCAAAAAAAGTATTTGAAATCTAATATATCGAATTCCATGTTCAGTAAATACCGTTTTGAATCATCCTTAAAACTTTGCAAAGTGCAGTTTAAAACGAAGTTTTGTTTTTTTCTAAAGATTGGAAGAAATTTTTTCCAAACTAAAGGTCCCCGATATTGAATTTGGTACGAACTTAATTTAAGAAGGTTTATGGGAACCACAAAGTTATTCACTGAAAATTTGGTTTGATATTTATGGGAGATTTCATTAAAGTAGGATTGAAATGTTACTGGAGAAAATCCAAGTTTTGCTTTAAACATAAATAACATTACTTGATGAATATTAAGCTTATAAATATTTAAAGCTCCAAGCTGACGTAAGAGAGGTTCGCATTGTGTTTTTCTATTTGCCCCAAATACTATCCTGCAAGCATGTTTTTGTTTACTATAAATTTTTTTGAGTTTAGTGTGATTAGTGCTACCCCAGGAAATGTTACAGTATAAAAGATAACTGTGTATAAACGAAAAATATAAATTTTTTAAAGACTCGTTATTAAGAAAAGGTTTTGTTCGGTATAACATGGCAATATTTTTTGAGATCTTACCTTTAATATATTTAATATGAAATTTCCATGACAATCTTTCATCTAAGAGCACTCCCAGAAAGTTTGTAGTCAATTCCCTTTTAATTATTTTATTATTGATTAAAAGATTGAGTAGTTTAAGAGGAATATTCTCGGCTTTACTAGGTTTATGGAATAGGATAAATTTTGTTTTCTCTACATTTAATGATAGTCGGTTACTTATAAACCACTCGTTGATCTTATCTAATTCTTCGTTAAATATTTTAAAAAGAACAGTAATATCTTTGTGAGAATAAAACAAATTAGTGTCATCTGCAAATAAGATAGTATTTAATACTTTTGATGATAAATATAAGTCATTTATATAAAGTAAGAACAATAATGGTCCCAAAATAGAACCTTGGGGTACTCCACAAGTTATTAAGTTGTTTTTTGAGTCTTTTGTTTCTTTAAGTACAAATTGCTTTCTGTTAGTTAAGTATGATTTAAACCAAAGTAAACTTTGATTTTTAACACCATAGTTTTCTAATTTTTTCAAAAGAATTTCATGATTTACTGTGTCGAAAGCTTTGGATAAATCAATAGAAACCCCTATTGTATAGCAATCACTATTAAATCCATTTGATATATGCTTAACCAATTCAATTATTGCATGGTTAGTAGAATGATTTTTTTTAAAACCGTATTGATTTTTATATAAAATCTTATTTTCAGATAGATATTTATAAAGTCTGTTGTACATAATGCGTTCAATTAGTTTAGAAAAGCAGGGTAAGACTGAGATTGGTCTGTAGTTTGAAATATTGGTCTCATCGCCAGATTTGAAAATAGGTGTTATTTTTGCAATTTTTAGTTTATCTGGAATATGACCTGATTTAAGGGAGAGATTAAAAATATGGAATAATGAAGGTTCGATAATATCAAAAACAGATTTAATTACATTAACATTAATTTGATCTATACCTGCACTTTTATTTTTTTTCAGACTATTAAAAGCAGTATGTAGTTCACTTTTGGTTAAAATCGGTTCTTCCATAATTAAATCAGTTGTTGCAAGATATGAATCAAATTTTTTTTGACCAACTGGAATTTTTTTTTGACCAACTGGAATTTATAAATAAAATATTCATGACTGGAGCTAAAAGAAAACAATATTTGCTTTATCACAATTTTTTATTAAAGTTATTTATATTTTTTAAGTTTAAAAGTTTAATTAGGGATTGTCCACAAACAACGTCACGCAATCTTTGATCGTTATAGGCCCCTTTCCCTCTTCTCGTCACAACATCGGAATTCTTAAGTAACAAGTTCCGTATGAGTCGTCATAAAACCGACGTAATTTATGGACAACTTCTTAGACGGTTTGACCGCGCAAAACTTAACGGCATAATCATTCATAAAATATTTTATGAATAATTATGCCGTTTATGCCGCTCCAAACCTCATATATTCTTCATCATTACTTCTTTTGTTTTCAAAAAATTGTTTGGACTGCGACTGAGTGAAAGAATTAATTATATTAAGAAAAACTATCAATAATAATGTTTTCCTATTACACAGGTCAAAAAAAAATTTTCATCAGCGATAATTTTTCGTTGCCTGGATCCATTTTTTTGACGCTGATTTCAAAACTGCAATCAGTTTTTTTCTAGCGCGTACAGTGGCGTAGTTACATATTTAGCGCTTTAAGCAATTAAAATTGGTCCACTATGAAGTGAAAAGCTCAAAAAGTGGCCATAAGTGGAATATTTTTAATACACCATTTTCATTAATTTTTTTTACAACTTATTAGAAAAAATATCAAATGATAAGAAAAATATATATTTTGGTTCTCTCATTCTACTATCCTAGTCAGAGAAGCATTTTTTCCTACCTAGTAGAAGGTAAAAAAAGTTCGCTAAAATTTTTATACTTTTCTAATTTTTATTTTTTTACTCATTTAAATGATTTTTATATTTTTTTTATTATAAAGTTTTATTTAGGTCAAAAAAATGTATCCAAAAAAATGTATTTTTTTATCTTTTTCAAAAGTAAAAAGCTTAAAATATTGAATATAGCTTTTGCCAAATGAGTAATTAAAATATTAGATGAAAATATAAATTTTTCGATAAATATCGTTTTTGAAAATAATATATCTCAAAAGTTCCGCAGAGTTCCACCTTGAAATGACTTTTTTCATCCTAGGGGATGTTATCATGGATAACTAAAATAAAAATCAGCTGCCTCAAATTGCCCGAAATGGATTTATGGGCATAAGTATGAAAAATAAAAATCTGTGTAAAATATTTTTCCCTCCACAATGAGGGGGTGGAAACTGAACGTGGTCATTACTTCTGAACGCCAAAAGATTTTTTTATGAAATTTAAATTCTATTCATAAAATTAAATTTTATTTTAAGTTTTGAAAACAATTATGTTTAAAATACTGTCCCCTCTCAAAGGGTTGGAGGTGGCCGTTATTTGGGTTTTTCATGTTCCCAAGCTCCAATAATCGTAATATTTTGTAACACATCCTCATTTAACAATAGTATTAAAATAAAAAATTTGGGAGTTCGCATCATGCCTGGAAAAGTGTTTCATTTTAATAAATGCCTTCAAACCCCCAAACTGCCAAAACTTTTGCAGGCCTCTTCACCTGCAATACCAAAAAGAAACAAAAGAGTCAACAAGAGCTGAAGAATTAGAAGCAAATAGAAAGTCTTCAAAATTTTGAATTTGAAATCTCCTTCTCTAACCAGAAAGAAAAAGTAAAAATAAAAATTGAGATAACCATGTTGGACGGCAAGGCAGTGAATGCTATAACAGATACAAACTCAAATCAATCTTGCAATGTTTGTTCTGCCAAGCCTAGTGAAATGAACAGGCTGGATATAATTAGAGAAAAAATTTGCAATAAGCAAGCTATAGCTTTAGGATTATCCACACTGCACTGTTGGATACAAATTGTACCAGTCCCGATCTCTAGAAGATAAATTATCTGTAAAATCTTGAAAAAAAGAAATCAAAAGAAAGTTTAGAGAGGTGTTAAGCTTAGTGGTTGATACTCCTAAGCCAGGATTTGGATATACTAATACAGTAAACACTGCAAGGAGGGCATTTCTAGCAGCAGAATCTTTCTCTTAAATAACAGGAGTTAGTTTGGACATCATTTTAAGACTAAGAAACATATTGAATTCCGTTTGCAGTGGATTCCACCTGAACTTGGATGCTTTTAAAGCATACTGTTATAAAACTTCAGAGCTGATAGTGGAAACCTATCCTTGGTACACTATGCCACCTACACTTCATAAGGTTCTGGAACGTGGATTTTTAATTGCTGAGCATTTGGATCTTCCCATTGGAGCGTATTCGGAGGAGGCTTAGGAAGCACAAAATAAGGTCATATGAAATACAAGACTCAACCACATATGAAAAATATCTAGAACTAATGTGATGCAGAACCAATTCCATTATTTACTAATAAGAAGCGACCCTGTCATCTCTTCGATTGCTTTAAGAAACCCCAAGACATTTTCTGGCCCTAACCTTGATCCTGACGTACAGGACCTCCTCAGAGGAGATGAATTGTTATTTTTTTTCTTAATAAATGTTATCTTTTCAAATTTAATCTTTTTCATGTAAAAATTCAGTTATCATTATATATAATCAGGGATTACATAATAATGCTTAATAAGGGTAAATATTTTTTTCACTTAAGAAATATTTTTAGAATAATTTCTAGAATCTAAAAATTAAGAAAAATTGCATCGAAAATTCAAGGGAGGAGGGGGAGAAAAGAGGGGGAAAGGGGAGGGGTCTACAACTTGAAAAGTTTTTAATTACCCACTTTTTAAGTTTATTTTTGAATTGGAGCAGTAATTTAATAAAAACGTTTATTACTTTACAAAATTTTGAGTTTTAGCCACTTTTTGACCATTTCGCTTCACTGTGCGCCCCCTTTTATATCAAAGAAATCCTAGACGTTATATACAATATAGAATGGAAAAACCTTATATGTTCCTAATGTCAAATTTAAAGATACAAAAATGGGTATAGTTGACAAACCTGATGCTAATAATCCAGTAGAAATAAAGGAAAGATTTAGGTTAGCAACTCTGACTCAAAATATCATTCAACATTTCACGTTTCTTTGGAAAAAGTGATGCGTTTAGTCAACTAATTGGTGTTTCCGTATATGTTTACATTCTTCAAATTTGAACAATAAAATAACTGTTTTATTGTGCAAAATATATTTTTATAGAATTAACAATTTGTTTAAAATCAAACTTATTCAAAATTTAAAGACATATCTAATTTCTAGCACATAGTTTAAAATTTTAAAGTTTTTTTCTTCCCTTTTCCCTTGCAAATTGATCTATCACTTTATCCAAATTAAGTTGACAAGCTATTGCTTTCTCAATCAATGTAGTGTCCAAAGAGCTAAGACGGTGTTGTGACATGCTGCTTCTTAAATATGTTTCTCAGCAATTTGGCTATTAGAAGCAAATCTTTTAATTGATCATAGAAACAAACATTAAACCAAAACAGTTGAGGCCCAAAACTAGGTGAAATGTCAAAGGGGTGTTCCGATTGTAACACCTCCGATTCTCCCGGAACATCTTAATACATCTCAACTATGAAACGTTGTTCACTTTTTTCAATGCGCTCATCTACTTGCAATTCAATAAAAAAAATTTTCAAACGTTCACTTTTTTCAATGCGCTCATCTACTTGCAATTCAATAAAAAAAATTTTCAAACGTTCACTTTTTTCAATGCGCTCATCTACTTGCAATTCAATAAAAAAAATTTTCAAACGTTGTTCACTTTTTTCAATGCGCTCCTCTATTTGCAATTCAATAAAAAAAATTGTTTTGAATGACGAAATATTTTTCGGGGAAAAGATGAAAATCGCTTTTATTAAAAGTTATTGCTTAAAGTATAGAATTTGGGTAGGAGTGATAAAAGTATCTTAACGGACTTTTCTATACCTTCACACGGATCATTTTTGAGGTTATATTTATGGGTTTTGGTAATTTACTTTGTATTATTAAATTTTGACTAACAGGAAGCAGTATATAATACATGACGAAGGAAAAACTAACTATGAGACAATTAAATGTGGTGTTCCTCAAGGATCAGTTTTAGGACCACTTCTATTTCTCATTTATATGAACATATATAGTTTTCTAACATTTTAAATACAATTTTGTTTGCAGATGATACCAGCTTGTTTTATTCCAATAAAGATATCACTACATTATTTCAAACAGTTAACAAAGAACAAACTAACTCAATAGTTTGAAATCAATATATTATTTCAAACAGTTAACAAAGACAAACTAACTTAATGGTTTAAATCAAACAAATTATCTTTAAATATTACTAAAACAAAATACACTTTATTCCATCGTCTACATAAAAAATCTGGTATTCCCTTAGAACTTCTAGACCTTTTAATTGATAATGCAACGAAAATAAAAATTGTTTCTCACACAAACAAACACTATTTAATGAACTCAATATCCTAAATGTATATAAACTAAACCTCTATTATGTTCTTATTTTCATGTTCAAACTATAACAAAAATATATTACCAATTTTATTTTATTCAACTTTTGAAAAAATTTATTTTATTCAACTTTTGAAAAAATTAATCACATATAATCTACTAGATTTTTAAAATACAACTACATTCAATGCAAAACTTATTAAATTCTCTGTTGTAAACCGAGGACTAAAGTTTGAAACATAATATTAAATAATGAACTAAAAACTAATTATTCTCTAAACCAATTCAAAACAAAACTTAAGCAATTACTTTTGTTAAACGAAAATGATTTAAACTTCCTCCAATAAAGCTTCTTTAAATTAGAAATCAACAATAATAGTTAATTAGTTAACTAATTACTGTAGATTATTAATGCATAATTTAATTATGCATTAATCTTGTATTAATAACTATGTATTAAAACATAATTTAATTATGTGTAATTTATTACGTTAATTAATCAACATATGTATATATATTTTATTACTTTAAATGATAATCTTCTTTTAAGAAAAATTTCTTAAAAGAATTTCTTAAAATTTTTATTTTTGCGTTGTTTATTAATCGTTTACTTTTACTTTTTACTGTTTATTTGCTTTTACTGAATTAAAGTATTAAAAATTTAATGAAGTTAAACTATAAATTGCTCTAACAATAAAATGTGTTTTATATAAAATCATATCTTTTTATTTTTTTAAACCAATTCTTGAATGTTATTTTTGCCATTTTATTATTTTATTAAATTTTGTTTCATTTATTTTACAAAACAATTCTTAAATCTTATTCTTCAAAAAACTTTTAATTTTAAACGCTAAACGATATATTTACATTATCTTTTATATCATTCATTCAGAGATACATACATTGGAACTATATTTTATCTAGTAATGACGCATTTTTTGGGGCTCGGTGATAAGACTAAATTTGTCTTCTTCTAGCCCCGGTCATGTAATTATTTTTTATTAGATACGACTGTAAATTTTTTTTTATTGGCAAAAGTGTAAATAAAAAAAATATATAACAGTTGAAAATTGTTCAAGATAGTTAATCAAAATTTTAGCTTCACGTTGCTTATCATTACTTTTTCCATTTAACAATAAAAGTGTCAATATTTTAATTACATCAAAATAACGTAGTAACAAAAGAGCGTAGGGCATCAAGAGTCTGAGTGCGGGACAATCATCGTGTTGGACGAACTCTTTTTAATGTTTTTGCTAAATTGGTTTGACTTGTTTCCATTACATTTGCCCTACGTCTAACAGAACTGAAAAAAAACGTAAATTTTTTTCAGTTCTGTTAGAACTGAAAAAAATTTACGTTTTTTTAAAACTGTTCATAAAATTGCTTAATTTCCTGTACATTGGTTACACTGTCGTTGATCATCAAACTCATATTATGAGAACAGCAGTGCACAAATCTGGCAGCGGGGTTTCGTTGTCCAATTCTTGCTTGTAACCCTGAGTAGTTACCATTCATATTTGCAGCCCCGTCGTAACCTTGACCACGTACTTATGATAGATCATTGAAATTTTTCTATAACTTTAAAGACTGTTGTTTCTAATCCGTGTGATGTTTGATTAGTTACCTGAGTAAATCCACAAAAAGATTCCTTTATTTGCAACTCAATTGGTTTTTCATTTTCTTCTTTTTTTATAAAAACATAACGTAATATGTTACTTACCTGATCGATTTTTGATAGATCTTGCGTTGCATCTGTTAATATTGTTATAAAAGCGGCCTCTTCTAATTCTCTTTTAGTATAGACATTAATTTTATCAGCAACCAAATTAATTAGTTCGTTTTGTATGTCCGAACTCCAGTAATTAGTACTGCCCTTGAGTTTTTTTAATAGATCAGCTAAAATAATGTCATAGCTAAAAATTAATTTTATTATTTGTAGAAAATTTCCTTGCAAAGTTCCTACATTTTGATGCTTTGCACTATTCGTAATTCCATGGGCTCGGAAAGGTAAATTATTTATAGCAAGCGTTATAGTTATCTGCTATAAGCCGCAACAGTGTTAAGTTTTTGCTGACTTACAATATCTATTTCTGAGCCAGTTTTCCATCATAAATAAATCTCGCAAGAAATTTAATGTTGGTTTGACTCTTTGTGTTATTTAATATTTCTTATTAAATGCGACCCCTCAGATGTCTCTCTTACGAATCCCAAATCACAGTTGGATGTATCAAAAAGCCAACATTGTTTACAGCAACTTAAGTTTTTTATTTGTTGAATAACACAACAATTATCTTCTTATTTTTATACATCCATTATATTTATAGTAATATTTTTTGTTGAAACCCCTGTTTTTATTGCGGCCGTCTGAATCTTTAGGTAAAGGCCCCTTTACCTAAAGATTCAGATTTGGTTAATAAGGACCTAGTTTAATAGTTTTACGTTTTTGTTCAGCAGTTAGAATTTAAAAAAGTTTCCTATATCGGCAGGGTCTATTTCTACATCAGTCAAACAGATTTGTGGAGGAACTTCAGTTGCTGTTTGAATTGTTTTAAGTGTTTAGGCATCAGCAATATTCTCCTCTAATTTATTTTGAGATTTTTTTTCTGTTTTAAAAAATGGTTATATTTTATCTGCATTTCTTAGTACATCATTTTCTGCCTCTTGCTTATATATTTTTCTTTTATTTAACTGAGCTCCACTAGGGTCTCTCAAACGGGATCCAGGGATCCCGTTTTCCTCGGATTCCGGAGATAAAAGTGGGAGCGGGATTTCCCGGAATATCACTCTTATATCCCGGAACATAATTTTCTTTTAATTTTATATATGATAACTGTTTGAACTAATTCGACCAAAAATAAAAAAAATATTATTGCATTTAGTTGTGTTTTATGTGTTCGTATCTTACATTAAAACCTAGCACAACAAGAAATGTTATTGAAATTATCCTAAACAATCTAACTCAAGGAAAGCATTGCAATTTGCAATGCGATGTTTTTTATTTTCTCGTTGTTACAAAATACGATTAAAAATAAAAAAGATTTTTTGCAACGAAAACAGTAAGTTTGATTTTTAAACTTCTAAATTATTGAAAATTTAAACTCTTTCTGTATTGAATTATTGAAATATTTAATAATTTTTGTTTTAAAAAACGGCAAACAAAGACATATAAAGTCATACGTAAGATAACATACATATGTAAGAAATATTTGTAACTTTACCATTAGTTGTTTTACGAATCAATTTAGTTATACCATGTCAATTGTAAATGCATCGAAAGCATGGCAGTATTTTTGTAAATAAAAATCTGGCGAATCTGCAATTTGCAAAAAGTGAAATGTAAAGATAATGTGCAAAGAATTTTCGACAAGTGGGCTCCTTCGTCATTTAAAAAACGCACATAAAGATTTGGATTTAAATATGAAGCGTCTACATGAAGATACTGGTTCGGAAATTAAAATTGTGCAAAAGAAAGTTACATTGTTTGTTAAACAGCAGACTATCGAGGATATTGTGTCAAAGCTAGCAACGGTGGATGGCTTCTCAATAAATGCCATAACAAAAAGTGAATGCATTAAAAAATCATTTTCTGAAAAAGGTATGTTATTACCAAAAAAACTATCCTATGTTATGAGTATGATAAAAAACGATATGATTTAGCCAAACAAATTGTGGTTTTAGAGATAACAAAAGAAATATCGAATATACGTCTTTAAAAAATGGACGTTATTTAAATGCAAATTTAGACTTATTAACAAAGTTTTGGAACCTGGGATTGACTCCTATAGCTGTATCACTTCCTGCAGAAAAAAATGTTAATCTGGTTGAAAGTAAACTGTCAGATTTTAATTATAGATTTCATACCTAGTGTCACTGACGGAGCATCCGTAATGAAAAAATTTGGACGGCGAAGTGGTACTGAACATCAGCTGTGCTATGCCCACGGACTTCATTTGGAAGTATGTGATGTTCTTTACAAAAATTCAGACTCTTCAGCAAAATAAATTGAGATTGAATCGCAGTTGCAAGATTCCGATGAAAGTTTGAGTGATTACGATGAGTTTGATGATGTATTTGACTATAATGATGAGTCATACAGTTTAACAGGCGTTACGTTTATTAATGATTTACAAAATAGCGTAAATCTAGCCTTAACAATTCAGAAGGTTCGAAAAGTGGTTTGAATGTTCCGCAAATCACCTCTTAAAACTGACGTTTTACAAATCTACGTAAAATCTATATTTCATAAAGAACTGAGGCTGATGTCAAAATAAGGTGAAATAGTCTTGTTGCAATGCTAGAAAGATTCCTTAAAGTAAAAACATGTATACTAAAAACAATGATCGATTTAAAAGAAGTTCTGAATATCTCCGAAGATGAATGCGATTATGAACGCCATAACAATTTCTCTGCAACCGATAAAAGTTGGAATACAAAGACTAGATAGAAGTAATGCTACTCTACTTGACGCAGAAGGTGTAATGATATTCATTTTAGGCGATTTGGCGGAGAAAAAAGGTTTGATAACTAATAAACTTCTTTAATCTGTGCAGCAGAGAATCGAAGAACGTAGAAATGTCAATTTAATTGCACTACTAAAATTTTTAAACTACCCAATTAGTTATAATCAGGAATCAAATATCAACTCCAAACTACTCTTATTGTCCAAACATGCATTAAAAGCAACAGCAAATATAATTTGTACCCGGTTGTACATAGAGGATGCAAGCACTTGTTCATCAAATAATGAAATAGTTGAAGTGAGTCGTGATAATGAAAGCATGGTTTCCTACCTGTCAATACCTCAACCAGTTGCTCCAAGTTTATTAGGCAAAAGTATTTTGACACTTGAACAAAAATTGAATGCGACTATTTGTAATGTCAAATAAGTAGAAAAAGCAGCTCTATAAAACATTAGCAATTTAAAAAATCTCACAAAAGAAATCAAATTTTTTGAGACAACTGGAAAGCGTAGCGAAAGTTTAGAAAAAATATACTCCACATTAATGACCATCAAGCCGACATCAATTGAATCAGAAAGAGCTTTTTCTGCCGCGGGTCTATTTATGGGAAAAATTCGTTCACGATTAAGTGACAAATCAATTGATTGTTTATGTTTTTAAAAACAATATTTTATTTTAAATAGTAATATAGATTAGCGTGCTAAGATAAATTTGTTACACACCGGGAATCCCGGGATGCTAAATTTACGGGAAATGAGAAACCCTAAGCTCCACTGAGTTTTTTTGAAATCTTTAAGCTAACCTATAATAAAAACATACATTGTGTTAATTCTTGATATATATAACTGCTAATCTATTACTTTTAAAAATATAGAATTTTTTTGGAAAATTTGTTTTAAGCTAAATTTGGAAATTTATAGTTGTTTTGAAACTAAATTTACCCAATGGGCACAATTTACCCAAAGGACACAATAAAGACATTAACGCCTTTTAAACGTTCAAGAAACGTCATTTTAACTACCATATCTACTGGAACAGACCAATCAAAAAGTGTACAGGACTCTCATTTAGTCAAAGGTATTTCAGAAAGGCTAGAGTGAAAACGAATACGAAGCCGTAAATAGTTTTAAATAGTGTTATAGTGTTTCTAGTATATATATTCTAACGGTAAGTTAAAATGACCCCTTTGCGAAAATAAGAAGTTTTAAAATGTGATTTGAAAGCCTTTTAATGCTGTAATTTCATAAATTACTTTCTTAAAAGTTGATTCGATTGATTTTCAACAACTCTTTTAACTCCCAAGAAGTAATGACAACAAAAATCATGATTAAGGTAAAACAATCGTTTCATTCACACCTTGATATTAACAGGCTGTCAACCAATATATTAAGGTGAATTTTCCTTTATATTTCCCTGATCCTCTACATTTTTTCTAACTTAATTTAAAGTGATCCAAACTCAATTTCATGAAAATTAGACCTAGATTAATTTAGAAAAATGCTCTTTAATTGCAAAAATATAAACAATAATACAACTCGCATTATAAGTATCAAAAAAATTTTTGTATAAAAAAGTTTATAAAACTATTTGATGAATAAAATTTTATATTACGTATTTACATATACAACTTACTAAGTTGCGCAAGTTTGATAAAGAGCCATTTTCCCTGATTTTTTCCAGAGTTTTTCAAAAATTAACCTAATTTCCCTGATTATCCCCTGATTTTTTTTACAGATATCTGATTTTCCTAACTTTTCCCTGTTTTCCCTGATCTGGCAGACACCCTGATTAAGGTATAACTATCAAAGTTTTAGAGAATCTCTACTACTCTATCAATTGATATTGATACAAATCCTAATGTTTTAGACAATCCTTACTATTTTAATTTTTTTTTCTCCCTCTCTTTCTTATGCTTAATTCTATTCTAATCTAAATATTTAACAACAGTTACTTTAAAAAATACAACATAAAAAAATAACTATAAACAAACTATAAATATAACTTTTTAGAACATTTTTTATTTTATTTGTGATACTTTGATTGCTTAGGGATCGTCCATAAATTACGCAACTCAAATCTTATTTTAAAAATATAAGTAGGAGATCATTTTGCACTTTTGCGCGGCGGAATTCGCTGGACTTGCAAGGTTGTTTATTTACTTGATTTAATTAAAGACTCTGCGAGAGAAAGCTTTTAATCCTTTGTCTTTTGTCTATAAGTTTATTTTGCGTTACGTAATTTATTGGCGATCCCTTATGACGTTTTAAAAAAAATATGATTGGGTAGTTTCTTTTTTTTAAAAAAGTGGAGTGCGGTTGGATAACTTTAAGTAAAGATTTTACGCGGTATTTCATAAAAAACTATGTTTTTCTGAATGGAGGATTCTAATCCCGCTGGTTGTCTCGCACGGTACTTTTTTTTTTTTTTTTAATGTTAGGTGCCCCAAGAAGTCCTAACGGTCTTGTCACAGAGCACCGCGGAAGTGCATTTAACCAGGAAGTTCACGCCTCCTTCCTTACCGTGACGCGAAAATATGTCCAGAGCTCGTTTCGAACCTGGATCTCCTGCTTTATAGCAAGCGTTCTAACCACTGCGCCACGGCCGCACTTATACAATTTAAATCATCAAATAGTTGGATAGGGGTTACTAGCAGACTTTATGACTGGGTTTGCTTGTAAAATGATAAGATCCTTGTAGATTTTTCCAATGTAATCAAAATAAAAGGTACATTAAAAATTTGCACTCTAATAATTTGTGCGTTTGGAGCATTTACTCCAACTGCTCCCCTGTAGCTACGCCTCTGAGCACGTATGGGTTTTGTTAAAAGTTAGTTATGTTGTTATACGGCTTTTTATTTATTTGTTAATGTTGTGATAGGGTAAAAATATCGTCATAATCATTCATATAGTCTTTTTATATATATATATATATATATATATATATATATATATATATATATATATATATATATATATATATATATATATATATATATATATATATATATATATATATATATATATATATATATATATATATATATATATATATATATATATATATATATATATATACCAGTTTAATATTCTAGATAGTTTTTAGTTTGAACTTTATGTGAAGTTTTCGTTTCAGTTACTACCGAAAACGAAATATTAACTTAGCAACATACTTTACAGAAGATTGCCCTATTTGTGATTATCATGATATTCAAGGTCTGTTTAAAGAATTATCTAAGATATATGTGGCATCTAACTGGTGTCTTATAAAAATGTCAAACCATCCAAAAATTAATAAACTTAACCTCCCGCGTATTAAGCACCTAAGAGTAACTCAAACGATGGACTCTTTGTAAACCTTTGACTGAGCTTCCAGTTATATTTCAATTTAGAAAGTCTTTTGTTTTACTCTTTCCTTTATCAAACACTATTGGTTGAAGTTTGTCAGCTTCGTCCTTTCTTGTTGGACCACTTTAGCCTGGTCTCAAAATCAACATAAGTTAATGGAATTCTGGATGTTTAACTAATTGAAAAAATGAATTTGTTGCAAATACAACCTGCTTATCAAAGTTGCAAATACAACCTGCTTATCAATCTCTGACTTGCTCTAACAGCAATCAAAACTATGATTTTTATTTAATGTACCATTATTACTTATATTTACTGTTCGTAATTTTTTTGCAGATACAGTAAGTTGGATTTCGCAGACACAGTGGGTTACCAAATTATTAACGACACTTTACTTTTTAAACAGTTTTAAAGTTTAAACTACTTTAATGAATAAATATGTACCTTGTATTTATTTTTTAAATTGTTTTTATTGTTAGATAAAAAAAGAGCTTTATCTAGAATATAAAACAACATAATTACTTATTCATAGCTATTTATTTTTTAATAAAAAGTTTTAACATAACAAATAATGTAATAATCCTAATATTTTGTAATGCCACCCTTTGCTACAATAACGGCTTTTAGACGTCAGGGCATGCTTTCTATGCAGAATTTTGCATAGTGTTAGAGACTGGGGTTGTTTTGCCACTCTCTTATAAGGGTTTCTACCAATTGCTGCTTGTTAGTGATGATTTCTTTAGCAATTTCCCGTTTTATTAACTCCCATAGATTTTCTATGGGGTTGATATAAGGTGAATTCCACAGCCATGGAAAAACATTTACATTTTTTTCAGCTAGGAATGCTGTCACACTTTTAGCATTATGACACAGTGTTGAGTCATGCATGAATATATACTCTTTATTACCAGGGAACCATTCTTAGACCTGGGGCAGGAGCCTGTTTTCCAGTACTCGTTTATACTAGCCCTGTCTCATGGTCCCTTCCACAATGTAGAAGTAGCCCACACCATTGGCTAAGATTACAGACCACGCTATTACACTCGCAGGATGTTTAACCATTTCATAAAGGCAGTCCTGGTGGAGTTTTTTTTTGGGCATCGTCGAACAAATGAGCGTTTGCCCATCAAAATTTGAAATGTTGACTCGTCCGAGAAGCAGACTTGTAAAGCATTACAAAGATACTTTAAATTATAAACCTATAATTTTTCTGGTTTCTTACAATATTATAAATTATATTTACTCTACTCCAGTCATCTAAAGTCATATGCTGGTGTTTTCTAGCCTATTCCAGTCACTTTTTTTTTTCATGACTTCAGTTAAACGTGGTTTTTCGGTTGGACAACGACCCATTAAATTCTCTTCAGCCAACCTTCTCTAAGCGGTACTTTTGGAGACGGTAATTCCTACATTGTTTATCATTGTAGCTAGTCGAGCCACACTTTTTTGTCTGTTTTTAAGACAGATATCCCTAACTTTACGGTCACAACGTAGAATAGTAATCCTTTCTCTGCCACTTTTGCCGATACGATCGGGTTCAAGAGGCACATTTGCAATTGCTGCTGGTTCTCTCTGAGAATATGTCAAATGAAAAAGTTAGGTTTTTACTTCCCTACTATTCTTGGGTTAAATCTGAAGACTTGCCCATACTAAAAAAATCATTGAGAGGTGATAATGGTTACAAGTCAGGGTTTATCCATTAAAATTAGCAAAAATAATGAATTATTACCCATAACTAATTGAACTATTAACCAATACTTAGGTTTTAATAGTTCTGAACTTGAAACACTTGCAAAAAATTGTTCCGAAAATAAATAATTGAAATCAATTTTGAATTTACTCCAACCACACTTTCAACAATTGACTGCTAATCGAGTAATAACTTTACATTTTGACAGACAGGGCGGACTTACACAATTGCCGCATTTTAAATGCAATTATAATTATATCAGTAACTAAAATACACAAAAAAATTATTTAAATATCACTTTCTACATTGTTTTTATGATACTTAAGTTAACTTTCATTCTTGTCACCAGACCCAGCAGTGTTTTTCTGCATATCCTACATCTTGCGTTACATCTTTTATCACTTTTTGTTTAAGCTTTTCAAATTTGGATACTACTTTTTGTTAAGTATATTTTAAATATTTGTCTTTCTGTAACAATATAGCAATAATTTTGAAAAATTTTAGAGTAACATTTTTAGATTTGACAAGCAGGAGCAAATTTTTTTAGATATTAAAAAAAAAAACTAATGCAATACAAATTTAATATAATAAAATCGAGAAAATCCCCATACAATGGCATAGAGTGGATAATTTTGTGAAGGCATAAAGTTGAAAAAAGCAATTTTAGATTCTTGATTATGCCAAATCAAGGATTAAAAAAAATAAATAATAAAAAACAAATTTTCACAAGTTCTCATTTTTATATAAATAATAACAAAATAATTAAAAAGTACATAAATAACTATTCGTATAAAAATTCCTTTAAATCATAATATACATAAAAAGTAATTTATAAATACAAATACTAAAAAAAGAAATAACTAAGAAGTTAAATTTAAAATAAAACAAACCAGAAAACATATTATGACAGTAGCTGCTTCACTAGTATGCGTACTTGATTTACCTACAAATATATATATATATATATATATATATATATATATATATATATATATATATATATATATATATATATATATATATATATATATATATATATATATAAAACAATATCTTTGATAATATATAAAAAACAATATCTTTGATAAATATCTGCAACATGCTCTATAATACTACATGTATTTAATTAATGTGTTTTATTATGTATATCAATGTATATCAAAAAACTATATTTGTATTGTACAGTGTACATATTAAGTACTACAAAACATTTTAATTTAAAAAACAGCATACAGTAACATAAATGAATAAAGGATTCACTGTATAAAATATGTTTCTGTACTCTGTATGCTCGACTTTTTAGAACAGCCTCTATTCTTCATGGCATTGAGACAATAAGAGTCACAGAATTTAGGTGTTGTTTCATAATAATATACTTTCATTATGGATTTTATCAGATTTGCTTGTGAGGTTGGATTCTGCTTTCACTTTTAAACAACAAATTTTTTAATCATATATATGTATGTTTGTGTTCTGTATACTAAATAGATAAGTTACTATATATGTATGTTTTCTCACCCATAAGTTACTTCATGTTCTGTGTTCTGCTTTAACTGTAGTGTTAGCTCAGTTTCCAACTAGTGACTCCAACTATAAAATTTATGCTCTCCTTAATTTCCAGTATTTGGTTAGATGTAATGTTTTTCTTAATGCATTTCCAAAATATCCTGCTCAATGTTTTATAGTACAGGAAGTAACTTCTATTAACTACTCCAGGTCAGGTCAGGTTCAGGATCATCCTGATCACCCTGTTAGTAGTATTATGTAAACTATTACTACTTTTTCCATGTTCTGCTGCATTGTAGGGTTTGTTTTTTTAGACAAAAGGTCCAGCTACTGTTTTGTATTTGGCCTACTAGGCAAATAATTTAGGGATAAGCAGAATAATTCTATTGACCAGCCTGCACCCATTCCTTATCTATTAAGCTAGCATTAATGTAAACCTGTATTACATTGTTTTATGCCTAGGATGACGAATACTGGATCTTCTTGACTCTAATCATAGATTTTTGCTTGTGCCTCCTTGATAGTGGCTATGCCAACTCTTCCTGCTATCACTTAATGAGGGTACAGCTCTAAAACTAAGTTTATTGATTCTAAGACAAGCTAGTAGTAAATGTCAGTATTAATAGTGCTGCAAACCTTCCCAGATAACGCGTGCGGTTTTTTGTCTTGTTTGTCTACGCATAAGTTTTTTACTTAGACAATTTGGTCACAGCTGTTTTATATTATATAGCAAGTTTTATATTATTAGGCATTTAAATAATTTGCTGAAAAAACTAAGTTTCAAAAACAAAGAAAGCAAAACTAATAAAACAGGAAATTAAAATAAAATTAAATAGAAAAAAAGATTTAAAAAACTTTAATAATATGTGCACTGTTTTTATTTTCGTTTCTTAAGGGTGGTTGTTATTTTCAGCATAGAAAACTAATAAGGCACAAAAACAAAATAAAATAAAAAAACAGTTTCAAGTCGAAATTAAAAAGACTGATTTTCATATATTTTATTTGTTCTTTTAAAAGAGAAAAGCGAGAATATAAATTGCTATCTGTTTGTAAAATATATTTGTATAATTTTAATGTAACAAGTATATACTGTGTCTATATGAATATAAATGTAACAAGTATATACTGTGTCTATATGAATATAAATGTAACAAGTATATACTGTGTCTATATGAATATAAATGTAACAAGTATATACTGTGTCTATATGAATATAAATGTAACAAGTATATACTGTGTCTATATGAATATAAATGTAATGTATGTGTATATGTTTATGCACACTCAAATGTTTGTTCATGTATGCATATGTACATATCTACCTCATAGACTTTATTTTCTGCATCACTTTTTTAATTATAAAATTATAATAATTTTTTCATCTACTTAGCTTATTAAGATAAAGATAAGGTGTTTACTTTATAAACGGAATGGCCGTGGATCAAATTCCACTACTATTCAATTTTCATTGTTTATCTTTCAAATCCTGCTGCTTGTATATTTTCTTTGCAACCATTTATCTTTTCTTTTTAGTATATAAAAAATCTTTAACTACACGCATCTCCTAGGAAGGCTTTGTGCCGCATTGCGCTTGGATGCTGTTCCTATTGCTTTTGATGTAAATTGTTGATGCCATATAGGGAGCCTTAATTTACAACTATAGGTTAATTAGCACGACTAAGACAACTGGATAGTTCATTGCTTGAGATGCCATGCTCTGTCTAGGAACAAGTCAAACTTAAACAGAAAACCATCATCACCACCTAACTTTTATCTTAACCCTGATTTCATTCACTACCTCTCACTTAACTATCATCTCACTTGACTTGTCATTCAGTCATTCAGCAAAATCTCATTTATTTGCTGTATATGTTTCTGCATGCTCTGAAAAATTTTATTCATCAACTTTTTCTCCATGCACATTATCCCTTTGGAAATCTGTCTCATCTTCATGTTTTCCTTATTCATATAACATAAAACTTTTAAAGTCTTCTGTCAATCGTCCTCTTGCTGTTTATCTCTTTATTTCACCAAAACTTCCAACTGTCTCCTTGCTCTTTTATTTTCTTATTCTCCACTAACTCCCAAAATAGTAGTGGTTGCATGCAGCCTTGTTGGGAGTGAATTTGATTAAAAAAAAAATTTGGGTGAAGCACCAAGCCATACTGCATGAGCATTAAACACATTTTCTTGCAGCTATATGATTTAAAAATTCAAACTAATTTGACATATTGTACTTCAAAATCTCAAAATTATTCACAGAACAGTCATGCCTTGTTGTAAAAAATGTAAACCAGCACAACCATTAACAGTGATTCCACTCCAAATCAAAATTGTAGGACAAATGTTTAACTCCTGTTAAACAATGCAACATATTGGTGATTGAGGTGTGAGCTTGGTGGCTTGGGAACATTAACTCAGTGTGCTGCAAATTGCATAACTTTTCTAACATTGTAATTGGGAGGCAGTTGATTAAAAAATTGTGAACTTAAAATCTGTGTGCCCTTCACAGCTGAAAATCATATCAAGTTGTTGGTTTTTAAAGTAATAGTTCTTGGTTTTCCACAGGATTTTCCTCTATCAATGCCACCTATTGACTTAAAGTGCTGAATGACATCATAAACAGCTTTGGACAGCATAAACAAACTTGAAGCAATTATTTGTTAAGACTTTCTGTCTTCCATTAAATTTTGTACTTGTGCATGTTTAGCAAGTGTATTTTTGCCATACACTTATATAACAATTAATTATGTGGTAGTGATGTAGTGGTAAAGGGCTCGCTTCATAGGCGAGAGGTTCCAAGTTTGACCATGTCCCTGGCAGTACCGTGCTCAACTTGTTTCTCCGCACAGCAGCCTTGTTTGTCAAGGTTCCTGTTTCGGAGTTGTATAGATGTGGGAGAGGGTTATAACCACAAGTAGCCTCCTCATCTGTAGTGGTCTTCTTGGCCTTGGGGAGGTAAATTACAAAAAAAAAAAAAAAAAAAAAAAAAAAGAATAAATGTATTTAGAGCATATAAGATATTTCTCTAGAAGTTGATAACTACGTAACCACTCACAAAATGCATGATTGTTTAGTTTGTAGCCCGCAAATGTATTTTGTATTTATAATTAATTATCTATAAAAACTCTAAGTGGTCAGATCTTTATATGTATATGTGTATATATGCATATATATATATATTTATATATACTTACATATATATATTTATTTATATATATATTTATATATATAGAGAGAGAGGCAATCCCACAATGCATTGCAAAAGGTTGTGGAAAAAGTTATTAAATATGGTCTGTTGTTTTTTAACTATTAAAGTGTTTTTGCACATTTATTTTTATCAGAGATTTTCTATGAATTAAGTTGAAATAAAATTTTATTTTTTTTAACTAAAGAGTATTTTTTTGATTCAGAAAACAAATTAAAATTCAAAAGAAGTTTATGCCAAACACAGAAAATGTTTTATAAGTGAGAAACAATTTTTTGCTGTTTAAACTGTATTTAATTACTATTGATTACTAGTCAATATAATGTCAATATAAATGCCTAAAGTGTCAACACAATGTCAACATAAATACATAAACTATCATTATAATGTCAACATAAACACATAAATTATCATCATAATGTTGACATAAAGATATAGATTGTCAACATAAACGCATAAAGAGTAAAGAAACCCAAATTTATTTTTTGATCTTTTTTTCATGCAAAGTTTACACAAACATAAAAAATTTGCACCAACATGTTTGTAGACCCATGTAAATATGTTAATGTAAATATTCTGTGACATTTACCAGAGATGGAAAAAGTAAAAATATTCTGCACTCACATAAAAGTACTGTTACTTGAGTAAAATTGTACTCAAGTACAAGTAAAATTTACTGATCGAAAAGTTTACTAAAAGTAAAAGAAAAAAAGTAGCTTAATAAAAATGTACTCCAAGTAAAATTTACAGAGTTACTTTTTTTAAAGCCATTGTCAGATAACAGCTGTCGAATAATAAAACATAAACATTATTTTCCGTATATCTTTACACTAAACTTTTTGTTAAGTTTGAGAAGCAGTTGGTTTTTAAAGTAATTAGATTTTAATCTTGCTATTAATTATTATATTATTGCTTTACAAGGAGCATCTACAAAAAACATCAACATTTTCAAAATGAAGCCAATAATTGTGTAACAAGGATATATAGTTAATTGAAAATAACAACTTATGTTTTTTCAAAGTACTTTGTACAAAATGTAAACAGCAAAACTTTGAATTACAATTTCTTCTAAAATTCAAATAAGAAAGATTTAAAATTCGAATGTGAGCGGTGCATGTGTTTCATGTCTTTGTAACTTCACTTGAGTCATTATGAAAACTATAAGGAAACAAAGTTATAAAACAGGCCCTATTGATTTATCAACTAATAAAATGAAATCATACTTTTTGTAAAATACTAAAACTTAATATTTTTTTTACTCAGTATATAAGATTTGAAATGTAGCAAAGAACAATACTTTAAAAAAAAATATACTCAAGTGAAAGTACACATTTAAAAAAATACCTTAAAAGTAGAAATTCATTAAAAAACTACTCAATTACAGTAACATGAGTAAATGTAATTCATTACTTTCCACCTCTGACATTTACAAACTAACTTAACAATAGCATAATTTCTAAAGTATCCCATAAAATTTAGGAAAAATTCATATAAGTACTCACCAGATTTTTTATCGAATGAGCCACCAGCAACAGTGCTTTTTTTATTTGATAAAGTATATGTATCTGGGTGTAAAAGTTGTCCGACTATGTCACTGTATTTTGTGCCATTAATTATATTTTTGTCATCATATGTAACATCTGACAGGAGAATACCACCAATTTGTTTTTGCAGGTGAATGTATTTCTAAATTTAAAATCAATATTAAATTAAATAAAAAATTATTTTATATCAGTAAAGTTTGTAAAGTTTTTCAAAATTATCTGTATTTTGTAAAATTCAATATTTAAAAGTTTTTTTTAACTTTATTTATATTATTTTATTTCTATTATGTATACTCATTATATTATTTTATTTATTATTTCTATTTATTTATAGATATAATGCGGTGTAGTGGTAGAGCGCTCGCTTCGTAAGCAAGAGGTTCCGAGTTTGATTCCCACCACGTCCCTGGTAGTACCGCGCTCAACTTGTTTCTCCGCGCAGCGGCCTTGTTCGTCAAGGTTCGTGTTTCGGAGTTATAGAGTTGAGAGAGTGTGATAACCACAAGTAGCCTCCTCATCTGTAGTGGCCTTCTCGGCTTTGGGGAGGTGAATTATTTAAAAAGTATATATATATATATATATATATATAAGTTTTCTATTTTAGCATTAAAAAAATGCATTACTCTTAACAGATGTCATGATTAATTTCCTCTTAACATAAAAAATTAGTAACTTTAGAATAAAAAAATAAATGCTCACTCAATACTAAATAGATAAACATATAAAAAATAGTTAACAAAAGTAAAAACAGTAACAAATAGTTAAAAAAAATAATTTAAAGAATATAAAGAAAAAAAAATTACTGAAAATAGAATTGGAAGTTTTGAAGGCTCAATATAGTGATTTGCTGAATAGCTGGCTGTCTGTGATGAAGGAATACCAATGAAGATTGTTGGTATTAAACTCATCCAAGAATCTAGTACTCTGCTAAAATCTTCCTCTTTTCCAAAAGAACAACTGTTATCTCCAAAATTGACATAGAGTGAATTAATTTTAGTACCAGAAGATACATAAACTTTACCTAATCGAAAATCAGGAAATGCACAGCTTGGAGATGATGTTATTAAATAAACTTTGCTTTTGTCTGACACCATTAAAGTTCTCATCTCAGTAAAAAAATCATCAAACCATGATGCTTCACCGAATCGCAAATCAATATTAATTCCATCAATAACTGCACTATAAAAAATTTTATAAACATGAAATAATAATCAGCATAAAAATAATATATGCAAAAGCAAACTTTACCATGAAAAGTAATTTTTAAATCTAAAACATATATGTTATGCGAAGGTCAAACACAAATTTCTAAGTACCTAAATTACCTAAAATATCTGAAAATAGAAACAAGTTAAACAAGAAGCTCACTCTTTGACTTTAGTAAATCATTTTAGTATATAACTATGTAACCAATCCTCATAAGGCCATGAATAAAGGTCAGAACGAACATTGTGCAAACACTTATTTAAAACCTAAAAATGAATGACACAGTTGTAAATTTTAACTTCAAACTGCAATGATTTTTAGTTTTGGTCAACACATAATCAATACATCACTGCAAAGAATTTCAAAAACTATTTTTTTTTTATAAAAGTAAATTTGGACTTGATGGTTTAACTGCACACTTTAATTTACTAACAGCCAATCTAAAGCAGAGTACATACGGTAAGAATTTCTTTCAAATACAACCAAAGATTCCCCTTTCTTAGAAAGCATAAATATACTTTAAATTGTTTATAGTAGACAGCCTAACAGATATCTTTGGACATAAAAAAATATACATACAAAATTCCATCTGTAGATTTATAGCCTAGAAAGTCTGCTATATAGTGAAAAGAGAAATAGACCGGGGTCTAATGGTTCTTAAGTTTTTTTACAGTTAAAAATGCACTGAGATCACAGTTAAAAATGCACTGAGATGCATCATCAATATTCGTAGAAATGGAAACTCTGGCGCATACAACAATAGTGATTAGAAACCTTTACTGGAATACTTAGAATGACAAAGTCCATTTTAAACAAATCTACATTAGTCTTTGTGAGTTGTCTTCTATTGTCTAATAGATCCAGATAAAATTGAAATACATTTTTAAAGAAACCACAACCATCTGAATCTAACTATTCTTTGTGTAGTATCATATTTGTAGCTTCTGTTTTAAAAGCAGAATAGAGGCTTGAGCCTCTTCTCCATTTGTCATAAAGTTGCATCTCTTTCTCTTTTCTACAAATAATCATGGTTGCTGCTCAAAGGAGCTATCATCTATAGTTTCATTAACTAAAACTCATTCTCGCTTGTCAACATTCAGAAAAATCTCATTCTTTTACTGTATCTGTCCCTGCATGCTCTAAAAACTTTTATTTGTCTAGTTTTTTTCCCCATACTTCAACCCTTTGGAACTCTCTCACATCTTCATGTTTTCCTGATTCATACAACCTTCAATTTTTTAAGTCTTCTGTCAACTGTTTCGTTGCTCTATAACTCTACTCTTTTTTTGTAGCCTTGTTGAGAGCAAATAAGAAAAAAAATAAAAAAATAAAAAAATAGGAGATACCTCTACTTTCCCTAGTAAATATGTGAATAAAATGATAAATGATAGATACGACTATTGATATATGTCAATTCTTTAATAAAAAAATGTACTGTTTTTAAGTCTACTCATAATAATTTAAATATACCTGAACATCCAAGAAAAATTCAAGAAACAAAATATTTGTAATTATCACAACTCATAATCATACAATGCAAAAAGTAAATTTATTATTTGATTTATAGGTAGATTGTTCCAAAATTGTAAGTGATTTTGAGGAATGATGTCTTTCATAATATTTAATATTTCTGCTTGTTTTTTCTGAGTGACTCCAATACACTTAGAGCATTCCATTGGTTTCTTCAGGTTTTTAGGTTTTGTAAGCTCAGAGCGTTAGAAATTGAGGCTGCAATAATGACTATGAAAATCAGTTTTATACAGCATGCCAAATGAATCTCTCTTGGCTGTTATTTCTATCATTGATTTTAAATATGGCCATAGAACTGTGCAATTTAATTTATACTGTGATGAGTAAACTGACCAGTCAAAAAAACAGGTAAGTTCAGCTTTATCTGCACAAGTTCTGTACTGGAAATGGCATTCATCCACAAAATCGGCAAAACCCTACAATTTCTTCTTTCTTTTTATCGACTCTTTAACTTTGTACTGTACCATTGTCAACCCAAATTATAATTTTTGAAAAATCATTTTTTAATTTGAGAAATTCATGAAACGTTGAAAAAATATCTTCCTTGTTATGTTTAAATATGGCTTCATTCCACAAGGCAGCAATTGGTTTGCATTTTTTTTGTTTTGAATGAGCAGGTACAAAACTTTCATTGTAAATTGTTAAGTTTGAGAATATCGCAGTCAAGAACATTTCTAATCTCGGAAGCAAACAGAAGTCCCATTGCATTCCAATGAATAAAAGAAAGAATAGCTTTTTATAAAATCTTTAACAGAAGGATCACTTTCTCTTGTTTTTGGAGCATTAGAGGAGAAAAGCATGAGAAAGAAAATGTTTTTTCTTGTTTACAAGAATACATGATGAAGAATAAAAGCGTATTTGTCCTTTGTTGAAGAAAATCATTCAGAAATTTTTGAGCACTTCCATGGACACTTCTCTGGGTCACAGCTGGTTTTAACAAAATGTTTTTTAACAGGTAACTTGCATTTCTGGGCAGTTCTTTTGCCAACTAACATAAGATATTTCTTCTTTTTCCAAAGTTTTACTTTTTTTGTGTATTTTAGATTAATTTTAGATGATTTGTAGTAGTTGAGGATACACCTACACATTGCAAAATTGACAAAATTACAGTCAGTAAGAAGTTAAAACTACGAAGTAATTGGCAAACTTTATTCTGCCTTATAAGGATAAATTACTTGGAAATGTAATCATAATTTAATACTGAGCTATCCACATCTGCAAAGTAATCATTCTTTGACACTGATTTGAGCTATTCACATCTGCATTCAAATTTGTATAAGCTCTTGTATTAGCTGATGGACTGCCATTAGACATGTTACCATTATAATGTTGAAGGTAAATTCGTCACAGTTCTTCTTGACCGATTTGAGCATCCATCAGTTGATAATACTTTTACAAATTAACAATTATAATTTCATGATGTACATATTTGTTAGCAAGTTACTTCGTTTCACAATCTTTTTTCATTTGGTGCAATAGAAATAAGAGTATTACTTGATGATTAATCAGAATCACTCAAAAAAACATAATAAGGATCATCTGGATCACTATCAGCATCTTGTCTTCTTGATTTTTTTTTCTTTTACGTTTTTCTTTTGCTTGCACCAATCTTTCTCTTAAAATCTTATTTAGAGCCATCATTAATTTTCATGAATAACCAGTTACCACTGGTGTTTTCATAATTTTAAATTTTTCAATAAGAATATTAATATAGAAAAACTATAAACACTTTCATATTATACAGACAAAAAGTTTTGCTAAAGTAAAAAGAATAAACTATTTTGAACTTTACTTTAGTTATGTTAAAATACACAAAGTAATGCAAAGTAATGCAAAATGCGTAAAAATATTTATTTGTTTATCATCATTAATAAAAACAAAAGCAAATAATATCAATGAGTACTCTTCATAGTTTGCTTTAAAAAAGTCAATGCATTCAAAGTTTATCATTTAAAGAATTTGCTTTAAAGAATTGTTTAAAGAGCTTTATTGTAAATCTAAATTTTACTATCAATTTTTTTTTTTTGTAACTGTTTCTTAATATTTAAGTTTCAATAATGGAATAGAATCTTTACTAACTGTATGAACAGTTTGAATATCATCATCAATTATCCCATAATATATAAATAACAATATATAACAGTCATCTTCATCACATACGATGTTCAGGGGTAGTGTCTTGACTAATTTTTTTCATTAAGCTAGCTCCATCAGTAACTGGTCAGTAACAGCTACAATGTTATAGTCCAAATTTAAATCAAACGAATTAAGCTTATCACTGATAAATTCAATGGCTTTTGTTGTTGGCATTGTAGCTTGGATTCTTAAAATTCCAGGCAATTAAAATCCTTTATAGTAATGTAGATTTAAGTTCATATATCTTCTGTTTTTTATTGAAGTATACTCATCAAATGTAAGAATAAATTTATCTTTATCTTCAAGTTTCATTTTCTCAAGAACTCATAACTCATTTCTTGACTAACCTGAAATATTTAATGACAATATTGCGAACGGTTTAAAGACTTTAAGGAATTCGGGATTCTGGGCAGGTAATGCTGACTGCAAAGTTCCATCAATAGTTGTTAGTCAAATAAAATTTCAGGCAGAGTTTTGCGGTCATACTTAAAAAAACTTTTAATTCGTTGTATATTAGCAACATGATTGTTTTTTTTCAGCCTCCGATGCAGAATTATTGCATATAAGAATTTCAATTTTGAGTTTTGTTTTTATATGTCTTGTAATAGGTGTTGTTGTTAATCAGGTATTTTAAGAATAGTTTTACAGAGTTAGCACTTTGAACTCTGTAATTATTTAATAATATTCGAAATAGCCTCATACCTCCATATCTTTTAGTTGTGCTTACATCTTTAAACTTATCTATATTTATTACACATCTTTAAACTTATCTATAATTATTACACATCTTTAAACTTATCTATATTTATTATACATCATTAAACTTATCTATATTTATTATACATCTTTAAACTTATCTATATTTATTACACATCTTTAAACTTATATTTATTATTTTGTACGATTAAAACTTTTATTAACTCAAAGTTATTTGAACTTATTTTTATTATTATTTTATTATTTATTTGACCTTATTTTAATTTAGGAATTTTAATAATATTTTTTATGCGTGTCACCATAGGATTTCTTTAACAATTAAAAATATAAAACGCACATAACAATTTTTATTTTAAACTTTAAAAGTAACAAGCAACTGTTTTAAATCAATTGTTTACATTTTCCGTTAATTATTTAAACTTTAAAAGCGTTGCTATACTTGTCACAATAAAAATTAAGAGTAACTATAAGTGTCTAACAATGAATTTAAAAAAAACTTTTGGTTTAACTGGTTAAAAATGATAAAAAAGAACCTAATTTTAATATATATACATGTTTACACTTTTTTTCAGAGAAAAATGGTTTTATAAAATGAATTATGAAAATTTGTGAAACATTTTATGAAGTGACAACAATACATTTAACTTATTTTACATTTACAACATATAATAAAGAGAAAGATATTTCATATCTTCTTTGCTTTTCTTCCCACTTTTATTGCATGCAAGAAACTCCATAAATGTTTGATAGAGATTCTTGCAATACTTTTTAAGTTTCTCTCTGACTCACAATCATTTTTGGAAGTATTATGCCAATGTTATACTGCATAGCTAATTTTATTAAATAAGTTGGTGCATGTATTCTACTTGGCAATAATACTAATACTATACTATGACACAGTATATGGACAGGAGTAAAAAATTTAAGATACTTCACTGGAACCATCTTTAAAAATCCTGATAAAACTTGAAATGCAAACTAAAAAAACAAGTGCTGATTGATGCAACATAAATATGAAATATAAACTAGAGCAAAAAAAAGAACTCCACAGTTGCACCAAGTGAAAATAGAGAAAACAGATTTTTCTGTCAAACCCTGTGTGTAATGAAACTGGTTTTTACACCAGCTGAAAGTGTTTCTTTTATTCCTAAAATTTGAGCTAAAAAATTTGAGTTAGAAAGTGGAGCTATACCATTACTGCACTGATGTCTTCAACTATCATTATATTATAAAATTCATTTTACTAATATTTTACAAATATTTGAATAATTACAAATATTAAAATGTTAAAAGTAATAATAATGTTGTAAAAGCAAATCACAGAACAGTAATGAAACAAATCATTGTAATCAAGTATTATTATATTTGGAAAAAACATACTCTCCAAAAGTACGAGTAGCATGGGTGCCTCCCATAAACAAATTCCAAAGATTGTGTGCAAACAACTTTGCTTGAGATGCAGAAGAAAATCCATTCCAGCGAGTGCCACCACCAAGAGATAATAAAATTTTCTTTCCATTCTTTTGACATCCTTTAATGTCTTCGCCAATAGAATAGCATTGTAAGTAAGATTTAAAGTTACCTTCAAACATGCCATTACAATGATTGGCTAAGTTAAAACCTGGTAAATTATCTGGAAAAAAAAAAGTAAATTATCTGGACAAAAAAATGTTAAAATTTAACAGATTGCAAAAAATTTTTGCAGGAAAAATAACAATTTACTGCAACAAAAATGACAGAGTTCTTTTACAACTTTTGCAACTATTATGTTTTAAATATTATTTGTATAAAACATTTGTTAATCCAGGTAATACAAATACAGAATAAAAATACTTACTGTTATATGTCAAAATTTAAAAAAATAAATAAAAATGAGATAAATAAAAGCTCATTAATACTTTAATCAACTTCATACAAATAAACAAACTTAAAAGACAAGCACTTTGTGGTGATAATTTTAGCATTAACTTTGCCCGATGGACAAATAACCATAGGTATTATTTGTCTGACCAGGTTATTTTGGTTAACATCGTTGTAAAACATAATGAAACTTTTTTTCATAAAAACATTTACCCAGGCATATAAATAAAATTAGTGATTGTCATTGCTTCAAATAATATACTTCTAAGATCACTAAATTGCTTTTGCCAATCGCAATTTGCCATTTGCAAAAATTGCCCCTTGTAATCATAAACCTTAACAAAACCATGTAGCAATTAACCTTAATAAAACCATATAACCAAATAAAACCTTGAAAAATAATAGAAAATTTAACCGCTTAGAGCAAAAAACTAAAATACTAAAAATTGTCATTAATTTATTGCAATCATTTAAAAATTGTATGACAAGTTAACTTTTGACACTTTAATGTTAAATGCACAAATTATATACAAGTTGAATTATATTACAAGTTATTACACCTGAAATATAAAACTTTTAACACTTTTTATGAAGTTTAAACTTTTTTTCTTCAAAGAAAATCATAAACCTGTTTTACAAAAATTTACAAAAATCCTTTAATAAAATTAAAAAAATCATTAGAAAAAAGACGAAGACCAAAAGAGTTAAAATTCCCTAAAAACCAATCATATCATTTAGCTAAATTATAAATGAAATAAAAATATTAAAAAATCAATTAAAAAAAAATTATGAAGAACTATTAAATAGTTTTTAGAATAATCCATTATCTTCTCTTTGAAAAAACTCTCTTGATATTTTCCTTATAGACATACGTTTATCACACTTTATTCATACATAACATATATTCATACACACCACATATTTATATACACCACATATTCATACACACCACATATTCATACACACCACATATTCATACAAACCACATATTCATACACACAACATATTCATAAACACCACATATTCATACACACCACACATTCATACACACCACATATTTATATACACCACATATTTATATACACCACATATTCATACACACCACATATTCATACACACCACATATTCATACACACCACATATTCATACACACTACATACTCATACACACCACATATTCATACACACCACATATTCTTACACACCACATATTCATACAAACCACATATTCATACACACCACATATTCATACAAACCACATATTCATACACACCACATATTCTTAAACACCACATATTCATACACACCACACATTCATACACACCACATATTTATATACACCGCATATTTATATACACCACATATTCATACACACCACATATTCATACACACCACATATTCATACACACCACATATTCATACACACCACATATTCATACACACCACATATTCATACACACCACATATTCATACACACCACATATTCATACACACCACATATTCATAGCAAATTTTTGCATTTTAATTTAACTACATTACTTTTAATTGTTTTTAATAAATTTAATTTTTTTAAATTAATATATCCAAAGTTATAAAGCTATAAATTATAATCTCTAAAATCTATAAAGTCTAAAAATCTGACTTTTCATGTTCTCAAAATTACCTGCATTTTGATCATCAAAAAAAATATCAACAGTATTTATTATTATGATATCATAAGCCTTTGAATCACAATATGCATTTAATGCCATTTCATTTCCACCAAGATTTTGTCCCCAGTTAACAACAATTTCATAATCTAAAGTAAATTGAAATGTTATTAAAAAATTATTTTTCGAAAAATTTTGTATATATAATTTACCAACACAAAAGAAGCAATTATAAAAAAGAACTTAAAATTGTTTAGTAAAAATTTGTTACAAAACTAGCAAGAACCTTGTACTAATTAACATTTTAACATATTTTAAATATTCATTCAAGGTGAAGAACAAATTAAAAAGATTATTTTTAATTAAAAAATAAATACTTCTATCAATAGGTTTCAGGGTGGTGGTGATGTTTATATCAAATAAATGTGAATCTATTGTTGACGAGTTTGAAAAACCTAGTAATACAATAGTAACATACATATTAAAAAGTAAATCTAAAAACACAACAACAAAAAACAGATTATTATTATTCTAAAACAACAATTTAAAAACTTTTTTACAAATTTTTAGATTTTATTGCAAATCTTTTTTAAGTAAACTTAGCTGATGCCAAATGTTTTGAAATTTTTTGACAATGTTTCTTAGTACTATTCTTAAGGAACATTATTTTTGCTTCTTTTAAGTGCCAACATAACAAACTTTAAAAAAACATTTTTTTTGGTAATATTGAGGCTCCTGTAATGCTCTCATAACTATGCCCTATGTTGGGTAGAGAGGCATTGTTTAACCCATGACATATTTAATATACTCATTCCCGTAAAGCAGATACTTTACTGGAATCAGTTTATCAAAGAGCAACTCTTTGACATGTGTTAATATCTTAACAAAAAACTGTGTTTCATTAAACTCATAATAGTTGCAAAGTTGCATAGAAGGTAATGCAGCATTCAAGTAAACTTTTGTATTGGAAATTTAAATTTTAATAAACCTCCAAAAACATAGGAGCAGATTACATTTTTATAGATTTTTAGTTCATTTTAACTTTTCAAATCATTCTCTCCACAATGCAGTAGAGAAACAGCGTATAGAAAGTAATATTATATAGAAGCAATGGGAAAAAAATCTTTTTTGTTCTGTTTTTATTTAAGATTTTGTATAAATATGTCGCCCCACAAATAAGTTATAACAACATTTTGAGAACGATTTACAAAAACATCTTGTTGACATCATTATTTACATAAGAAGTTAAAGTTTCCCTAATGCTTGGAAGATACCTCTTACCAGCAGAATGCTAACAAAATGTTCTGCCAACAATAAAAAACAAATAAATGTAAATGTTTCATTAACAACCATCTAACAACCATGGTTTTCAAATTTTTACCAACCTGGACATTTGCCTTCAACACATTGAACTATATCAGTGTCTTGGTAAGTTGTTGTTAAACTCTGGTTAGAATTTGGTGATGATGCTGATGAGTCAAATATGCTCAAAATAATCCTAAGATATACTTTTCCCCCACCCATACCAACATGTATAATAAAATCAAATTTTAAAAAAAAAAATTTTCTTTAGGAGTGCACTTTGTTTAACAATATAAAAATGTTATTAAAATATATAACTATTTTTTATTTGTAAATTTTAAAATATTTGCCTTATGTTTACTTTTAGTGTCCTACTTTAGGCAAAAAATTAGTGCAACTACAATTGTCCTACTTTAGGCAAAAAATTTAGTGCAACTACAATTGTCATGGGAAGAAAATAATATTAATATCAAATGCTTTAAATTAATAAGAATAGATTAATATTAAATGCTTTGTAAAAAATCTAACACTTAAAGCACACAAACAAATATTTCCTTAAAAATAGTAGTGACAGTGTTTAAAAAAAGAAAAGAAAAAAGTTTTTTAGATGTATTACAGTCTTAAAAGGTTTAACACAAGGTAGGCCAGGTAGATTAATTATTAAACCTGGTAAAGACAACTTACTTAAAAAATGATACTTTGGAAACTCAGATATAAAACCACCAAATTACTTGTGGGTAGAAACAGAAAAAGCTTGTAAAACTTTAATGGTAATCTTCTTTGTCTATCCCAATAAAAACCTTCAGTCTTGACTTGCAAAACAAGTCAATGCTAGGAAGGATATCCAGTCATAAAAAATTAACTTATCAGTAATGTCATATATAAATAATATAGAAAATGATGAAAATCCATCCCAATCACACAAAAGCTACATGTTTTACTTTGTGAAAGGTTTCACAAAGTTTTAAAAAATTAAAAATTATTTTTCATGTAAACCAAACTAAAACAAGTTGTCAAAAAAAGTAAAAATGAATTTAAATAAATAAGTTGTAGCGAGTTTTGAGTTGTTATATAAAATATAGTCTATATACATATATATATATATATAATATATATATATATATATATATATATATATATATATATATATATATATATATATATATATATATATATATATATATATGTATATATATATATATATATATATATATATATATATATATATATATATATATATATATATATATATATATATATATATATATATATATATATATATATATACACAGTAGTGGCCAAAAAATTAATAATAGAAAATGTAAAATAAATGAAAAAAAATAGATAAAAATTATCAAAAATTGTAAATATTCAATAAAATAATAGTTATAGCACTAAATTATAGCAAAAGTACAGTTTAAATGACTTGAATGTTATATTTCAATACTTTGTCGGATTTCCCTTATTATCAAGCACAGCTTGTATTCTTCTTGGAAAACTATGTACTAATGCTTTACAAAATTCTCGAATGATTTCATTAACCCACACTTCTTGAAGAACTTTTTGAAGATGTTCTTCAAATTTTGGCTGATGTGCTGCAAATTTCTACTTCATTATATTCCAGCAGTTCTCAATAACATTAGGATCAGGTGAACTTGAGGGCCAATTAGATAATAATTCAATTTTCTTATCAGTAAACCACTTCTTAACTGTTTTAGCTGTATGACAAGGTGCTGAATCTTGCTGGAAAATGCTGGTTTTAGTAATTTCCATGTACAGTTTCACTTTGTCTTTCAATACACTTAGATACTTTTGTGCATTGACTTTTTCACCTTTTTAAAAGATGCGCAACCCGCAACGACCTAGCACTGTGATTGCTCCCCATACCATGACTGAAGGAGGATGTTTTACTGTTTTATTGGTATACTTTAGATTCTGGTGTTTTCCCAAAGGTCTTTAAAACATAATTATAGCCCGTGCTTCTAATTTGTTGAAAGGTACTTTTGTCTGTAAACATTACGCGTTCCCACCATTCCGATGTCTTGTCTTTTAAACTCTTACAAAATTTAATTCTAGCTTGTAATTGAGATTGAGTTAATAAAGGTTTTTTAGCTGGTCTTCTTGCAACTAGAACAAAGTCATAACACAACCTTCTTCTAATTGTTCTTGAACTAATAGTAAGTCCCCTTTCCATAGTTAGTTGTGATAACCTTGCATATGTTGTGTGGGGCTCACTATTAACAACATTCTTTAAAAAACGGTCTTCTCGTGATGTACTCACATTTTCTACCACAATTTTTGCGATTTGAATAGCCTTGCACATGTAAATCATTTTGCATGGCACATCTTGATATTTTTAATTGTTTTGCTATACTACTTTAAGAATAGCCCACTGAAAATAGTGCATTTATTTTACCTTTAACAAAGTTATTAATATCATACTTTTTACCCATAATATCACAACTATGGCAACATGACGGTGTAAAATAAATCAAAATATCTTCAAAAATCAAATTATAATAAAAAAATTATTTGTATACAAGGTAATAATACCATAAATAAACAATAAGTTAAAAAATTTTAAAAAATGTAGCCTGTCTTAATTTTATGGCCACTACTGCGTGTATATATATATATATATATATATATATATATATATATATATATATATATATATATATATATATATATATATATATATATACATATATATATATATATATATAAACATCCAATCAAATAAACAGCCAATCATAAACATCCAATCAAATAAAAAGCCAATCACAAACATCCAATCAAATAAACAGCCAATAAGAATTATAAAAACAAAAAGTAATAAAAATTTTTTTTATTCTTGTGATGATGTTGAGTCCTTGAGAGGTTCTGGAGGTTGAGTTGAGTTACTTATGTGGCACTTTTTGGTGCAATAAACCTTTGTGCATTTTACAATACCATTTTAGTATGCATGTTTGACAAAGCCAAACTATGCATTTTGAATTTTCGCACTGATACCAATTCACTAACTTGACATTTTGTGCCCCCCAAAACTTCATAGCATTTTTAAAACTCAAATTAGTAATAACTCCTGTGGTAGTTGTTAGAGCTGCAATAGTGATTAGACTAATTGATTTTCAACTTCTTTCTGAATTTCCATTTAAATAGCTACATTATGCTAAATTATAAAAGATAAAGAAGGTACATCATCAGATGATGAACAATTACTTTGATTGTTTGAGTCAAATCAAAGTCTTTAAAGTCAAGGTGATTTTAATCTCAAGAAGAAACTGAAACTAATGCAGATGACATCATGATATTGTAGTTAATGTAGAATTGGCAACCTTAAACTTTATTTCACAGAAGAAAATTATACACAGATATATTGGAAAAGCAATGACTCTAAAAAAAGATATGACATCAAAATTGACAAAAGATTTGACATTTTTTAAATGGTCTGTTAAAGATGATTGTTTTCAAATTCATAAAGAAAGTTTTATCATGCAGCATCAAAATGAAACCTGACTTGTCAATAGAAGAGACAGCTGTTGCCATCATGCTTGATAACACCACATTGTGTATTGAAAAGATGGAAAACCATGAGAAAAAAATTGAAAGCTAGTTTTGCTTACAAGAAAACTTGTAAGTTAATAAAAGTTATAAAGGTTTTACTGCAAAGCAAAAATTACTAGTAGCTTGAAATATGAAATGTATCAGCTTTTTCAATTGCTGACACTAAAGGTAATAGAGAAGAACTTCCATATTTTGGTTAGTACATCTTATAATGTAATTAACATCTAAAATAATTAAAAAATAACTAGGTAAAGGTACAGTTAAGTGGTCTATATAATTTTATTTTTTCGCTTGTTGCGCTCTCATCAGTTAAGACTATTTAAATATAAGGTATATTTATTGGTTTCAGTGCATACATCAACAATATTAGAGCCTGCTGCTGCAAGGTAATGTGCTGCTACATTGACTAAGGGTTTGGCATGGGGCAGCAATTTTTTTTCTTTTATTACTCCTATAAATATTTCTTTTGTTTTTAAAGTCTTCATGAGAGCGCAACAAGCAACTTATATATACATATGCATATATATATATATATATATATATATATATATATATATATATATATATATATATATATATATATATATATATATAACAATAATAATAAAAGTTAATAAAAAATAATAAACAATAATTATAAAAAAACTATATATATATATATATATATATATATATATATATATATATATATATATATATATATATATATATATATATATATATATATATTTATATATACATATATATATATATGTGTGTGTGTGTGTATGTGTGTATATATATGTACATATGTATGTATGTATGTGTATATATATATATATATATATATATATATATATATATATATATATATATATTTTAGTTATTTTTTGGCATAAAATTTGGAATAGTTTTCTAATATTCTAGTCTATTTTTAGTATATGATCATTAAAAGCACAATTACATGTACAACCCTCGGAATTAGCGTCGGCATTCGACAATGCCGACCTAACTGCCGACCTGAAAGTGTTTGAGGTCGGCAAAAAATTGTCGACCTCATTTCTATGTTTTATGGTCAGACCTTTGTATCAAATAATTTTTGCCGACCTGATGCCGACCTCTATAAGATTGAGGTTGGCAAATTATTGTTGGCAAATTATTGCCGACCTCATTTTTCCTAATTCCGAGTGTTGCATGTATAAACCCCAATTTAACATTAATTTTTAATAAAAAAATTTAATTAGCTATAAGTTAGTTATAAATCTAGGTATACTGTATGGTAATATTTATTTGTCATGTTCTACTTTTTAACAACTGCGATTCTCTTATTGTATATACAAACTATTCTTACCATATCAAAAAAATTACCATTTTAGTTTTGATAATGTAAATATATTAGTTTATAATACCATGCAAATTTAATATCACAACTCAAATGCTCCAAGAAATAAGCAATCCATCAAGATTATTTATTTCTTTGAGCATTTGTATATTGAGTAGTAATTTAGTCTTAGATTGCTTGCTTGTTAAATTTGTCAAAAAAACATATCGCTAGTAGGCCCTTATATAAAAAAAAGCCCTATACAGTTCTTAATTCCAAGGAAAATTTAAAAATTTTGAATTTTTGAGTTTCCCAGACCACCTTAATCTAATGAATTGTAATTTATTTATTTATAATTTATTTTTTTATCTGCATTTTTTTACATCTAGACATTTTCATTTAGTACTACGTCAAGACACTTGAAAATTTTTTCAACATGCTTTGTTTTCAAGATAAAATTTTAGACATAATATTATGGCAAAAGTAAAATTTAACATTTTCCATTATGTTAATTTGGATTAAAGGTTTAAATAAATGGGTCACTAAGGTTTTCTTTCTACCTCTTGTATGGATAGCTTAAACATAATTGATTACCAACAAGAAGAACAAGAACAAGAAGAAATCACTCAATAGTTTAAAGATATCTTTTCTCTCTATATATATTTATGTATATATAGATATTATGGAGCCTTAAAACCAGGGCCTTCCAGAACGGGGGGTGTCGGGTGTGTCCCAAACTTGACCAAAGCAATTAAATATGCATTAGAGTCATCAATATTTGAAGTATAGTTGGCAAATGTCAAACATCAAGGACCTTTTTTTTTTCTTCGTGTCACTAGTTGGCAAAAAACATATACCATATCCCCCCCCCACCACCACCACCACCACCACCATGAGAGACCTCTTTAGGACAACCCTGCTTAAAACCCCCTTTATGTAGAAAATCACAACTCAGCGTTAGATAGTTTAATGATTTTTTTTTTATGTTACACACAACATGTTGATGTTTATAAAAATCTTTTGTAAAGTTTTTTTGAAGTTTCAACTTTTTAAGCTTCATTTTATCAGGGTTCTTAGTTTTATTGTTCTTCTCAAGGCACCTATCATTAAAAGCTATTCCTGGAGATTGGGAAAATATTTCAGGAGCTAGCATGTCATTAACATAGTTTATTTGAAATTATTAATTTTATAAAAATTATTAATATAGCTTATTTGAAAATCAGATGACTTGGAGTCACTTTTTTTGAAAAATGACTAGCATTTTTTGAAAGCATTGACATGAACTTTTTGTATTTCCAGTAATTTTTTGATTTCTAACTTAGATTTTTTGTTTTCTATTTTACTTAAGATTTTATCATTGCTAAAATAGAGAACATTAGTAGCTGTCATTAATGGTTTGAAACATTGAAAAAATCCATAGACATTAATACACACACTTTCTCATTCTTGCTCATACATTGCATTTGAACAAGAGACTTAACTCTTCCTCCAACACCATCTAAAGCCCCTTTTCTATGTAAAGTTGCGAAAAATTTCCACTTTTTACACATTCCACGTTTTATTTTATTGCAAAGATAATTGTTTAAGTAATTTCATCATAAACTTATTTTTAAATTCTGATCATGGGTCATCGGTGGAAAGAGTTTCAGTATCATTTTTACAGTAGACATAAGTATCACATATAATTACCCAATAAAGCAGTAATTTTTATCTTTGCCCTTGTCTCTAGTGTCTGAACAGATAAGATATGCTTTGAAATTATTGTTGTTGAAAATAGTACCAGTAAACAATTGAACAGTGTTCCTACTCCACAGTGTACATTATACTTCATTTGGATATTCGCAAATATATGCCATTGGAAAATCCACCTAAAAAACTCTTTCTCCGACAATTCCCATGTCATTTTCAAATTCAGCTGCTTGAATTCTTTTAATATGAACATGTTTCTAAAATTTAAATAAAGTAAATAGTAATTCCTCTATTACTCCTCCTATGCACCCATTTTTGGATTGTAATTTAAGACACCCAATATTAACCATTATAGCTGATGCCTATTGCTTAAAGTAATAAGCAAAAGTTCTTATGTCAATTTCACTTTCACTTTGGTCTGTGGGTGTTTTACTGAAAAAAAGTGTATTTTTTGGCCAAAGTTTACAAACTGTAAAGAATGGCATTATCTCTCCATAGGTTGATTGAAAAATAGAGTAAGCCTCTCTCAAAAACATTCAAAAAATATTTTCTCAGCTTTTTTCTCCTTACATTCTATTGAATCATTTAGTTGGTCTTTAAATTTTTGTCTACTAATTTTTTTTTCTTTTCTTTTCTTTATATGAATCCTTTCCTGTGCTGTTTATTTTTGTAACTTTTATTTTTTGCAGTTTCTTAATCATTTTAATTTTTATTGAACAGTAATTCCTTCTTTTTCCTCAAAAGTTTTTCAATCTCTCAGCTCAAGACATTTTTATCTTTATTATATATTAACCTAAACTTAAAACAGAGAACTGTTAAAATTTACAAAGACGTTAAAATCAATAATTTATAGAACTATTTAATTCATCTTTTCAAGCTAATTCAAACTGAAATAACTTTAAAATACTACTATGGTCGTTTTTGTGTTGAATTTATTATAGAAATTGAGAATAATTTTTAAAAAAGTAATTTATATTAATATTATATTCATATTAAAAGCACTTATATTCAAAAAAAAATACATAGTAATTATGATTTAGTTCCAATCCTTATCAATTATTTATTTCTTGATTTTTTAAATAAAATGATCTTATTTGTATGTCACATATATATCATTAATTTTCAAACTACGTTACGTGTGTGACAGAAACTACGTTACGTGTGACAGAACTTTTTATAAGTTTTTTTAGTTATTTTACTACAATATCATAAAAAATTTTTTTCATTTTGTTTCTTCAATACTTTTTGCTTATAAGTAAAAATATTTTCAAAAAACGAATTCTAGTTTTCTTACAAATAAAACTTTTCATTGTTTTTTGTTACGTGAGTGACATCACAAAAAGGGTATTTACTGAACTGTAATATATATCTATAAATATTATTTCAAAGTTAAATTTTTTTTGTTTTAATTATATTATAATAGTTATAAAAATGCTTTTATGTAATTAAAATAATATTAAATATTTATTTATTATGATAAATGGAAAATAATATACTGGCATAAAAGATTGAAAAATTTCAAATTTTAGTAACTGAAGTATTTAATATCAACATTTTTCTATAAACTATACAAAAACTACTAAATGTATTTTAAAATGTAAATTTAGTTAGTTTATTGTAAAAATATGCAAAAAATTGTAAA